>NC_092208.1:44409840-44474441 GCF_043381705.1 Parasteatoda tepidariorum | reverse complement strand
ATAACTTTGAGAACGATAACTCTCTTATTTAAATCGTATTTACGTCCGTGTCTCAGTCCTATCTTCGATAAGATGCCTTTAACGCTAATTTTCAGTAGAATTATGCACAACCGCGTATTGATCGTTCTGTCCTATCCTTCTCTGTTACAGAACAGTTTGCTGTCTTTGACAACAGGTTCTCTTCATCTCTAAGCAATGTGTGGTCTGAGAATTCGAATAGTAAGATACAACTTTGACATTCTGATAAGAAGATGTCATTCTGATAATAAAATGCCATAATGCCATTCTGATAATAAGATGCCATAAGTGTATGAATGCTGATATCATGGTCCAACATTGCAATTCTTTGTACTAATTTCTTTGAAGCAAAAAGCCCTTGATTTCTTTAAAAAATTAATTCGCAATTGTTTTTTACAATTTAAGTATCTATTAAATAGCTCTCATTTATCTGCATGTTTTCCTGGTTCTGCAATTTTAATGGTCAGTAGTGCATATACTTTAAAAATATTATCAAGTTTTGGACACAAATATATTAAAATATTAGCGTTTTTTTTTTCTGTTTTAATCACTGCTTTTTAAGTTTGTCAGACTCTTGGGAATCCTGTTATAGGTTTTATGGGTACGGAGACAACACTTTGACACATATTAGGATTATAATAGTCTATAGTTTTATGAGGTGAAGGTAAGATAGGTAGAGCTCCAACCCACCCAGGGGGGTATACGGAGATAAAAAGTTAAATTATTACATTAAATATTTAAGTTAAAAACCTAAAAATTCAGTAAAATTTTGCCAAATGACTGTGGTGGTGAACAGTTAAAAGCCAATTAACTAAAAATTAAGGTAATTAAAAACATGTTTTAAAAGCAATGAAAGCTAAAAGCGCCGGTGTAAATGTCAAGAATATCAGGTGAAGTAAAATATTTCATGATGCTGATTTCAATTTCATTGGAATAACTTTCACTTTATAAATTCAAGCATTCAAGCTCATATTTCGTTTAATTCGCAAATAATTTCAGGTATTTACAAACTCATTTAACACTTTCTTATTAAACGCAAGAGACAATTTTAATTTCATCTACACTTTTTTTAAAATTTTTATGCTCAACTCCAACACTTATACAAGGTTTATTCAGTGCAACGATTGCAAACTTGGAAGGAAATTATTGAATAGAGTAGCAACAACCATGTTCAAAGATTTTGCAGCACGTGTGGCCGCTTTCTAATTATGGGNCGTATTTGTGAACATTTATCTCTAGGGGTCCCCAAAATTTTTCCTCTACAAAAGGGATCGCAGTCGAAAAAAGTTTGCGCACCACTGCTCTAAAACACTGATCTATTAGCCTTCATTGTAAATTTGAAATTCATATTGTGATGATTTAATGAGATTGCTATTTATTAAGTTTCTGCTTGTTGGCGCTTGCCTATTCATTTTAATTATTTGCTGTTAGTGCATTGCATTTTAATTATTTGCTGTGAATATTGTGATCTTTGGAATAACATATATTTGTTTAGCATCAAAATAAAATATTCTGGTAATTTCAAACTTAATAAAATTTAATATTTTTAAATCAATTAAATCAGGACCAATTTTTTAACTTTTCTTGTTGTGTACGAACTCCTTAATAACACGAGAAAGCCTGATTATTATATTTGAAGTGAACTTTTTTATGAATGCACTATTTAAAAATTTGTCTTATTTTTTCTAATGCTGCGTTAATGTTTAATAATAATGAATTTATGAATTTATTTAAATATATACACAATGTCCATAAAATTTTTTGAATATAAGCTCATAATGTATTATATAATAATTGTTTTCGTTCGTTATTATAATAGAAATATTTTTATTATTATTCACTTTTTTAATTAATTGTTTTCCTTTTTACAGGCGATGGTAAGTATATCAGCTGTTGTTATACATTAAATATAATTATTTTTTATGTATTTTTCTACATGCCATTTTTCTATTAATATTGTGATAGTGTTTATCTATATTTTATTTCAATTAAATGTTTAGTTTAACTTAAAGTTTTTATAACTTAGTATTAAGTCAAAGTTTGAAAGAAATCCAGTAAAGCAAAGTTATTTAAAATAAGTATGTTTCCTTATCTATCTACATATACTCGCTGCAAAGCTAAAAATTATCAAGGCTACGACCGCCTGCTTATAAAATTTTCTAGCGTTGCCAAATGGTGCCTTTTATCAGTTATTTTTATGACTTGTAAGTTAAAAACTATTCCTGTTGAAATTTTTTAATTAGTGCGAAACTGTTATACTAAATAATAATAAAATATAAATCAATATTTCCAACTCGACATTTTTGACTGTCCTAAATGCTGTCGCCTTGGGGAAGACATGGATTTGCCCCATATTTCCGTCTGTCCCGCACTCATCTCCACTACTGTGTGTGGACGCTACTGGGAGGCTAGGGCCCGTATGGGCTAAGCATGTCACTATGCATTCTATTCTATTTATCTCCTTTTACCTTGTTTTTCTTGTTATTTTATCCTTTTTGTTCTTTTAAATTGGCCTGCCTTTGGAAATAAATAAATAAATAAATATATCCAACTCACATATATTCCAGTTGACTTTAATAGGTCTCTCAGGTGGATGGATTTATGCTTGAAAAACCATCCAATATCAAAGCAAATAAATATTCGATTGGCAAGAAAATAATTTTAGTTGGTATCAGATTGTTATTCATTTGTCAATGTTAAAAATAGCGGTGCAGTCTGTCTCGTCAAAGTTTCCGAGAAATACTCCAGCGGTTCTCAATTTTTTTCGGCAGTGGAACGGGGAAAAAATCAACCTTTTTTTTTGGAGGAAACTCGACTTTATAAATAAAGTATATAAAAAAATTTGAAGGTATTGATGATTAAAAGACTTTTTTGAAAACATTTAATATATTTATTAGGATTTTAAATTTGGTTTTATGTCCGACAGTTAAATTCGCGGTTTTGGGCTGTATCTAGTCTATGCAATAAAAGATACACCGCAAAAAAATTTTAAAAAAATCTGAAACGTTTCTGATATATGTTGCAGTTACGGTTCATATAGTTTTCAAGAACGTTTCTTAATACAATGCTCAAAACATTTAAAAGATATTATAAGTCTTGTATAAAATAACGATATCAGCAACTTCTTTTTGTTGTTGCATAAAATGGAAGAAAGGAGTCACAAATGCAAATTTCTCTTATTTTCAAACTTTGAAATATGCAAACTTTGAGTTTTACGTCGAAGAACACGCTTTAATGGCAGCGAATTTGATTTAACTTTCAATTTAATGCAATATGAAGCAGAAAAGAATGATCGACATTCAGTAGGCGCGTTGTTTCGATGAGCGCGATATCTCAACGAAGTCATTTAACCGAATCAGAAGTTTGGAGAATAGTTGACTGGTTAAAGGGAGGCCAAACACAAGCCGAAGTGTCAGAAGCCATTAGAGTTTCACAAAGTGTGATTTCTAGATTTTGCACTCGCAGGAAGTAAGCAACAGTGCATGAAAACTTGAGAAGAAATAAATGGCGCAATATTCTTTTCTCTGACGATGAGCGCCAGCCTTCCATTGAGATGAACAGGGTTCAAATTCAGGGATAGATGGTTGATATCAATTCAACACCCGGGTCTCACCGATCACAGTGCTGACGTAAAATATCCGCATTGGTTGACGAATCGTGGGTTAGAGTCCCCTTGTCGCCAGGTTACTCGTGAGAAGTTTTCTTGATTTACCTCTCCATGTAACGCTAATGTGGGTTAGTTTCAGCAAAAAGACCTCGATGAAGGCAAATAACCCCCAATACTTCAACTGGGAGTTTCTTTGTCTTCTAGATTGGATTTAAAATTACAAGGCTACGGAGTTTAACATCGGTTGTCGTAAATTTAAAAAATTGGGTCAGCTCAGCGAAGGTTGTGTTCAACGAGGGCTATAAAATAAAATTAATAAGCCAATTTGAAAATGTTACATACGTTTGGAGCAAAAACAATTCTTGGGTAATATTACTTCGAATTTTTGTTGAGCACTTTGAAAAATGTGTTTTACAATTGTTTTAACTACTTGAACTAGGAGTTCCCTTGTCTTCTAGATGGGGTTTAAAATTACGAGAATACGGATTTGAGCATTAGAAGTCGTAAACCCAAAATTGGGTCGGCAGCTCAACGACGGTTATTAGATAAAATCCTATAACTTTGAGAACGATAACTTTCTTATTTAAATCGTATTTACGTCCGTGTCTCAGTCCTATCTTCGATAAGATGCCTTTAACTCTAATTTTCAGTAGAATTATGCACAACCGCGTATTGATCGTTCTGTCCTAGCCTTCTCTGTTACAGAACAGTTTGCTGTCTTTGACAACAGGTTCTCTTCATCTCTAAGCAATGTGTGGTCTGAGAATTCGAATAGTAAGATACAACTTTGACATTCTGATAAGAAGATGTCATTCTGATAATAAAATGCCATAAGTGTATAAATGCTGATATCGTGGTCCAACATTGCAATTCTTTGTACTAATTTCTTTGAAGCAATAAGCCCTTGATTTCTTTAAAAAATTAATTCGCAATTGTTTTTTACAATTTAAGTATCTATTAATTAGCTCTCATTTATTCGCATGTTTTCCTGGTTCTGCAATTTTAATGGTCAGTAGTGCATATACTTTAAAAATATTATCAAGTTTTGGACACAAATATATTAAAATATTAGCGTTTTTTTTTTCTGTTTTAATCACTGCTTTTTAAGTTTGTCAGACTCTTGGGAATCCTGTTATAGGTTTTATGGGTACGGAGACAACACTTTGACACATATTAGGATTATAATAGTCTATAGTTTTATGAGGTGAAGGTAAGATAGGTAGAGCTCCAACCCACCCAGGGGGGTATACGGAGATAAAAAGTTAAATTATTACATTAAATATTTAAGTTAAAAACCTAAAAATTCAGTAAAATTTTGCCAAATGATTGTGGTGGTGAACAGTTAAAAGCCAATTAACTAAAAATTAAGGTAATTAAAAACATGTTTTAAAAGCAATGAAAGCTAAAAGCGCCGGTGTAAATGTCAAGAATATCAGGTGAAGTAAAATATTTCATGATGCTGATTTCAATTTCATTGGAATAACTTTCATTTTATAAATTCAAGCATTCAAGCTCATATTTCGTTTAATTCGCAAATAATTTCAGATATTTACAAACTCATTTAACGCTTTCTTATTAAACGCAAGAGGCAATTTTAATTTCATCTACACTTTTCTTAAAAATTTTACTCTCAACTCCAACACTTATACAAGGTTTATTCAGTTCAACGATTGCAAACTTGGAAGGAAATTATTGAATAGAGTTGTAACAACCAAGTTCAAAGATTTTACAGCACGTGTGGCCGCTTTCTAATTATGGGCTGACTGTTCCTGCACATTTAAATCTCTACTTTTGTTCAAATCTGAATTATCTTAATTTAATGTTTTCCAATATCTACTGTCAAAAATAGCTTTCAAATAGATTTAAGCTAGTTGTTTTAGTGTAGTTTAAAGATTTGTTAATTAACTGGCAGAGCTCACTAAGTAAGTTAATTACTCTAAAAAAATAAACACGGGCTCTGCTTAAATGCAAATCTTAGCAATATTTTTTCGAGAACATAAAACTAAGACAATTTAGGCAAATAAAAGTACTGGTTCAAAAAGTTCCTACAACGTCTATAATGAGGAAACATCCCAAGCGGTGTTCTAGGACAATTCTTGCTTTGAGTTGCTGTAAAATTCTCGTTTCTTTTAATTTGCTCTCCAAGTTTGTAATAACTGAGCTGGATCAAAAATTGTAAATGACATTATTTTTAATTTGATTGCTTTTTTTTATTGTAGGTAACGACGATGCAAAATTGACAGACTTGACCCGTAAGTACATTATTTTCCTCGAAAGCTCACATTTTCAGTCATGGATTGCCTGTTTCTCTCGATATGTCCTATTTTCCTTCAAGTTCAAAATCATTCACCTGCATCTTTATAGCATTAAATTTAATCTGATTACTTTTTATTCTTATTGTAGCTATCGTGGGTGACCTTCGTAAGTATATTTGTTTCCTCGTATAATGAAATTTCCGAATATGTGTTGCTGTATAGCTATTCTTTATGATGTACCCAAGGAGCAGAAAAAGGTAGGAGATGGCTTGGCGATCAACAATTTGCTGTTTCTCCACCAAATCACTATTGCGTCCAGCATTTCTGACTCTCATCATACAAATGCACTAAATTTCATTATTAAAATAATTAATCCGTGGCGGCTAAGGTGGTAGAGCGTTAGTCTTCCAATGAAGTGTTCGAATCCCAGCCATGGCTGGTCGATACGGATTCCGCACCTGATGCTGACCATAGTGCTGACGTAAAATACCCTCAGTGGTAGTCCGATCATGGGTTAGAGTCTCCTTGCCTTCTGGTTTACCGTGGGAGGTTTTCGTGGCTTTCCTCCTCATGTAACGCAAATGCTGCTTAGTTCCATCAAAAAGTCCTCCATGATGGCGAATTTCTCCCCAATACTTGATCCAGAAGTTCCCTTGTCTTCTGGATTGGGTTCAAAATTCCAAGGCTACACAGTTGGACATCAGTAGTCGTAAGCCCGATATTGGGTAGGTTGTTCAACGACTGTTATAAAATATAAAATATCAAAGTGATTGACTCGTCATTTCCTTGAAAAGTTTGAAATAAATCAATTTTTGTTCGTTTGGAGTCTTTGCTTTTCTATACAGGTACAGAACAAAATAATGCGAGCACTTCTATACTAACTCTAGGTAAACAATCCTTCTTTCAGCAGCGAATGTGAATGTTTTAGAAGATTTCACATGGCAAAACAATTTCAAAGCTCATGCCTGAAGCTTTTAAAAATTGTATCACTTTCACTCGTGGAAAATTTGCCTCGACTAAAATTAACGTAGGAAGTTAAAAGCTTTTTCTTTTCATTTGATACCATTATAATTCTAAATCTGATCGTATTTGAATATCTCCATCCAATAGACTGGTATTAATGCTGGATAGAACTTCTCATTTTGTTTGATTCAAAATATACATGGGGTAATTAAGTCACCATTTCTAAAAAGCTTTCCAAGTGCCCTAAGTGTTTAGCTATGTAAAATTTACTGCCTAAATGAAAAATTGTTTATATAGAGTTTGTTCCTGCAGCATGAAAAAATAACGAAATTCAAGAATCGTAGAAAACTTGAGTGTTATAATTTTTCAAATATCGAGTAACTTAATCGTTGTTTATTCCCTTCCTCCAGGTGTTTTAAATATTTTTTCGGTTTTGTTCAGAATAATTTCACTTGGTTTAGACTTGTGGGTTAACTTAAAGTGATTGAATCCGCTTTTTTGAAACTTTTTTTAAATAATATTTGAATTTTCTTTCAAAAAGTTTAATTTTTTTCTCACATATACAGAGATTCCAACTTTTTTCGATTGGTTAGAAAGATTTTTCTAGTAGTAACAAAATTCGCGCTTTTTCGTATTTCGTAATAAATACTTATAATGTAAATAACAGTGTAATACTACAATAAATATGTGATTAATATATTTTTTGGTTTAGGACTGCTTGTGTCGATCGGGGAAAAAACTGATAAAAAAAATCATTACAATTTCGATAACGTTTTTTTTTTCCGTAGGAAAAAATACCATGAAAAAATTTGAAACTCACGACTTAATCACAGTTGTAACAAATGAAATGAAATATATTTGAGAGTATAAAAACTTCATTAACTTCAAAAATTATTAAGGCTGCAAAAATCGATGTTTCAACTATATAGTAGAATAAGCGTACCGCTCTACTTTTTCATCTCACACATCAAAGCATCATCATTAGAGTTCCTTCTGTCCCGTGATCTATCTCTTTCGGCGATTTTGTATAGATTAGAAGAGAGATATCAAGAGAGAGACTACTTTTGATTGGTCGAAAGGAAAAATTTCCGCAGGTGGCTTGTTTGGAAAATTCCCCATTTAAATGACGGGGAAGGGATGTCGTTTGCTATAAGAAATTAATATTCTGGCTAAAAGAAGAGTTGCGTTCAAACTTCATAAATTTTTTTTTTTTTTTTTTGCAAAAATAAACTTTATAGTAATAGTAAATGTAAAAATCATTGCAAAAAAGATGTATTATTAGTTATTAGAATTTATTTTTATTGTTATACTCTTTTATACACTTAATATCATTTCCAGCTCGTTGTAAAATGAACAAGTTTGTAAAATAATTCTTAAATGAATTAATTCTGTCTAGCAAGTTTCAATCTACCATAATATTTTTATCGAAATTACTAAGTATTATTTAAGATACTATGAGTTTCTGTTCGTTTCGCTCACCAACCCCCGTGATTGCTTCTTATTCATCATTGAAGATCAAGAGGAAAGAACGGTATATTATGTAATTTTTTTTTCAAAAACTGTGATTGGATTGCCATCTGTTGAATTTTAAGGATGACTAAATATTGGGAGAAAATCATCAGTATCCCTTCTTCTCTTTTTAATTGTAGAAAAATGCAGATATAGAAACTAAAAAAAAATAACTATTTTTATTCCTTGGTATAGTTGTTAATTGCAGCGCCACATGTATTCATACTTAAATGCTATTAAATGTGCTCAAATTATCAATTTACTAATCATATTAATTTTTACTCAGTTGGTTTTATCCAAAAAGCTCTGGAACCTTTTTTCAACGCACTCGCACCAATTCTGCAGTCCGTTTTTCCCGGTCTTCCGTGAAATCTCCAGGATTGCCAAAGTAAGAAATTTTCTTCTTTTTTGCAATTAACTTACCATCCATGTCATTTCTAACCTCTGATGTTTTGTCGTAAATTCTATAAAACAAATAGATATTTTATAAGAACTTTTGTCAGTTTACGATCGAACATTTTGTAGATGTTTCAAATATGTATTAGTAGTGGCGTTCAAAATTCTTTTAGATCTTATTTACCATCAGACTTTGGTANTTTAAAGCTCTTTTTAATTAAAAAATAAATATCTAAGGATAGAATGAATGGATTTTAAAAAAATGTATCTCATTTTACGCGGAAATAATTGTAGTTTTTGATAAAATAATTATAATAAAGCAAATGTTTAAAAAATTTAATTTTTATTGCAAAATTAAGTTGTAAAATGAATAACAAAAATGTTGTTAATGTCGTACAAAGTTCAAACAAAATCCATTTTAAGGTAAATTTTGTTCTGAACAAAATGGCTTTTCAAAAAAAAATGGATCGCAATTCCATGAAAAGTTATAGCTTTTTTCGCGAAACGCTGCACCACGGCTCACTCTGTGGTCAGCGCTGATTACCTCATGAGCTGCGCATTTTTTCATGTTTATACTCGAATTGTAACTAGCGTTTGTTAAGGTAATTCGGAATGCTGATCTGCTTGATAATAATTATCAAAAAGTAAGTTTCAATTGTTATTTAACTTAGTAATATCAACTTTAATAATAATTATTGTTTTTTTAAACATAAAATTACATTTCTAAGAAATGCATTAATTCTAAGAATTTGATTTGTATATTTATCACGAAATTTAATTATAAACTTACAGATAAAATCAAGAAATGGTGAACTATTGCTGCAACCCGCTGAACAAATTAAAGAATCGAAGTGTCTACAAAGCTTGTGACAAAAAATTGGAGTTTGATATTTTCAAATTTAATAAATCAATTCATATGCGATTCGTGTAGTCGGACAATTTTTCAGAAAAATATACCCGTAATAATTGCTCATGAAAAAAGTAATTCTATTCGTAAATTTGTAAATAATTTTAAATATTAATTTCAAATTAGATAATTCTAATAATTAAAATGTTTTGTCGATTTTAGAAAATAACGAAAATATGGTATCGAATTGTTCGGATGAGGAGTGTGATTTTGACGCTGCGAAGAAAGCTCCAAGCGTTTGTTTTAAGAATATTGACCGTCAAGAAAATTTGAAAAAAGTAAAGCGAATTTTGCAAAAATTCAATGATATATCGAAGCAGCAGAAAGTGTCTGATGAGGCTGGTAATAAAACGGCAAACTTCTTATTTGATGTGTTGGAGAAAAGACCAAAACAATCTAAATAATTTGAAATGGGCAAGAATTTGATTACAGAGATAAAAAAATGCGTTAAACCAGGAAAAAAATCATGCCAAAAAAATTGAAATTTTGACTACTTTGCCTCAGGAAGTCGGCATTGGAAAAATGCAATTTATGTAAAATATATTCTCCTAGTTCCAAGTTTGTCCTCAAAAAATTATGCAAATAAATTATAAATAACTAATTATTCACCTAAAATTATAAATTATGAATTTATTATTTAATACAATGTTTGTTATTTTGTGAAACTTTAGTTGAGGTTTTTAAATTCCCTCCAAATTAACTGATACAGCGCAATTGAGCGATCAGCTGAGTGGAGTGGCAGAGCGTGCCGCGGTGCAGCGTTTCGCGAAAAAAGCTATAACTTTTTATGTAATTGCGATCCATTTTTTTTTGAAAAACCATTTTGTTCAGAATAAAATTTACCTTAAAATGGATTTTATTTGAACTTTGTACGACATTAACAACATTTTTGTTTTTCATTTTACAACTTAATTTTGCAATAAAAATTAAATTTTTTAAACATTTCTTTTATTATAATTATTTTATCAAAAACTTCAATTATTTCCGCGTAAAATGAGACACATTTTTTTAAAATCCATTCATTCTATCATTAGATATTTATTTTTTAATTAAAGACAGCTTCAAAATTTAATTGTTATTATCTTGTAAAATAAATTAAATAAAAAAAAAATCTTTTTGGGCTATTATTTTGTACAATATATACTCGTTAATAAACAACAAAAAAAGTAAAAATTATGATATCAAATTTTGGGTGTTACCGCTATTAAAATTTTGACTCATATACAGAGTAAAAGATAGTGACCATAAAGGGCGCTTTTTCATTACACGACAAGATAACGACAAAACGGATCCGGTTGTCGGCGAACGACATAGAGTCAGCAAATGGAGTGCTTTTTCACTCACCGATACGATAACGATTATGTCGTATCCGACAAGGCGATATCGTTTGTCGGAATCAAATGTTGGTTAGGCAAGCAAGTTTCTCCTCAAATCATGGCGATTTTATTTGTTATTGTGTATCTTTTCTGTTTCATCTCCTCTTTTGATATCATTATTTTATTCTTTTAATCAATTTTAATAGTTTATTTGATCCTGTCAAATGTAAAATTTTAAAATAAAAGTTTTGTATAATGTATTCTCATGTCTAGTTATGAATTTTTAATTTTATGATGTAGCATTTTTTACATTATAATGAGGTTGAAAGACTTAAACAATCATAAAAGTTTTATTGAAAATTTTTATAAATTCATTATATGCTTTAATGAAGAGATAATATTTTTTATAACAGTAATGGTTTGATAAGAAGGCAAATAACGACCCTTATGTATTTCAAACAGAATTCGATCTAACTACTGGTTTCTGCTTGATTGAATAATAAAAAATCTGTTCCCTGATTCAACTGAAACATTTTTTGAAACATGATAGAGCGGCTTCATAAGATAAATTTGGTGAAACTCATTTAAAAAATCATCTAAAAAGATTATTCTAAATGAAACTAATATTTTAATTCGATTATAAAAAACGTTAATACCTTAAAACATTTAAAGAATTTAAGTAATGTTAAGTGATTACAGACATAAATTAGCGAGCAGACGCCAACTCAAAAGCCATATAAAAATTATTCCTCAAACATCGCTCTTGTTCTTGGTTTCTCTCATTCAGACGTAATTAAAAATTTTATTTGGGACTTTTTGTAGCTTATGGAAAAGCACATAAAAATCTTCTTCAACATATCTTGCCTCATTTATTTCGTGGGTACTTACGTTGTTGCAGAAGTTGTGCTAATGCGCCAATAAAAAGCAATCCTGTTGCTCGCACACAGCAACCCCGTTTTCGCATGCAGTTATCTTTTGGATTCCTTGTTGCCTTGTTTTCTGATTTCTGACGCCATTTTTAATGCTACGAAAATGCATCTTTGGGGTTTGCCAAAAACAGAACAAGATGCGATTTTATTTTTTCAGTAGCGAAATATTTTACCCCCCCCCCAAAAAAAAACGAAAATGTACCAATTCCCATGACATGAAACTTTATTTTGGTAAACGTACGTTTTGGAAATGTAATTTAAGACAGTGTGATCAGCAAGTGGGGCTTAGATGGCAGCACAATTTATTCTGACAGTTGGAAAGGTTATCAAACAAAGAGAATAGAATGATTCCTACTTGCTAAGGTTTATCATAAATACAAATACCTTTGCAATTAGGTATATGTATACATTTTATTAATCCTGATACAGGAGTTCATAATACACAAACAGTTGAAAGAATAAGGGGCAGTGCTAAATGGAGGAACAAAAGACATAGGGGGACAGCGAGACATCATTTGGAATCTTATTTATCAGAGTTCATATGGCAACAGCATCTGAAGAAAGAAAAGAGACTGTTTCGAATATATGTAAAACTCTATATCGGCCCATTTTCCACCGAAATCCGATTGACTACTTTGATTTTAAATAAAGTGTTTTGAATTTTTAGATTTTCTATTAAAGTAAAGTTTTTTCTTTGAATTTAAGTTTCTTCTAAAATAAAGTAAGAAGTTTGAGACGACGATTATCATCCGGCATATTTAAAGTTTGCAGAAAAAAATCACAACAGAACACAAGCAACTGCTCACTCAAGCTCAAAACATAGAAAGAACAAGAATTTCTATTTCTCGGACGAACGATATCGGACAAGTGAAAAAACAATTGCTTGAACGATCCGGCAACGACATTGCCATTCACCCATTTGTCTTCCAATTCTGTCGGTATCGTGTCGTGTAATGAAAAAGCGCTCTAAAGCGTTGTAAGTATCTGAATTATTCTGTGCTGACAACTTCAATCTTCATATGCACACTTATCTGTTTGTTTTAAGGAAGGCTTGTAATTCATTTTCAAGTTGAAAATCATAAGTACAATTTAGAGGTTACGGTAGGATTTGAATCCGCTACCTACACTCACTTGGCGGATCGATAAGCTCCCTCGGAAAGGAGGCTTCACTACCATTTGTTTCACAGTATAAACCAGTATATATATTAGAACAGCCGATTTTCAATGGCCTTATGTAAACTTATTTTTATTAGTAGCTACATAACTTTCAACTTTATTCCCTCCCAGATCATTATTTCATGCTGGAGTTTGAATATATATATATATATATATATATACTTGGTTATTATTGGAAGTGGTGGTTAAAACTATTTTAAATTAAATTTATGAATTTATGAAGCTAATAATTTAATAAAAGAATATAAATTCACTACCAATTTATTAAAACTTTTGCATTAAGCGGAACAGCTGTTTGCATCTTTGATGATTCTTTTAAAGTGTTTGCTCAAATTCTGGATGGTTTTAGTGGTTCACCACACTTTAAAATATTTTACGAAAAGCGTAACAGTTAGCAAACTTGTATACATTATAAACGTTAATAAATAGCGATCGTCATGGATATTTTATTTCTGAAAAATAATTTAAAAAGGAAATAGTTTTGGCAACAGATTTTTTTCCCCGGGTGACAATCAGCCATGGCCATATTTGATCTTTGTAAGAGTACTCAATGAAAAATTTGTTTTATAATTCTGGCATTTCTTTTTCAGCTAATGGCAAAAATCACGGACTAATGCTGGAAAGACAAAAATGATATAATCTTCTGTTTTGAGTGTTATGTTAATAAATCTAATATTCTACACATTTAAAAAAATAAAAAATTTGTATGTCTGTCTGTTTGTATGTCTGTATACCAGATTGCGGGTATTAAGATCTAAAAATACATCATTCAACTTGGATCTAAATAAGTACAATTGTAAAAAAATTACGATGCACGATTTTTATTTTTTAGCTATATTTTAAATTCAGAGATAATTAAAAAAAGGTATTTTCTCCATGGCTTAGCGTAAGCAATATCTCAAAATATGCTACAGACGATTCGGTGTTTTATTTATTTATTTATTTATTTTTAAATATTTTAAAGACAATACCAGTAATTTTTCAACTTATAACTTTATTCGAAGAAGTTCATTGTGCTTTCTGTAATATTTAATTGTATAGTATTCGTTGATTGTGGTGGCGCTAGCAAACTACTTCAGCAAATTATTAATCGTAAGGTTACCTGAATCCACGTGTTAATTTCGTTTATAGTTATACTTTTAAACCATGTTTTTATGAAATTAATTAATTTAAAATAATCCATGGTAATTGAAATAAAAAATTTTGTACTGAAAAGCAAAATTAATGGATAAGTGGAATGAATTCGGTGATTGTGGTAGCGCAGGCAAACCACTTCAACAAATTATTAATCGTAAGGTAACCTGAAACCAAGTGTTAATTACTTAATTTTGTTTATAGTTATAATTTTATAATGTGTTTTTAGGAAATTAATTAATTTAAAATCATCCATGGTAATTAAAATAAAAAAATTTGTACTTAAAAGCAAAATTAATGGATAAATGGAATGAATTCGTTGAGAATAAACATAAAAAACACCAATATTATTGTAGACCCCAATAATTGAAGCAAAACACTAAGCTATGTACTATAAGGAAAGATTAATGCAGAAATGTTATTAATTTGTTCCCGAGAGTTTCAAAAATAGGCAAACTATTATTGATGTCAATGATACTTAATTAATTTTGGTAATAGGTATTAATTGAAATAAAAAGATAAATTAATGGAGAAAATTCATTAGTAAAAGAATATACAAAATATAAAATTCTAAAATAACAGAACTTTCTCTGAAAGAAACGAGCTTAAGAGCAGCAAAATTTTCAAAAGAAAGAATAATTGAAGCAATAAAGAAAAAAACAATGGAAATAAAATAAAAATAAGCATTTATTCTTCACAGGGAACCGTAAAAAATGGCGATATTGTTATTAAATTCAATGATGCTTAATTTTAGTTATAAAAACTATTGGCACCATGGTAATTGACGTAGTTTTAACAGTAGGTACCACATATATTCTTATATAGGTGCAACGCGATTTCTGAGTAAATTTGATGATGATTACAGTTGCACAAGTATTGTAAATTTTTTTTAAAAATCTTATGATAGATATCATACGGATCCTCAAAGGTAGAAGTACTGGAGAATGTAGCTTGACTGTGGTAAATTTGAAATAACATAAGTTGCCTTCAGCAACAGCTTTATGCCAGATGTTTATTTTAATGGGATAAACTACTAGAAATGTATTTTGCTTAATCTAACAACGTAAAGTCACTGAAAAGGGCACCAAATAATTATAAGTAAATAAATAAAACATTGGAAGCATTTTAGCTTTTTTATTTGTGTTGGTAATTGTCAGAAAGTTTTGTGCACAATTTTGTGGTGTTTTTTAGTACTGATTAATTGATGTTTTTTTTCCACGCCATACCAAGCACGGGAATTCAGCTGGTACAAAATAAAATAATGATGAAATGAATCTAAATACAATACATAGTATATCCCTTAATTTAATCACTAATCTAATTATCCCGAGTAATCTCTGAACCGTATACAGTAGAGACTAACAATTAATTAATGCATATTTTTAGAATCTCCATGTACTATAATATCTGAATTCCATCTGGGTACTAAAGGAGAAAAGCAATTAATCAGCTATATATATCGCTTAAAAGTCATCATTTTGAACTTCAGACAATGTGTAATGGTTGTAGTTTTTAATTAGATTGAATTTTTTTTAAATATTGAAGTAGATTAGGAAAAATAAACATTGCGCAAGTTTCAGCTCTTTAATTTTTTTTCTTCCTCTCCTACAGAAAATTTCAAAGTTCAAGGCTATTTCCTTAAAAGTGAAATGTAACTATGCTTTAAGGGGTTCATCTAAAAAAAGCAACAACACCCTCTAAGTTTTGTCAAGCTGTGTTATAAGTATATAGCTGTCTAGTTATAGACAGGCACTAGTTTCCATGGAGTATTGTTGCCTTTCAGTCATGCTCTGACAAAAGTAGAGAAGAATTCACTATTTGGCGTTTTTTTGCCCTGAAAGTCTTGGTTTACAGGGCAGAAACATTAGCATCCCTATATCAGCTCACTACAGGGCTGAAACATCGGCATAACAACAGCTTCCCTATATTTTTTTTACTGAATATTAAAGTTCACTAGGACAAGCTCAGCAACCCAGAACTTATTTGACTTATCGATACTTCCACTAGATATAACTGTTCAAACTTTCAAAAAATTCAAAATCTGCATTTTTCTTTATTTAACTTTTTTCAAAACAGCATCGCCGTGCTCAAGAGAAAAAAAAAGAAGAAAAAAGAGGAAGGCTGTTTGTAGAGCTAAATTTTAAATGTTTTTCCGTTGCAAATTACTGACTTATAATCATACTAATATTCATATATTGATACCTACCTATATTTCTTTTAATAAGCGTAACATGTAGTGAAACACTAAATTAAAAGTTCGTAAATAAAAGTTACCANCATACAAATCTTTATGGTAGCCATAGGCTTTTGGGGTTTTGCCATACAAATCTCTATGGTAACCATAGGCGTATGGTATCTTGCCATATAAATTTCTATGGTAGCCATAGGCTTATGGGGTTGTGCCATACAAATCTCTATGGTAGCCATAGGCTTATGGTGTTGTGCCATACAAATCTCTATGGTAACCATAGGCGTATGGTATCTTGCCATACAAATTTCTATGGTAGCCATAGGTTGCCATAGATTACCATAGGCTTCTCTATGGCAAATTTTCCTAAGGTATATACCTTAAAAATCACCTCATCGGCCTGGTTGATTTTAAACAACCTCAAAATAAGCTGAAGTATATATAAAACAACCTCGTAGACCTTAATTACAACCTTCTACGAGGCATAATTTTTATTGCTGTTTTCTCAGCAACCTTAAATATACCTCAAATATACCTCAAATCAACCTTGAAACCTCAAAAACACCTCAAATCAACCTTAAATATACCTTAAATTTTCGTAAGGGAAGCTCTGCGACCCAGAACTTTTTTGAGTTATCGATACTTCTACTAGATATAACTATTCAAACTTTAAAAAAATTAAAAATTTGCATTTTTCCTTATTTAACTTCTCTAAAAACAGCATCGCCGAGCTCCAAAAAAAAATAATAAAAAAATAAAGGAAGGCGATTGTTAGTAAAGCTAAATTTTAAATTTTTTTGCATTGCAAATTACTGACCTTTAGTCACACTTATATTGATACCTATCTTTATTTCCTTTAATAAACGTAATATGTAGTGAAACACTAAATTAAATGCTCAGAAATAAAAGTCAATAAATAAAAGTTACCATCAGGATGGTAACAGAGGAGTAGAAGAGTAACAGAAGGGGAAGAAAAATTCCAAGTCAATTTACTCGGACTGGTTCAATTGCAAAAATAAAAATAAAAAAAGAATGAAAAAAAGACAAAGAAAACTGAAAACCGAAAAGCGTAATTTGATCTCAATATAAAAATACTCCATGTAACAGAGACCCATCGGTTTTACTTCAAATATACGTATATTACACCTTTAAAAAAGAATGAAAAAAAAGAGAAAGAAAACTGAAAACCGAAAAGTGTAATTTGATCTCAATATAAAAATACTCCATATAATAGAGACCCATCGGTTTTACTTCAAAAATACGTATATTACACCTTTAAATTTTTCTAAGCATTCGTAAAATGTATATAAAACTTAAAAGTCGAATTATAACAAAAAGTGGTTAGCCAAAAAGGTAAAATTGTAAGTAAATAAATTCCTTTATTTTGCGCATATTTTTCCTTAATATTAAGTAAGAATGAGAGCTCTATTTTTACATATTATTTATGTCAAAAGTATGTCAAAATTTATGCAGGTTAAAATGTCGATTCGAAGCAAAAAACAGCTATCCAAAAAACGGAAAATTTAATCGAAATTTTATGTAAGCAAATTCATTTTTTAAAGAATATTTTACTAACCACATTTTACTAGGTTGGAATAAGTACATAATTTTTACCTAAGTGTTTACGTCAACAATACGTCAAAACGTACGTAAGTTGAAACGACAAATTATAGCAAAAGTATGAACACTGGGATTGTAATTTTAGTGCAATTTTTCTAGAAACAGAGGGGAAAGGGAATAAAATATCCTTACATTGTCAAAATTTCATTATTTTTTTTAATACAGCAATATGGCAATTTTTAAAAGGGCTGCCTTATCTAAAAATATACCATTCAGGAAGCTATAGGACCCATTTCTGCATACTTAATATAATAATTTAATACAATAATTATTGTAACAGAGTGGAAAAAATCCTGGGACAACATTAAAATGTCTTACTCAAAAGTAATTTTTAAACTGTATATCAGCTTTGCTATGCATCAAATATAACACAACTTTCACAACCACATAAATAAAAATTATTTTCAATAAATAGTTGATTTAATTACAGATGAATTAAAAAGCTGAGAAGGCTGGGACATAGCAATTTTTTTGTATCTGACGAATTAAAAAAGCATTACATAGGTATTATTTTTAAAATACTAATTTTCATGTATACTCATTTACATTATAGTCAATTAATTTGAATGCTTAAAAATGGAATAGTTTTTAAAGAAAATGTAGTAGGTGTTTTTATAAAGCAGACGATATCACATTACAAATTTATTTGTATTAATTAGTTTATTCTTTAGAAAAGAACACTTTTAATAAGAGAAGTTTGAAAAATATAATCAAATGCCGTATCCATTTTCTTCAACACGCTTTTTTTTATCTAGGTCCATTCTCATAAACACACATTTTGAACTGCATCCATTTTCTTAAACGCGTAATTTGAGCTGTTTTATCCAGTATAAAAAGCTTATAGACAAGAAATATCTTCCTTACTTCTTAAATCCAATCGGTGACTACAGAAAGTCTTAAAATAAAATTTTTGCATAAAAGTATTACAGGACCTTAGAAAACAAATACAAAATTAGGTATTATGTTAATAAATTTTCTTTCCCTTCAATGAGGATCCTGCATAAGACTTTTTATTTATTATTATTTTGTTGTAAAGGTTTGTATTTGCAACATTTCGTTTCCCTAGAAAAAGCTTTTCGGTTTTTGTATCTGTCTACCTTATCATAACAATTACAATAAAAATACTAAAACAAGGTTTACCATTCGCTCTTTTTTTATTTTTTTAACCCAAGTGACAATATTTTTGAAAAAAAGCTTCCTAAATCATTCTTTATCCTTCAAGGATGAAAGGTTTGTGATATTGCAATATTTTTACTTTATTAAAAAAAATGTTTTTAACGCAAACATTTCGTAACAATTAAAAGAAAATTCCGACATAGGGTTGCTGTAATGTTACATATTTTCTGCGATAGCTTCTGAGCAGCAAAATAAAGTTGAACACTTAAACAGCAGCGATCTGCATTTTGGTATATCATGTAATTACAATTAATTACAATATGAGTAATTAATTACAATTGTATCCAAGTAATTGGTAGACCGACAACCTTCTACGCGAAGTCGAGCACTCTACGGTAGAACTGTTTAACGAGAACCCATACCGCGCACCCTGGGTCCCTACGCAGGCCAATCAAAATGGTCATCCACCCGCTTATTGACGGCTGCCAGTGATGGTTAACTTCAGTGTTCTACTGGAAACCGTGGCTGAATTGTCAGAACGAAGTTCAAGGAAAAACGCGGTTCTAAAGACCTAGTTCAGCCTTGTCTAAGTTAAACCTAGTCTGAGGTAGGTTTAAACCAGGCAGACGAGTTTTGAACCTCGATCGTTTGCTTATAGTCAGAGAACGACAATCTCGCTTTCGTAGATGTTGACATCTAACATCGTAGATGTTAACATCATTTTAAAACTGATAAAACAATACAGAACTAAATTTAGTTCTGTATTGTTTTATCAGTTTTGAAATATAAATACATGAGAAATCATAATATAATTTTGTGTGAATATCGTATACTTTTTTCTGTATCTTTTAAAGTGTTTATAAAATCTTATGAAAGAATGTATCTTTTGGATCTCGGAGATTTGTTCTGAGTTGACAGTATACTATTCAGTAATTTTTGTTTTCTTGAAAATAAACATTGAGACAATTAAATATCTCACTTGCTGAATGGGGCTTTCTTTTTTAGTGATTGTGTATATTATATTCAACCACTCAGGAGATAGACCTTTTCGGAATAATAAAATGCCACGGATACCGAAATTACAAATTTAAGGATTAAAGAAAGGATTATTTTAATTAAAAATCATGAATGTTTGAATAGACCAATTACTGATCTTAAAATAGTGAGATTGTTAATAAAAAGTACTGGATTCTTTACATGTTGACAATAATTATTACTATTTACTTTATTTGATAGTTTCAAGCATTGATTATATTTTTCTCAAGAGGGGAGTTTCATTTATTTATGAAATTTCTTATCTCTTAACATATTTTTTTTAGTAGCAGTCAACAGATTTTCAAAGCACATACATTAGTCTATCTTTTTTTATTTGTTTGCTACATTTTTCTAAAGTATTAAAAAGAAACATCACTTAGTAAAATGTTCTAAATCAGAGAATAACAACTTCATACCATGAATAAAAGTTACTGTGCATGCTATAATTCTCATTTTTATAAATTTTAACTTCATAAATGCTAGTTACCAGGGGTGGAAGTTGAAAAAAGCTGTGTTTTTAAAACTTAATTTAGAAAAAAAAAATTTCGCAGCCACTTTTCACTTTATTTTGTTAGTGGTGATGAAGTTTTAGTGTGAATTTGGTCAAAGCATTTCTTATTTCAACAAAATTACACAAAAAATGTCAGCAAAAATTTATTTGTTAAAGACTATATTTGTGTTTTTGTAACACTAAGTGCAAAGATATTTACTTAAATAGACTAACTTAATAGAATTTTTAAAAATTTTTACTTGCTTTACTTACTTTACTTACAATATGAGATAGCAAAAATTTCTTCGTTTATGCCATACCAAAATTTTTCTTTGGACTGCTTTTTGAGCTATGTTAAATCACATTTCCACTTTTTAAATTTGATTGAAAATCATTTAAGATGTTGAAAACTGGTTCATCTTGGCACTATCAACAAATAGGTATTTGACAAATAGGTTGTCCGATCAGTTCACTGCTAGACCTCTAAGCAAGAGTTTATCGAGCAAATTAGAGAGTTTTAATTGCGAATAGTATGCAGTGAGAATGCTTCCTCAGGTTGTTTTAACCTGAGCTAAAAGAAAAATTTACTAAATATTAACACAGAAAATAAATTATCCTAATGCATTACTTATATAGCAGAAATAAGTAGTCGGAAAAGTTTAATATCAGTGACAAAACAAACATAAGTGTGTTACTGTACAAAAATTTTGCTCTAAAGAAAAATCTTGAATTGTATTAACAATTTGACAATTTAACTCAGCATGGAAAGCATACCTCAACGTAAGGCAATTTTTCTGATTTAAAATAACGTTTCTAGAAACTTGTGTTCAAAAGCATTTATGTATTTGTACTGAGACAGGTTAATATGGCTGCGACTAATAAAAGTGTCGACTCTAGTGATGTGGTTAAAACGCGTGAAAGTTGCGATGATTCCGAAGATGAAAGTGAAATATTAGAGGAAAGTCCTTGTGGGAGATGGTTCAAAAGGCGTGAAGAGGTTCAACAACGAGACATACCAGGTATCGATGCAGCATATCTTGCTATGGATACTGATGAAGGCGTTGAAGTGGTTTGGAATGAAGTGCAGTTTTCTGAAAGGAAAAATTTCTTGTCTCAAGAGGACAAGATTCGTGACATGTTTGATAGTCTGACTCGTCTGGATCATCCTAACATTGTTAAGCTTCATAAGTATTGGATGGATAAGGATTCAGAATGTCCTAGAGTCATATTTATTACTGAATACATGTCTAGTGGATCTCTGAAGCAGTTTTTGAAGAAAACCAAGCGTAATGTCATAAAGTTGCCTTTACTGTCATGGAAGCGGTGGTGCTCTCAGATTCTTTCTGCTTTGAATTATTTACATTCATGCTCTCCCCCTATAATCCATGGCAATTTGACATGTGATACTATATTTATACAGCATAATGGGCTGATTAAGATATGTTCCGTTGTTCCTGATGCCATTCTCTACCACATAAAAACCAACCACAAAGACTTAAAAAATAAACATTTCACTGCTCCAGAGTACATGTCTAAAACACTTCCTCATCTGACCCAAGCTGTTGATGTTTATGCTTTTGGTATGTGTGCTTTAGAAATGGCAGCTTTAGAAATATCAGCCTCTGGCGATAAAGAGAGCCAAGTTACAGAATGTATTGTGAATAAAACGATTGATTCGTTGGAAAATCATCTACAAAAAGATTTTATCCAGAAGTGCCTTTGTAAAAATCCATGTGATAGAGCAACGATCAGAGAACTTTTATTTCATTCAGTTATATTTGAAGTACATTCTCTAAAACTGTTAGCTGCTCATGCCATTGTAAATTCTGCCATTTACCAACCGGATCAGCTGACCGATGAGGTTTTGTTTGTTAAGTATGACACAGAAGATGTTCTTGCTCACGTACCATTCCAAGGTAAATTACCTGGACCTATGGTAACCCGAACCAAAGCTAAGAAGTTGGAGATAGAAAAATTTCTGAATGATGTCCGGAATGGTATATACCCTCTCACTGCTTACGCTATGTCTCATCCCATCGTACAGAAGCGTCCCTTGTTGTCTGATTCTTCGAGGTCCACATCGATTGCCCCGCAAGAAATTGAAACTCGTAGAATTGTGAATATAATGTGTAATGTTAAACCACAAGAGCAGGGGCCAAACTATGTGTTGACTATACTTCTGAGGATGGATGACAAAATGAATCGGCAGTTGTCTTGTGAAATAACTAAAGATGATGATTTTGCTGGTTTGTCAGAGGAATTAGTATATCACGGGTTTATTAGTGATGAAGATAGAGAGATGGTGGCAAATTTAATTGGAGACACTATTAGCCGTCGCCATATACCTGATCTGCCTAATACCAATAAGTCTTAACAGAATTTGCAACTTTCATATTGCTTAAGAAAATGAGGTTAAACAGCTTGTGAATGAATTAATATTTCCTCTCAATATAAATATGTGCACAACATATGGCCAGCGTACCTTCGAACCAGATACTAATGTATAAACTATGTAATTGCATTAGGGAAGGCTGTAGTTTTTTATTTTACTTTTAAATCTGTTGTAACATTAAACTTACAAGTGTGTAGGACCTAATCAAAATGTTAAAAGATTATTACTTGTAAAAAAGAAAGTAAGTTTAGAATATTAATAACTCAAAGATTTATTTAATATCAAAGATTTATTCAATATCAAAGATTTATTCAATATCAAAGATTTATTCAATATTTAATAATATAAAGTCATGAATAAATTTATATATGCTTTAAGCAATAATATCAGCAAGGAAAGGATTGTAACTTGTAATTTTGTTCTTTGAAAGAGAAAAGTTTAAAACTTACTTTATTCTATTTTAAATATTGACGATACGTTTTTTTTTCTTTCAGCAACAAAAGGTATTTTAAATTATTTTATTATTATTAATATGAATGAAGCAATAAATAACTTAATCATTAGAGACCTGGCCAAATTTTATTTAGTTCGATTCAGCAAAAGCTGTATTGTTTTTTCCATTGCATTTCATTTGGATCAGGTTGTGCATCCTTACTTTATAATATTAGGATATATTTTTAAAAATATTTTTAAGCTGATTAGACTGATTATATGGAACGCAACAATAGGCCAAAGGCTCAGTTTTGTGTTATTATACAACAAAGTTTTCATTATGGGAAATTAACTTATTATAATTGGTATATTA
Organism: Parasteatoda tepidariorum; assembly: GCF_043381705.1. Lineage (NCBI taxonomy): Eukaryota > Metazoa > Arthropoda > Arachnida > Araneae > Theridiidae > Parasteatoda > Parasteatoda tepidariorum. The sequence continues at coordinate 44,450,585 of NC_092208.1, read as the reverse complement.
TTCTACTTCATGTAGTAATTTTTTAATTAGGGATATAAAAGTTTTATATTATAAAGGATATATTTATCTTGTTAATGTGCTTTAAGATTTTTAATAAATAAGTTAATTAAAAGTATTTACATGTATAGTATATTGGTGAAATTAGATAGTAAAATTTTATTTAAAGTTGCTTAAAATGATCTTTAACATAATATTAGAAATAAGCAAGGATACAGGTATGGGAAATACTGTAGACCGCTGATTATCCGGACCAAGTCTGATCCTGGTAAAGAAAAACTGAGGTAATTGGACAACTTTAAAAAATGGCTTTGTTAATGTTTTTAAGTAACTTCCCATCATACTTTTTCCAGGCTTAGGATTGGCAATTGTAATTGCGTCTATTATAGTATACTACAAATAATGTGTTGAAAAGTTTGAAAATTTTATTGAAAAACTGTTTCTTTATTAAACTCCTTGCCACCCACTTCGAAACTGAGTGGAAAGAACGTTAGGTTCTCTGCAAAGTCACAGAAGGACAAAAGCCATTTTTAAACACCGTTTAAAATATTCTGAAAATAAAAACATTTTTGCAATTATTATTATGAAGAAGAAGAAGATGGGAAAAATGCATGGTCATTGATAATCATACAATCCGATTAATTGGCGTTCAGATAATTGGTGCTCTACTGTAGATATATATATATACATTGGTTATAAGCTTATTGTTTTCTAACTGGAAGAAAAAAATATTTTTCTAGTGGCAAAAAGGTCATATTTAATAAATATAAGTATTTTGTATATTCTATATACTTCTGACTAATGCCTTACATATATATGATAATAGTATGAAAATTTTGTATTTTATGACTGTTATTGTAATTATTTCATTATTTAAATTATGAAATAAGAAATTTTTAAGTTTTAACATGTTTAAAAAACTGTTTTGTCGCTAAATGTTAAAAAAAAATTTTGAGAAAACTTTTTAAAAACAATGAGACATCTCTAAGATGTCTCATTGTTTTTAACAATGATGTCTCATTGTTCAGAAATTTTTTAAAAGGTAATTCTCCAAATTTTTTTAATCTTATTTGAACTAGGTCAATAAATATTTATAATGAAAAGTTTATATATTCATATAACATTTTGGCATATTTTCATTAGTTGATTTGCTACAATATGTTATTTAATTATTTTTAAGAGTTTTTTTTATTTATTGCAACTTTTTCTTTTCCATCCAGTTAGTCTAATGTTATAATATGAGCGTTTATATTAAGTATTAGAATGTTGCTGCTGTTACGTTTGGTGCAATAAACGGTTTTAGGTTCTGGTTGTATTTTGCTGCATTTAACTCAGCTCAGAATATTGGTAATAAAAAAAAAACTAATTTTACTGTGATATCTTTTTGTCTTATTCCATAGCTTTTAATTAAACAAGAGTAATAATTTTTAAAATATGTAGTGACATTTCTCGGCATCTAATTTCTTTATACGTTAACTAATGTGTTTGAGTTAAATCTTTTTAAAAAGTGTTTAATATTCATATTATATAATTGTTATAACTAGAGCTTTGGTTATTTCTTATATGTTTTGAATTAAGTTTGTGAAATATTTATTTTGCTCATAATAATTATGTATTTAGTAATATTTTATCTACCTAGTGTTAACAGAAAAAAATCAAGAATTGTGTTTGTTTTTTTATCTACATAATTTTATAGTGGTAAAATAAATTTATTTTTATTGCAAATCAGTGAAGTGTTAATTCATTACTTTCATTTTCTTAAAAATATACACTTTAACTTCTATAAACTGACATATGCTGTTGCATTTATGATTTATTATTTTTATTATTATTATTTTTATTTTTTTTGCATGCTAAAAAAGTCTTTCACCAATAAGCAAAATCCTAAAATTTTTTGTTTGTGCTCCAAAATTAAAAATTAGTATGGAAGATAATAATAACTCTAAACATTCTTAGAAAAATTTATTTAAGATTGAGTTAAAGTTCAATTAATAGTTGTCTGTGTAATAGTTCATTAAGTTTAAAGGAATTATGATTTTTTTAAAAATTCTTTTTTATTTCTGCATATTTTTAGTTGTTCGAGAGGGCAGAAGCAGAAAGCTTTATCTTTTCTATAATGTCAATTTTTTTAAGTAATGTTAGAAAGTTGCAACACAATTTTTGTTTATGAACAAATTCGTGGAATGGTTAAATCCTTCAAAATTTTTAATAATATATGTATATAACTTATTTTGAAAAATTAGTTTGTGTTGAAAAACAATGGGAAAGAGTTTAAAAATTTTTAGTTTGGTTAAGCTTTAAATTTTTTCTTAGTCAATTGTCTCTTAAGTGCTGAAAATTTTTTTTTCTTTCTGGAAACACTACAACTCTCTTGCCTTAACTCATATTTTTACTCTGTGTTATAGTTACCTATAACTTAGTAAATATTAACTAACTACATCCTCTTTGCACTGGGTGTAGTGATAACAAGGTAGTAAAACTAACATAAAATTGTAATTAATAATAATCACAAAATATAACAATAATTTAACTCTATTAGTTTTCAAAACATAAAAAATATCACTGATTTATCATCTGATGTAAATGATGTTGTAAGGTCTTTATGAGTGTAAACTGTATTTTACTTATAACCTGACAATTAAATTTTTAAATAAAATATTGTCTCTATTGTAACAATATGTTACTAAAACAACTTCAAAATTATTTTTTTCCCAATTCAAAAATAACTTAACTTTATATGCTACAAGTTCATCGAAATGAAAGTTTTAGGAAAGGGATATGAAGAATAAGTTGTTGATTGAACTGTTTTTTTTTTTTTTTTTTTTTTTGAAAATTTTAACCAATTTTCCTGTAATAAGAACATATTAAGCAGAAAAATTATATAAATTGCTAAATTTTTACTGCTGACAGAGTGAATTAAATCTGGACTAGTAGCTCAAATTGATTTTTCATTAGATTTTTATTTAAACTTGATTGATGGGTATCCACTTTTTCTTATTGTAACAATTTTAAAATACTGATTCTTTTTCTGTTTAAATATTTTTGAACTAAGACTTGTGAGTTATCTTGATGTGACTTCGGTATTAAGGTAAAAATTTTATAAAATCCGGGAATTATCCACGATTTTGGTAAAATTTTTAATTATCTGTGATTTTGGTTAAAAAATTATGAAATATATCAAGTTTTTTCCTAGCTTTGGATTTAAGACTTTCTTGTTTGGATTTTTATTAGCGTAATGATTCAAATTGTTTAAATTAAATCTTAAGTAATAGAATTTACTGTATTTATTTTCCATGCTTTGTGTAAAAAGTGATTTGTGAAAAGTGAATCTTTTCCAGATGGAATGTAGCAACCGATCTTCGAAAATCATTTTTTGTTTGTTTCATTTATTTAAATATGTTGTTACATATGGCTTTATTGGAGAAATTAATCCATATACAATGTTCAACTTTAAGTGGACTTAAACAAGGAGTAAAAAGGAACAATTAAACAAGGAGTAAAAAGGAATTATATTTATTTAAATATAAATTATTTTAAAGTAAATATTCATTATTAAGTGCTTTTTTTATGACTTTTTCTTTGAATTCCGTCAAGTGAAACTTTTATCCATTGTGCCATTCTTTCGAATATGTTTTAAACAATAATGTATCACTTATGATCAACGAATTGTAAATTGAGAACTGAAAGAATATATATTATGTCGCATTTTCTAATGATTTAGAAAATCAGTGTTCTTAGTTTGATATGAAAATGCATTATTTTTGAAACAATAAAATTATATAAATGCAATTTGATTTACATAAATAGGTTAAAATTAGCTCAAACAGAAAAGAATATAAAATTTTATTTAAAATATTAATGTGAAATTCTGAGGATTTTCTCCCTTTCCTTTGAATATTTGTACTAAGTTTTTAAAAAAAAAGTATTTTCTTCAAGTCAAATTTAGAAATATGTGAACACATGTATTTTATGTTAAAATAGTTTATTTTCCCTCCTAATTACAGCCTATATTCTTTTTTAGATTGCCCTGGTGTGGATAGTAGTGCAGCAGGAAAAGCTGAAGCATGTGCTGGATGTCCAAATCAAAATATATGTTCCTCATTAAAAAATGATGAACCTGACCCAGGTTTGTGAAGTTGAATTTAATAAATGTGCAATAGCTATTTTCTTATAATTATTTGTGTCATACGAAATATGTTTGACTATTTAATGAAATGTTATCTTACTTTATATACAGTAAAATAAGAGGAGAGGTTTTGATACCCACTCATAATTTCTTATGAATAAATTCGAAACTTATTTATATTCATAAGTATTTGAAATTTTAGTTACATAATAATTTACTTATACAATTCTTATTTTGCTTGTGATGGCATTTAAAACTTGTATGTCTATGATTGCCTTATAATGTTAAAAAGTTATCTCTTTTTAGTGTCATTGTGTAATTTTTGGGGATCCTAGAAACTTGGGCTGAAATTTTTTTAACATTAGCTTTCTAACTTAAAAGTTATTTATTCCCACCAGTTCACTAAAAAGGTCGCCTTGTTTAAGGGAAAACCGCTACTTTGACTATTCTAACAATTCTTGTTTTAATTCAGTTTTTTACTATGTTTATTTTTCATTTTAATGTAATCCATCGTAATTTTTTACTACTCATTTTACGCATTTTAAATTCTTTGCCTTACTTTTTTAATATTATAACCGTCAGCCGAAGTTTAAGTTCACGACTTGCAATGTGTCATAAATATCCTCAGTAGTAGACGGATCATGGGTTAAAAGCCCCCTTGCCATCTGGTTAATCCAGGCAGGTTTCTGTGACTTTCTTCTCCATGTTAGTTCCATCAAAAAGTCCTCCACAAAGGCAAATTTCTCCCACTACTTGATTTAAGGGTTCCCTGGTTTTCTGGATTGGATTCAAAATTACTTTTTTTATTAAGGAACATATTGGCCCTAGTCTTAGTTTTGAAAAATAATAATTTATATCTTTTTATTTGCTTATACACTGGCAATGCTCTTTAATTATAGTGACCCATTACATTACAATGATCCTTTTGTTTTATTGAGTGCTGCATAAAATCCTGTTTGCAATTCTACATAAATAATATTATTTTAATATCCTACAAAATCTCTACACTGAACAGTTCATTTCAATATAGCAACTGAAATTTAGTTATTTGATTGAGAAAAAGTTTCAAATATTTCAACCATCGTTTCCATTGATTTTACCACACCATAAAAATGAAATACCTTGAATTCCCTTTCAGGGAAAGATGAGTGATATGATCTCCTAAATTCTTATCCCAAGTCCTCTGTGGTCATAATTTATGGTCATTTGTTATCTGTATAACTTTCTTTTCACAGAATACAATAAATTTATCACTCAACCTTTTTATGTTTGAAAATCAAATTAGTTTGTTTTGGGAAATATCAATCCCCTTGCATGATTTATTTTTTTTAAATAAAAGACGTGTGGTGTTCACAGTTATCTTATGTATATTATTTATCGTAAATGGCAGTCTAAAATAATATTATTTTTAAGGTATTTTTCACCCATGAATACTCAATTTTCTAAGATCTAACAATCAGATGGCACTTTAATGTGAAAAGCCTTTTTTTTCATTCCTAAGTTAATATTTATGATATTTTTGTGCACTCACAATATATCGACCTCAGGTTACAACTTTTATTTTTGCCCTGACCATAAGGATTGTGATTTTGAGCATTGACTGTATGTACATATATTTATAATTTTGAAATAAATAACGAAAATCAAGCCAGTTATACTGTAAAATTGGTTTAAAAATATTAGATTTATAAATCTTTATTTTTTGCACAGAATTTTTTGTTTCATTCCTAAGTATGCATAATGAATTTTATTTTATTGTTAAATTCATTCATTTTATATTTTTATTGTATCATTCAATATTTAGTTTTTAAGGCTTTTTACAAAAAATTCTAATTAAGTTATTTACTTACTTTTTAGATATTGAAATTATTAAACAAAAGATGTCTCTTGTGAAGCACATTATTCTCATTCTTTCTGGAAAAGGAGGTGTTGGCAAAAGCTCTTTTACTTCTATGTTGGCTCAAACATTGGCTGATGATTTGGAGAAAAATGTAAAGATTTTCTTTTTTAGTTCTGTTTTTCTTTTTTCCCTTGGAAATATAAAATTGCTACTTAAGAAGACTCTTTCCTCACCCTTTCTTAGACACTTCGTGAATTTTTTGATTTAAATCGAATTATTTTTTATTTAAATCATATTTTTTTTATTTTTATTCAAACTCATTGTAAGAACTTTAATTTATGATTAAAAATCCTTTATAAACGTTTAATCAAAATTAAATTAATATTAAAACAATATTATAAGAATATTTTAGAAACTCTAATTTACTAGTATAATTTTTCATTACAATACATGGCTTTGAATGCATAGCAACCATTTTGAAACACATGCATAACTGAAATTTGAAGACTAGATGAAATAGAGAATTTAATGAAAGTGGTCTGTCTAGGTTTTTCTGAGAGGTATTTATTTTGTGAAAATTTCGACATAATTTGTGATAATGAAAAATAATATTAAAAAATCAACACAAAAATGTGGATTTATTCTTTTCTTACGAAACACAAAAATAAAATTTAAAAAAAAAATATTTTGTGAAACTATTTTTTTTCCTTTGTTGATTTCCAAAGTTGAATTTGTGAAGGTACCCTAAGCAGTAGCAAGTTGGACTTGGACAGACTCTTTAACTATTAAATTAAAGTTTCAATCAGCAAACAATAATTTAAATTTAGAATTGTGTTTTTTTTTCTCTTGATTTTTAATATGACAAAATAAATGTAACAGATTGTTCTTATAAATGTAGTCACTCATCAATATTTTTATATTAAAATATTCATTTTTAATTCTATATCAAAATAGATCAGCTAAAAAAAATCTATGCACTCATTGGAATTCTTTTTCACAAAATTTCTTAATAGAAAATCTGATAATGTCAAAGATACTGTAAACATATTATGAGAAAAAAATACCAGTTAATAACTCTACTGCCTCAAATAGACTTTGAAAGGGAAGAATGACATTATATCAGGAAAAAATATCTGAATTCATTAGCCTTTTATTTTTTAAATATATTTTTGGCATATATAACCTCAAGCTTTAGAAATATACATTTTCCACCAATGAAATATAATGTAGATTTTAATTCCATGCGGTTTACATCAAAAGGTAGAATTTTAATTAAGATTATTTGCATTTTTTTCTTCGAAATTCAGGTCTATTAATTACTTTCTACAGCTATGCAAGTCTATAATAAGACAGCATTAAATGTGTATTTTAATCTGTACTTTCAATCTCAAGAATCAAAATACTTTTAAAAATGTCGTTTCAAATGTGTTGGAATTTAACACACACCAAGAAAGAAAGTAATTTCGTTAACTAAAATTAATTAACACAGCAATTTATTTAAAATAAATTTTAAAACTAAGAAAAGAAAATAATAAAAGTATCAATAATTTAAAACACTGTTTTTTAACTTTTAAAATCAATATATATTGATTTTAAAATTGATATAAATCAGATGATTTAAATCAATGATTTTTTTAAAAAAATCATTTAATTGAAATCATTTAAATCGTGATTTAAATCAAGCTGATTTAAATCAACAAACCCTGCTTAGACATATAGACATCATAATAATATTTTTATTATTGTTAAATTGTTATTTTTATTATTTTAAGTTGACTTTGTTATGCAGCACGTATGATTGATAAACATCATCAGTGATTGATTTTTGATTATTAATCACTGCCTATGATATGAGTTCATCCAGTTAATTTGGAGGGAAGAAAATGCAAGTTTTGTTAATGTCTCATATCTGTATTTTTCTATAATTCTTAAAATTTTTACATTTCATAAGAGTTTTAGAACAATAATATGTTTGTTATTTCGATTGTATTTAAGGGATTAGATTGTTTCTAATGAGTTATGAAGTTTTAGATGTCATTTTAAATAATTTTAATAAATTTTATAAGAATTGATACAAAAACATAGGTTTTTATAAGCATTTGATTTTTTGCTTAGTAAAAAGTTACCCATTTCCACCCTTAATAGCTTAATATTATTTTTTATTTGTACGTTTTAATTTCAAATGGTTTTGTTATTTATATCTTTCAAATACAGTAAGATACCCAGTACCTGAATGATATGCTATATTAGGTTTTATACTTACATGTACAGAGAGAGAATGGGAAACCTTTTTCTGTATCAGATACTCTGATCTCAGTTGCCCCTATTATGAGGATGAGGATTCATTGCTATAGCTTATTTTTATTACTAATGCTTAGAAGTTTCAGGTTCAATGATAGGAGGTTTGTAAGATTTTTTGAAAAAATATAATGAGTCATTTTAAAATATAAATTTGCTGTAAGGCTGAAGTACAAAAGGTTAGCTATAACATATTCATTGATTTGATGTAAAACCCTGCTAACTACCGTTTAAGACATGAGAAATATGATTATACATATTACAAAGCATGTTAGATAATTTTATTTAAAAAAATTTAAATATTAAGCTAATGAAAATTATGAGATAAGAGATGTAAAATTGATTGAAAACTTGATATGATGATGTGTGCATCGGATTTTCTTCAAAGTGCTATTGGTAATCTTTACAGCTAAAACGTTTTATGATTGTTTTTGAACACTGTTATAAGTATTAAAAATATGCTATTTTAAAACTAATAAACGGCTTAAATATTGATGTTTTATTTTTTTTTAAATGAAATCTATGCTCCTATAATATTATTTGCTTTCTTACACCTTAATATGATTCTTTAGTATCATTTCCAATACCTTCAGGAGATTGTCTTGTAAATGGTTAATAATTGAGGCAAAAATCATCTTTAAATAGGTAATGTGACTTACTTTCTGACTGTAGTCCTCTTGAAAGGATTCAAACTTTTCTAATGTTTTAAACTTTTACCAGGTTCACATACAATTTTCCAGGTTCTTCTGCAAGAAAGCAATTAAGACAAGATGCCTGGAAATTGCAGGTACATTTCTCTGAGAATTGAACGCAAAAGTTTTTTAGAAAACTCATTTGAGTGATGACAATGATTATCATTCCAATGAAATTTAATTAAACTATTTGCTAAAGAGTCTAGAAGTATCAAAATGTATGCTGAAATTTGAAATGGAATAAAATCTGTGTGTATTAATAATAATGTATGGATGAATGTAAATGATTGTATCAATTTTTCTATTCATATTGAGTATTAAATCGAAGTCACTGTTAAGTTATTCTCACTTTTAGATTGGCATTATGGATATAGATTTATGTGGTCCTTCATTGCCTAGAATGTTTGGAGTAGAAAATGAACAGGTAAATTATTTTTCAAACTCAGCATATATATACATAGATATATATAATATATACCTTTATATAAATATATACCCATATACATACATATCTATCTATCTTTCTATATATATATATATATATGTATTATAATTATCTATGCAACGTGTGACAATTAAATAACTTATAACTTATAGTTAAGAATAATAATTCATACATAATAGATAATTCATCATATGAAAGCAAGACAGAAAAAACTAAGTTTCTTTACTTACTATTAATATCAATGCTTTGAAAACAATAGGATCCAGAAGAAAATCTTTGATGGGTGTGGAATCTATTCATTGAAATTTGAACTTCATCCTGCATTTGTAGTTCAACAATTGTTACATGAGTCACATTTTCTTGCTATTGATACACCTATTAAATTCACTTTAGTATGTATCATGTTAATTTGAGTTAAAATTCTAATGAACATATAAACGTTAAATTAAGAATTTAATGATTTAAAATATTTTTGAATACATATTGATACATAAGTAATACAAAAGGGGAAAGAATCTAGGATTCACTCATCAGGTGTGTCATCTCGAAAACCAGGTCACCTTTTTTCAGCTATGCAAACTTTCTACTGATTCCTAAATGGGTGCAACCCTTACAGCAAGAGGGAACTTCGCCAAACTCACCCTTTGGCTCACTTTATCGATGTTTATGCCGCACTTACTATTTTGGGACTCCTTGCTCTGCATCATCCCTCCCCCGCCACAGCCGAGGGACTACCGAGAAATTCATTGACGCACCTGGTGAGGAACCTAGTTCTCTAAAAGTGAAAAAAAATTAGTGTCCAAGGCAAAAGTCCATGGGTGTATGAAGTTGCGATTCCTGAAGACATCTTCTGGCACTGGAAACAATGTCGAGCTGGATCTCACAGGCTAATGTCCAAGCTAATGCTTCGTCTCTCGTAGTCAGATGTAGGCTGCTGAGTACTTTCGGAAAAAGTGGTGAAGCATGTATTTGAGATACAGCTGGTTTTGGCAACGAAGGTGGTTGTGGAGGAATCCTACCAAATGATAAAACTGGAGGAGCAGGGAAATCTGGTTGAAGGACAGGTGGAGGAACCATGTGAGTGGGAACAGTCATTGTGGCACCAACAGTAAGTAAAGCCTTAGCAAACACTTGATGAAATGATCAGCAACACTTCATGGGAACGATCAGCAGACAGTTCATTGAGACGATCAACAAACACTTCATGGAGACGATCAACAAACATTCGATGAGGATGGTCAGCACACCTCCTGGTGCAGTAGCTTTGAAACCAAGACTTCATCTTAATTGTGCTAGCAGGGAGTCCTAATTGTCGCTCTATTTCTCTTCTGTCCTCACTAAACTCTAAATGCAAGTATAAGTAATAACAATAGCTTTGTAAGTAAAAATATTAGTTAGTCTAATTGGATCAAAAATAGCCAGGGATCACAGGCCCCTGGTGAGCATCCTAGATTTCCCCGTAATTTAAATGATTTTATTATGTAAATTTATTATTTAAACTAACTTGAAATGAATTCAAACACTTGATCAGGGTGTCAGAACCAATTTACAAATTAACCTTAAGTAAGAAATAAATTATTTCATTACAACTTTTCCAGGTGATCAGACTGAAAAAATTAAAATAAACTTAACCTATCTCTTAAAAAAAATTACTCATGTTAGTAATAAATTTATCTTAATGGACAAAAAATTTATTTTACAAGCATTTATGAACATTAAAATATTTTATCTAGAACTTATTTATCATTTGTATTTAATTGTTACTGTGACGTAAATTATATTTACTAACCGGTTTATTTGTCTCCTTGAAATTTGTCTCCTTGAAATTTGTCTCCTTGAAATTTGCCTGCAGGTCTGCAATGTTTTTAGGAGTAAGATGCAAATAATTATATCTTCGAATATACGGTGTCAATCTGTTTACATGACAGTTAAAAACCTTTCGATTATTTTCGACACTTTTGACTCGATAATTCACTTTTGAAAAACGCTCTATTACGCGATATGGCCCTTCAAATTTTGGTAGTAATTTATTTGACAAACCTGACTTCTTTAAATTTGGAGTTTTTACGAAACAGAGGGAACCTATTGGATAATTAAATTTGTCGATATTTTTACCGATTTCGCTTCTCCCGATATTCTTCTCTTCTTGAGTTTTTAAATTTTCTAAAACCTTGGAAAAAATTTCGTCTAGGGACTGAATTAATTTAGTTACATATTCTGATTGGGATTGAAATTTGTCACCCTCCCCCAAACTGTAGGGCAATCTCATGTCTCTAAGGTGTTCGATAAAAAATGGAGAACCTTGTGTGCTTTCGTTAATTCAAAGTTAATTGCCAACATAGTTTGTGAAAGTTGTTTGTCCCATTCGTTATTTTCATTGCAAATTGTTGCCAAAAGATTTGCAATTGATTGGTTCGGTTTTTCTATCCTACCGTTAGCCCAAGGTGCATACTTTGAAGTGTGAATTTTTTCGATACCTTGGATCTTACAAAACTCTGTAAATTCATTACCTGAAAAATATTTGGCGTTGTCCATTACTAGATTTTTAGGACAGCCCCTGTTAACTATATAATTGTCAAAAAATGCTTTTGAGATGGTTTCTGATTTCATGTCTGGTAAGGCTGCTAAATGGATGTATTTAGAAAATGCATCTATCATTGAGAAAACGTATTTGTTCCCCGATGTAGTAGCTTTCAGTGGTCCAAAAATATCAGTTTGGCAACGCTCTGAGGGATATGTACTTTGTTCGACCATCTGCATTGGGGCTGATTGCATTTTAAAAACACTACGTCTTGATAAACAAGGAATACATGAATTCACAAAATTTTTCGTATCTTTATACATTTTGTCCCAATAAAATTTTTCATTTAACCTATTATAGGTTTTAAAAAATCGGAGATGACTTCCTATCTCTGAGTGGACTGATTCTAATACTTTAGGTTTTAAAGAAGTGGGTACACAAATTTGCTTTTTAACATCTTTTCTCGGAGATTTACTGTTCCGTTTGGACAAATGAATTAACACTCCATTTTCATCGAACAAATAATTTGGATATTCAGAATTGTTATTTTCTTTTAGTTTATCAATAATTTTTTTCAATTTAGGATCTTGGCTTTGTAAATTAACTAGTTCTGATTTTTCTGGAAAAACAATTGTTAGATTATTGACATATCGTGATAAATGGTCAGCGACTACATTGAGTTTGCCTTTGATGTAAATTATTTTACAATTAAATTCCTTCAGAGCTAGTTTCCACCTCAAAATTTTAGATGAGGGATTCTTATTGGATAAAAAACCTTCGAGAGGTTTGGGATCAGTGTAAACATTAAATTTTCTACCTATTAAGAATGTTCTAAAAAAAATCAATGCTGAATAGATTGCAAAAAATTCTAAAACTGTAGCACTATACTTAGCTTGCGATGGATTTAATTTCTTTGAGTAAAAATAAAGAGGTTTAACCTATTAAATTCACTTTAGTATGTATCATGTTGATTTGAGTTAAAATTCTAATAAACATATAAACGTTAAATTAAGAATTTAATGATTTAAAATATTCTTGAATACATACTAATACATAAGTAATACAAAGGGGGAAAGAATCTAGGATTCACTCACCAGGTGTGTCATCTCGAAAACCAGGTCACCTTTTTTCAGCTATGCAAACTTTCTACTGATTTCTAAATGGCAACCCTTACAGCAAGAGGGAACTTCGCCAAACTCACCCTTTGGCTCACTTTATCGATGTTTTTGGCGCATTTACTATTTTGGGACTCCTTGCTCTGCATCACTATTAATGAATGCCTCCTCATTTTCCCCCTTTCAATGCTCCATTTTACTTATGTATTGCACTTGAAGTTGCAATGTTTAAATGTAGACCCATTATTTGATTAATTCGAGCACCTGGGCTATGAACATGAATATTTACTAGTATGTTGTTCTCAAAACTCTTTATATTGTTCCATCTTTATGAATTTATTTATTTTCAATTCTAAGTAGTGCTATGTTGTTTATCCATGGTGCTTAGCGTTTTAAAAAAGTGCTTAAAGGTGCTTATTTTTGATTTTCGTTTTTTAAAAGCCCTTAAGAGTGTTTTTTTAGTTGGGTGGTTTTAAAAAGTGCTTTATTTTCCCTTTCCGGAAATGAGATTTTTTTACCTTGTTGATTTTGCCACATATTATGCAAAAACGTGCTTTTTGCATTGTTCTATTCAACGTTTTTACAATTCATTTAACCCTAATCCATTTCGGCGTACCATCGCATGAAAGCACCATTAATTTTACATGTTTGATGAAATACTTTCAAGTCCACATGTGCGTCTACTCTAGTGAACTGGGTTCGATGAGATTTAAGCACTTTCATGTGCAACTCTGCTGCATTTTCCAAGATATTCTCAATTTCAGGCTTGATTTTCCTTCCTCTGAAATCAAACCGAAAAATATCTTGATCTTTTTAAAATGGCTAATATAATCAAGGGAAAAGTTCTTTGTAGGAAACTAGTTATTTAATCATGATCATGTGAAGTCTTTGAAAACTGTTTTACATTTTGTTAATTTGTATAGTGCTTAAAAATATTTTTTATGTAATATAATGCACCTTTAATATAAAAATATGAAGCTCGGATGATCTACAAAGTGGATAATCCACTTGCGGATAATCGGAAATTTACTATATATATATATATAGGGAGAATGTCAGCTTTTACCAGTGAATGTTAACAATAACATATTCACTTTGGTGATTCTTGGAAACTTTTGTTATGTCTGATTTGATGATTATTTACTCATTAATATTTTAACATTCGATATTCTAATATATGATTAGGATAGATTAAGAAAGACATCAGTGTTGGAAATACTGGGCGAATGTACACCAGGCAATGGCATTTAACCTTAAAAAAAACAGTGTGGAGAATACAAGGCAAGTGTATACTCGGCAATTAAACTTAACTTTTGAAAAAAATTAAATATATCATTGATAATCAGGTGATAACAGACAAATTTTTTTAAAAGAATGCCATTGGTTGTCACCTCACCTGCAGGGTGTCCTAACACTGAAGTTTTATCGAATCAGATTTTAAAATATTGAATAAGTATTTAAATATTGACGAATAAATTAATATTAGATCTAGCATGTATTTTGGACATTTACCAAAGCAACTATGTGATTGTGAACTTTCACTGGTTAAAATTGTTGCATTATATTTTAGGTTCATTTAAGTGGTTCTGGTTGGTCTCCTGTGGTGAGTTTTTTTCCAATTTAATATTCATAAAATTCAACAATTGTGATTTGCACATTTATTTATGACTTCAGATAAAATGCATCTTTTATGGTTTACTTTTCATTCTCATGCTTTTTTAAAAAATATATTGCATTTTAAAAATAAAAATTATTAATCTTTTAAGGATTTGTGACAACTTCTTAACTTATTATTTATAAAAAGTTATTTTCTAGTGTTAAATGCTATATATATTTTTTATAAATATTGATATGTTTTCTTTTGCTTCAAGTGATAAAATAAATATTTTGAAAGTTTTTTCTGTGTAATATATTTATAACATATAGTTTCTTTGTTACCCCATTTTATTCACATCTTATGGTATTATTTATTTTTTAACACTATTTTAATTTTTTTCTAAAAATAATGAGTTTTAAAACAACTTCTTTAAATAGTTTGGTGTTATTGAGTTTATAATTTGCACTAAAAACAGTTTTTGAGCTAACTTTTGTTATTGCGACATTGAAATTTTTGTCGCTTGAATATGTTATCAACTTACAAACTTACTTAAAAAATTTATTAAAATTTGCATTTTCAATGTGATTCTTGCAAATAATTTGTCTAGTCTCAAAATTTAAAAGAAATCTTATTTTGTTTTAGTTTGTGGATGAAAACCTATGTATTATGTCCGTTGGGTTTTTGCTGTCAAGTCCTGATGAAGCAGTGATTTGGAGAGGACCAAAAAAGAATGGTATACGTGCATTTTGATTTAATATAAGCAGCTCAAGTAGAGCATTATTTTTGTATTGTTTTATGTAAATATATGTTGTTACATACATTTCATTTTGTATGATGACCTATTTTTAGCCATGATATACCAGTTCTACAACCTAATCCTCACAAATCTGATTTAACATAACTTTAAAAATTTTTTGGCTATATTATTTTCCAAGTAGGGAAGGCTTTTGCAGCAAAAACCTTTGTTACTAGATTTTTTTTATTTGTTTTAGCAGCATTTGAGGTTTAGTTTATTCTTTTAATTTTAATAATATCAAGCTTGTTAAATATTCCCCAAATTTCTGAACTGAAAGGTCTCTGTCAAGGGATATTTTCTCTGACACTGCCAAAGATGCTTCAAGGAACCCTTCTGCTGGAAACTGAACTTTTGTATTTTTGGTTAAAGAAAAACCATAACCTTAAATTAGAATCAGACTAATTAGAATCTTATAGATAAGAAGCTTAGTTTTTCTAGAAAAGTACTGAGACCTTTAAAAAGAGAGAAGTTCTGTGAATTTTTTGTTCTTTTTTTTTGTTTAATAGAATGCACTGGATTTTAGAAATATTTTCATCTTTCCGTTTACAAAAGATCCAAGGTTAATTAAACAAGATATAGTTTCAAACACATGGGTTCAACACAAACCAATTTATTACAAAATCGCCTCTAAATTTTGCAGCTTAAAGACAACAATGTACTTTTTAATACTCTAATGACAAGCTTTTTAAAAAGTAGAATTATGTCTAAAATTCAAAGGTTGTGTCATTATAATTTAATAATAAAATTACATAAGTTTAATTTAAATTTAAATTATTAAAATTGATAAACCTAACTTTGAATTTAATTTCAATTCACTTAAAAGGTTTGTGAGATATTGATTGGGGATTTCTTATCAAAAATTAAGTTTTTAATTATATTTTCATCGATTGAAAATGTACTACAATAAGTCTATTTAATAATTGTGATGTAACCTACCTACAGTTATTAGTTATTATAATAATTTCTAACACATTTTTTTTATTGTTTCATTCAAATGAATGAAAAGCTACATATAGAATGATTTTAGTATTATTAGACAAATTTGGAAGGGCCATAGAGCATACAAGCATTAAGAATTGCAAAGGAATTCATGATTGAAAATGTTGTCATACTAAATTGCATTAAAAGAGGTTCATATATAACTTTATTGTAATTTAATGATTTGGCGAGCTTTAAAGTTAGTCACCAAATCATTAAATTACAATAAAACAGCTAATACTGTACCAATTTAAATGTAATTTTCGACAATTATTACAAAACATTCAAATTAAAATAACATACGTAAATAAAAGTACCCGTTCAAAAGCATACATAGAAACTGTTCATACAAGGACATTTCTGGGCATGAGTTCTTATGCAATTCATAATCTTGGATCCATTTCCTCTCCAAGTTTGTCCCATAATTAATTTTAGAATCACCCTGCATATATATTTTATGGACACAAAATAATAATTGAGTTCTTGCACTTCGGGAAAAATATCACGGATACCCACACTTGTGACCTATGACCAACTGATCGTTTATAAGCAAAATGGCATGTTAAAGTTGAGCTAAGTTTCTCCATATACGTTATAATATTAATTAACATAAAATTGATTAAATACAGTGCTGTATCACACACTGAATTCATTGAAACATAATTCTTTCTCGTTTGTGTTTTTTACTTTACTTAGATTTATTATTTGTTTATGTATTTATTGTAACCGTGATATATTTTTGTTTTGTGTACCTGTCAACTTCAATGCATAATTAGATTGCATATGTTCTACATGGCTTCCTGCCTGCCTTTGTGTTAAGTAAGAAATATATAGTGAAAAAATGTAGAATGTGTCACTTAAGGGAATTGATTGACTTACTGGAAATATAATGTGAATAACTGTTTTTAATGTTAAAAAATTTCATGTTTCAACAACCAATCAAGATTGCGTCTCTTGCAGGTATCCCATTAATTGGTGACTTTTTAAAACTGAACCTTGTTACAGATAAGAATGTGATCCAGCCTTGATAGATTTAACCTTAGAAAAAACATTTTGGCTTACATTCATGTGTTTTAAAATATTGCATCAAAAATCATATTTGCATTGTTTACACTTTCACTTTGTGATTCTGTTTCGCTGAAATTTTCAAATTTAACTTTGCTGTTTGTATTCATATGATTCAAAATTACACATTGTGATTAATATACTCAATTTTTTTTTAAATATCACATATTAATATTTTTTTATTAAAACATTGACAATATTCTATTGATATAGGCTTCTGACATTCACTTTTTTCTAGCTCAAATCTCAGGTATTTTTTCAATTATTTAAACTGTGTATGTAACATTTTTGGTTTTCTCTTTTTAGCTTTTTGGTTTTTTACCAAACTCATCGCTGATAGAGATGTTTCTTTTTTCAAATTTATTTATTACAAGCCTTAATGTTTATTCTTTGCGACTATAGTAAAATGTGTAAATCTGTGATTTTAAAATTAGCAAGTTTAGTACTAGTTCTTGAAACAATTTCATACATTTTAGTTTTAAAAAAAAATTCTCGAATTTTTTAAACTCTATGTCCACTAAATATGATATAAGTATTAAATATATAAAGTATATTATTTTTGTTTCTTAGGTCTTATTAAACAGTTTCTGAAGGATGTTGATTGGGGAGATTTAGATTATTTACTGATTGATACTCCACCTGGCACTTCAGATGAACATTTATCCATTGTAAAATATCTTCAAGGAACAAACTTAAATGGTGCAGTCATTGTTACCACTCCACAGGTTCATAATATTTATTTTGATTTGGATTTTTATCCCTTGCTTGTAAACTAAATTTTTAATATCTTGTTTTGTGAAATTGAAGTACTTTTTTGTAGTGTTTAAAAATTACTGATACATATCAATTCTCATTATATCTCATTCTGTTTTATATATTTATTAAATAAAAATGCAAAGAAAAATATCAAAGAGAAGGAAATATATTAAAAATTTAAAAACAAAATAAAATTAAAAGAACAGTCAAAATTTGAAAGATATTATGTCATCATCAGCTTACACAAAAAGGCAAAAAATAGTGCTTTTTTAAATTTTTAATATTTTTCTATTATTAATTTTTTTTATTCTTCTTGGATTTCTTTTTCCTATTTAATTTCTTTCCCACTTTTTTTGCATTTTTATCTGATACTGGGTTATATTTACTTATAGCATTTCTATTTACCATCCTACTACTATACTAGTTCTATTTACTATTTTTATTATAAATTTTCTTTTTTTATTCATTCTTAATTGCCTCTCTTTATATATATATAGTAAACAAACTTAGTAATTTAGCTTGATAGTAATGTATTGAAGGTTTCAAAAATGTGTGATGATTTGAAAATATTAATTATAGAAAATTGGAAGATGCTAGAAATATTTGCTGCATTTCTGCTTAAGATAACTTTATTCTCACCAAATTTCAAAATTAGTTACAAAGTTTGTAAACTAATGATGCTGTTAATTGAGAAAAACTGTAAAATAATGTTTTTTAATGTTTGTTAATTACCATTTGCGTCATGGAGTTCTTGTAAATGATAATTATTTTAAAAACAAGTCTGAAGAAGAAGTCTGATAAACACATGCCTGTGCAAAAATAATTAGTTTAAATATTCTATCATTCAGCAGAAACAGTGTATTATAGTTTCTCTCCCTTCAAATCTGCCACACTAACTGTTGATTAGCTTTGTAGTTAATTATCAAACTTGGTAAGAATAAATTCCTTTTAAATATCTAAGAGTATTATAAACATAAAGGTGGCCAGGTAGTAGAGTAGTCAGCGTGTAGCCAATAGTTGTGGGTTCAAATCCTGCTCTAGTCATGGATGTTTCTCTTTGTGTGTTGTCCACTGTTGTGTAAATGTGGTCCACTCTATGAACGGGCATCTGTGGCAGTGTGGCGTGGGGAAATGTTGCTCACCTCCATAATTTAGGTTCACAGGTGACCACATGGTTAAATGAGTAACACTTGCTCCATCTTCCGAGGCAAAGTTCGAAAAATTCAGTGCTTGCTGTTAGAAAAAAAAAAAACTATGAACATAAGGCAAATTTTAAAACTTATATCTTCACTATAAAATCAGATTTTTTTTTAATCTGAATATTACTAGTTTAAAATAGTGTAAAATATAAATAAGCTTTGTTAGTATATATATTACTTCTTTACAAACACAGCCTAACAATGCAAGTGTTCATTACTGTTTTTTTTTTTAAGATTAAACAATCATTGCTTAATTTATTTGCAAGGCATTTTATTAATTTTGTTTCTTCAAGAATATTATTTTGTCATTGCATTTGTACATTTTCTGTTATTAATTTTTTATATATATTACTTGGGACCTGTGTGATATTAACAACTTATACAATCTGATCTTACTAATGTATAATAATTAACCTTGTATTCTTCTCTCCTATATATTTTTTAAAATATCTTATTTTAAGCTTTTACAATGTTGAATATTATTTACACTATCATTGCTAAAATGTATCTCAAGTTATATGAGTGAATTTTTGGAAGAATAATTCTGGTACTTTCTACTGTAAAATAATTTAAACAGATCGGTATCTTTTTCTACATTTTCTCTATTTAGTTTGATTATAAGATTTAATTGTTTCTTTCTTTTAGGAAGCTTCTCTTTTAGATGTTCGTAAAGAAATTAACTTTTGTCAAAAAGTTGATCTGCCTATTTTGGGAGTTGTAGAAAACATGAGTATATTTGTTTGCCCCAAGTGCAAGGTATTTAAGCTAATTGATCTCGCATGAATACTTCATGTGCATTTTTTTATGTGATGTTTAATAGGATATTGTTTTGGTTTTTTTTCTGCAATAAAATTCAGTGTCATTTATTATTTATATGTATATGCATAACATATATCCATGAATTGTATGCCAACATCAATTGTTTTTAAGGAAGACTTTTCTTGAACATTTAAAGTGGTAGTAAATTTCATGCTGTACTGTTTTATTTTTGGTTTAACAAATTTTATTTACATTGATTTTAACCACCATTTTTAACTGCTTTAGTAATTAAACAAAATAAGTTTATTTTAATTGTTCTTTAGCTGTCGCTTTAAATATTGTATGGAAATATGATTTCTGGGTTAGGATCTATGTGTATTTGACTTGATTAGGTTTTATATTTAAAGATTTTATTATTATCATTACAGACAGCTAACTACTCTAAAATTATCTGGAGAAAATAATTATCATCAAGAACAAGAAAAAGGAATTTAGAAAAATGTTTTGTTTAATTTGTATTTATTATATAATTCTGGTACTTTAGATCTGAAGATATATTATATCTTCAGATAAATATTTACAAACAAAATTTGACTAATTCATTTTTTTTTAAATATTCAGTCTCTAATGTTTATTAAATAACTATTTTTCTGTAAACAGGTTTCTAGTGAGATTTTCCCTGCAACTACTGGTGGAGGCCAAAAAATGGCTGAGGAAATGAATGTACCATTTCTTGGAAAAATTCCTTTAAATTCTCAAATAGGTAAACTTGATAGTAATACATATAACTGGCAACTTGTTCCAATCTATAGGAACTTTTTTATTTGAATATTTAGAATCATAGTAAATTTTATGATTTAACATTTTATTATAATAAATTTAATTAAGGATGAGTTTTTCCGACACTACATGCAACGAGCTTACAGATGTAAAATATAATAATTTTACCAAGAAGTTTTAAAATGTAGACAAAATTAAGTTTACATTAAATTGTTATTTAGTTATCACATTAAATATTCTTATGCTGCTAAGCTATAACTTCTGGGTTGGCACATGTAATGTATTTTTCTAAAGTTATCTTTAAATTTTAAACGTGCTTTTATTTAGTTTAAGTAAATATCACTGTAATTCCCTATTTTTAATTTTGTATTTATTTAATTATCATATTAGTTTAGTTAAAATAGTTTTTAGTATTATATTTGAGTTTATCAGGGTGCGCAGCTTTTTTAAAAAGTGCTTAAATGTGCTTATTTTCGATTTTCGTTTTTTGAAAGCCCTTAAAGGTGCCTTTTTCATTTGGTGTTTTTAATTTTTCCCTTTTTTGAAATAAGATTTTTCCTTTACCATGTTGATTTTCGCTTCGAATTTTGCAAAAAACGCAGTTTGCATTGTTCTGTTCAACATTTTCACAATTAATTCAACCTCAATCTATTTCGGGGTATTATCAGTCCGTAGCGTATGAAAACGCCATTCGTTTTACATGATTCAAAATTTCATAATTTTTGTCAATTGTCAAAAACAATACCAAAAGTTTTTTTTTTCCTTTTTTGACATGACGGTTAAAACAAGATAAAAACGTCAATTGTCAAAAACTTTCCAACCCTGCCTAGTTATGATATTTTTTTAAAGTACTTAAAAATATTTTTTGAGTACTTGAAAAGTGCTAAAAGGTGCTTATTTTTTGGTGAATAATTTGGCTACGCACCCTGTTTGCATGTTCTTCACTTAAAGAGACTCTTTAGCGAACATATTTCTTTATCCGAAAGATGTCCACTTTACCAAGATTTCTCTGAATTGAAACTCTGCACAAGAGTAAAATATTCCATGCTAATCAGCTAACTCTTTAGTGGTTGCATTGAAGAAAACGTTCATACAAATGTCTATTTTGTCTAGAAAATTATATAAGAAAACTAAGTACTATGTGCTCCTCCCCCCCTAAAAAACAGACCACCTTGAATAACTTTTGATCTAATGATTATATCTTCACGTTCTAGTTCTCCATTTTAATTGTTCGTGGGGGTGAACTAAAATATGCTAGTTAATTAGTGAAGACAATATTTTAAGTTCCGAAATCAGACAGAAATGTACTTTCTCTGAATAAACACACCTTTTTTTCCGCCAGATTCGGATTTCTGACCCCCAAAATATAGTGGGTAGCCGCAATTGTAACAAAAATTATTTCTATGAACAATTTTAAACTTACTATATCAGTAGTAATCTAAATATGGTTGTGTCGAATATAAATGAATGTTGCCCATCACTAAATACCCTGTAAAATTAGCCTAATTTGGATACCCAGTAGTAAATAATTTTTGATACTTTCGTTTTACTCTTTTTTGATTTTGCTACAGATATCATTTAATTGAAAAATTAAGTTTAAAAATCAGCTTAAAATTATTGCTAAAATTGAATAATATGACTTTCCTATTTTCTACAGTAGTGGTTTATGCTTTAATCAAAATCATCTAATCACATGAATTTGCTTTATTATATTTCATAGCTTTGTAAACATGAAAATTGATTGTATTTGATATTTATTTTGTAAAAAATTAAAATTGAATACATAATGATTTTATGATAAAGAGTTCTGTGAAAAAAAAACTGTAATCAGCTGTTGTAGGACACTTGATTAGAGTTTTTTTGAATATGGTTTTTATAAACCCAACTGTTTTTTTTTTTTTGCTATAACAAACAGAATCATATATTTTTTAATTAGATATAATAGTATACCGAAAAGAAATTTTAATTATTATGTAAAATATGTTCATCACCAACCACATAGACATAAAATATAAACAATGTTTTATGAGAAATTTTTTTTAAGAATAATATTTTGAAAAAAAAATCGTTCTGAACTGTAAAAAAACAAAAGTCATTAAATATTTTTCATTGCACTATGCTTGGATTTTGATAGAAAAGTGACTTTTCGTGACTTTTAACAGAAGAGTGACTGCTTCGTGGAAAGTGCAATTTCATTCTTCGGTTGTTGAATTAATGTCCCTTTAATATGATTCTCTTTTTTCATGTTATTTTGGTAATCGATTATAAAAGTACAATTGTATAAGAAATGGTATATGAAATAGAGTGGGAAAAAATTTATAGCTTTTGTTATTTTGAAGTTCATGAAAAAAGTTTTTGTTATAAGATTCTTTAATAAATTACCCTTCTATTGTTGTGTTTCTTTCATCTCTATATGGTGGATAAAAAATTTTAATTTACAACTGAAAATTTCTCTTTGCGGTATTTTTCTATATTTTTTATATCAATATTTAATAGTTTTTATATTTTCTAGGAAGAGTATTTAATATTTAACATACTATCTAAAATTTTTGCAAATTCTTTTAAATAATATAATATTTTTTAAAATCCTCAAAATATAAAATTTTTTTAGAAATAAGTGCAAAAACTTCAATTGCTTACGTTTAAGTGAGAAGTATGTTTTTCTGAAAAATTTCTTAACTTCTTAATTGGGTAAACTGAATAATGAAACTGATGAAATATTTTGTCATACACAAACTACTACTCTAATGGGCATGATGATATTTTTCGTCACGGAAATTATTTGAGGTGTGATGATTTTACATGTAACTATGAAAAAAAGTCCCTATTGTGAAATGAGTAAAACAAAAGTGACAGGTTAACTCACGACTAAACATTTAAATGCCTGTTTAAAGCACATAGTTCATAGAAAAATAAACTTTTGATTCTTTATGTTGCATAAATTTTGACTCATATTATTAAAAGTGAGAAAAGAAAAAACTAAATATGCTTACAAAAGACAAAAGAAAGGAAAAAAAACACATCTAAGTCGTTTTGTTTTACACAGTATTGTTTGAGTGAAACTGATTTGAATAATTGATCCTCTACTGTATTTAGTGTCAACTCTTTTTATCATTATGTCATGCATTAAATCATTATGTCATGCATTAATTTTTTTTAATATTTAGGTAGAGGTTGTGATGAAGGAAAATTGTTCTTGAAGGATTCAGAATCAGTTACAAAAGATATTTTAAATACTATAGTTGAAAGTATGCTCTTTGAATCATTTGAAACTTAAATTTTGAAAAATAATTAATATTTTTAAGAGTAAAGTATAGAAACACTTTCGATTCTGTACTGAGTTATAAAAAATTGCTTTTTCTCTCTATGTATGCTCTTGACCTTTACATTTTAAACGTAAGACAGAAGTAGGCATTTAAAATTATTTTAGGAGTTTCTTTATCTTTTATTACGATAGTTTTTATTGCAAAAAATATTTTTAAAGTATATTGAAAAATAAAATCATTATTTTTTTTAAATTTTTATTTTTTTAAAAACTAAATAAAGTAATTTTTCCAGTTTTTTCAAAACTCTTTCAACTTGACTAATTTTGATACACATTGCCTTTTTTTATAATTCTCACTTTCATGTTGCTTTGTAAACTTAATACTAAATAAGAAATATTTAGAATAAAAACAATTGTTTTTTCCTTTTTCTCCTTACAGGTATTAAGAAGAATTTGAACAAAGAAATGTAGGAACAAGCAATTTGAACAAAGAAAGAACTTTTTACTTTTATAAATTTATAATTTGTTCAGTCAAGTGTCTCACAATTTTTTCTTGGGTGCCTAAAAACTTACTCTGTTATAAATTGTCTGTGTATTTTTCAGACCCACAAGTTTTATGCTTTCTTTCAAAATGTGTTTACTTTTTTGGTTTCAACCAGTAGATTTTCACCATAAGAATTGATATAACTACCATTTCTCAATCTGTTGGACAAAGGATTATTTTTATTCTCTGCGATACAAATATAGTATTGCAGCCAAACGAAAATTGTCATTCTAAGCACTTATGGGTAGGAAAAGTTACTCGCTGTTCACTACTTTTTGGCAAATTTGTGAGAGAGAATAACTTTGTTCAAGATGCCAGGCCAGTTTAAGTAACCAACACTAATTGGGATAAGAACATGTTTTTATTGTTTATGTCAAATAACCAACACAAATATAATAATAAAAATATTGTGTATTCAATTAAATCTTTTAGATGTGAAATGTGTTTAGTTTAATATACAGTACACCAAAAAAAAAGAAAACGAGCCATTTTTAATGCTTCAAGGAGGTGACCTCAAATATGCTAATTAATTGGTGCAGACGATATTTCAAGTTACGAAATAAGACACAAAAGCGTACTTTTTCTCTGAATAAACATATCTTTTTTTTTCCCCAACAGATTTGGATTTCTGACCCCCAAAATATAGGGGTAACCACAATCTGGGAAATGTGGCTCCCTCAGTTTAGAATCCAAAGTTTGGAGCCCTTAGTGTTAATTTTACTTCTTGCATATTGCGCCTTAACCCGATAACTTTTAAAGCATATTGAAAAATTTTTACACACAATTATAAAATTCGTTTGTCCTAAGATAATTCCAGGCAATAAATACTTTTTTTAGTAAATATTTATTATTTTTTGCTATTTTATTCAATAATAGTCGAAACAATTTTGAATTGTAAGGTATAAAATTTTTTACATCATTTCAAAGGGTGTAATTTTACAGGGCAAAATACAAAATTTGAGCGAAGCTGGTTGAATAGTTGCTGAGAAATCGAATTTTAAAGAATTCGTTTATTTAAAATTTGATTTCTTAAGAACTATTCCATGGGATCCAAACTTTTGATTGCTCTCCTGACCAATCTATGGAGACCACATTGCGACTACCCCTATATTGTGGGAGTCATAATTCTGAATCCGTTGAAAAAACGGTTTGTTTATTCTTAGAAAGTACGTTTTTGTTTTTGATTTCGTAATATAAAATATCGTCAACACCAATTAAGATATTTGAGGTAACCCCCTCAAATCATTAAGAATTAGCCCTAGAATGTGAAGATCTGATCATCAAGTCAAAAGTTATTTGGGGGTCCGTTTCTTTATAAATTTTTTTTTGATGCACTGTACATCTTCATAATAAATATAAAAGTCTTATAGCCAATATCTGTATATAAAAAGTCTTAAATAGCCAGAAAGTTATAAATTAAATTTATTTACTTACTGTAAATTAATGAACAAAAAAGGTTCTTTTTTTTTAAATCGCATTATTTATTTTAGTAAAAGAAAACTTTTTCCTATGTTAGCATATATTTTCCTAAATTTAAGATGACCGATATTTTTGGAATTCATTTAATCAATATTAATTAGAAAAAATTTTGTATCAAACTTAGTCAATATATTCATATTTAATTTGTTAAGGAAAGTAGCTAAATATTTTTAGAACTTACCGAATTACAAATTATTTTTTTCTTCAAAACATAATCAAATCTATAAAATCATATAATGAGAATAAAATTATCTCCCAAATTTTTTTCACTTTTAGACTTTTCTTTTAATTTCTAATGTAATAATATATTAAAAATTATTGAAGTTAAATATCTCGTTTCCCTAAGCTACTAATTAAGTGACCCAGTTTAAAAACACTATTTTACTATAAATTATTGTCTTGACACTGTTTTCAGGAAATGTGTAGAAAATTCATTTTCCACAAGGAAATTTTTTTATGAGTTTAAATACAAGATTAAAATTGTTTTCAGTCAATTGGTTAATTAATAGTTAGAAGCATTTCACATTGCATAATTTGATTTGAGTAAAAAATGAATCTCACCTAGTTTCAAAGTGAATAAACAAACTACAGTAAATTCTTGATTATCCCTGGAAGTAAGTGGTGTTACAACGACAGAAAAGAGAATTACGCAAATGATTAATATAATATCGCCTGTTTGTAAATGTGTCTTATGGTGTTAGAGCAATGCTTTAATGCATTTTCTTATCCTTTTTTGGTATTTAATATTATTTTACCATTCGAAAAAAATTAGCACAAGCAAGATTATGAGAACAAATGAATTAAAAAAAATCTGTGGAATACACCATCCAAGTATATTGAAATAAGATAAGCCGACCAAACATGTTAGGGCACAATTTTGTGAAAATTTGCCTGTGTGTATATGTGATGGTGTTATAACTATGTTTTAACACGTTTCTGTCTCTTTCTCTCTCTCTTTTTAATTGTGTGTGTGTATTTTTTAGCATTAATTTGTCATTAGAAAAAAAGAATCTGTCATGAACGAAATTTTAGAACAAGTGAAGTAAAATATCCGTGGGATACATCGCTCATGTCCTAGTATCGTAAAATAAGATATTAAGCAGGCAAAACATCTTGGGACGCAATCTTAGGAAATTTTACCTGTGTGAACATTACCTGTTTAAGCATTACTTTGTCACTAGAGAAAAAAAAATAGTATATCATAAACAAAATTATAGAACAAATGAAATTAAAAAAAAATCTGTGGGATATGTCTACCAAGTATTTTAAAATAAGATATTAAGCAGGCAAAACATCTTGGGACACAATCTTGTGATATTTTGCAAGACAAAAATTTATGTGTGATAAATAATCGTGGGACAGAATTTCCTGTGAACAAATTAATAGTAGTGTTTGTCAAACCATTTTGTTTGTCCCAGAATCAGACCGTGAGTAGACTGCAAAGTTAGTGAGTTTTATTTTGGTTTATTTACTGCAACTCTTGCTAATTTTTTGCTAATAATATTTTTCTCAGAATATAACCAAATTTAATGTATAATTAGTGGTATAAATTCCATAGCATTATAATAAGATGTCAGCAGACAATGGATTCTGCTTAAAATTATAATTTTTGCTTATTATGCATCCTGTTTTGATAAAATTTGAGCACTGAAATAAGTTATTTTAATTGTGCCATAATTAATCCCAGCAGCAGTCAGTATTAACAATTGGCATCTAGCATTCTCCATTTTAACATGCCACCTTCCAGGTGAATGAGACCTAAAATTGAACTTCAAGGGGTTTTGAATTATCATTACTCATTTTAACCTATTAATGTCTGGCCATATTTTTTTCTGGGAAAAAAATTCCATCAGGGAAAAAAGTTCTTATAAAAGTTTACTTGGAAATGTTTTCAGTTCCTCAGATTTTTCTTTGGGCAATTTGTTTTTCTTTAGATTTTTAACTCCAATTTCTATATTAAGAAATAAAAGCTCATAAATTTAAATCAAATATCACTCTATGATTTTAGCTTAATCATGAAAAACTTTTTTTTGAACTATTTCCTTAATATTTATAAGAAACAACGGAAAAATTAAAAGTTTTTTTTTTCCCAATTCAATCAGAGTTCAATGTTAATGACATATGATATCTCAAATCATGTTCTTTCCTGCATAACTTAGAACTATTGTTGGAATTGCTCTGAGTGAATTACTGGTGGATAGAGCCAAATTCAGTCAGCTAAATGCCTCACCGAAGTATGATTTGCATTTCAAAGAATGTAGCAATACCTACTTGTGGTAATAAGATATAATGCTTAGCTGTGTGTCTCTATGGAGCTCTGAAAAAGATGGATGCTGAAATGCACAATACAATCATATAATAAATAAATTGTAACAAGGCAACATATTGTTAGTTAAAAGTCATAAAGAAATAATGCTAGTTTTTCAAATTTTTTCTTCCACTCCATCCGTTTTTTGGAAATTATTTTTGGAAAAACACTTGTACTTATGAGAAATTCGCGTTTTATGTTTTATAAAGCCACTTTTTCCTATTAATGTTATGTCAAAATATTTTTGTGACCGAGATTGAGTTATAGAAAGAAATTCACTTAGCTTATTACCTAAAACAAATTGATTTTTAAAACCAATTTTTTTTTCCTTTTGGAAGGTGAGGTTTTTTTTTCATATTTCACCTACTGCACATTATGATAGACTGCATAAATTCTGGATAGCACCAAATATTGAAATAAAAGCAAAACTAGTTGTTAAAAAGCAATTGTTAGAGCAGTTCTACTTTACAGTTCAAAGACATAGAAACAGACAAAAATTAGAAACCTTTCAGAAGCAATTTTGAGAATAATTTTTTTTTAATTCTCTAGTTATGCTAGATAAGAAATTAAATTATTTCGGCAGAAGCTAAAATAAACACAATAGAATAATAATAAAATTCTTATAAGGAAATGGCTGTATCTTGCACTTAGAGAAAAAATATCTGTTGCTCTTGCTTGGGCCGCAGAAAGGAGAAGAGCTAGAGGAGGATTCAAGCTTACTTACAACGTTTGATAATTTATGAGTTAAATAAAGGTCTTGGGGATTTCAGAATGGAAACTGGCCAAATTTTATCAAGGATGGAATTCGATGAACGGATATCACTAGTTGCCGTGTTTGCGGAAGTCCGGAAGAGCTGTATTAAGTTCACTGTTGTGTGTGTTTTGCTATAAGCAGTCGAGTATGTGCAGGATTCCGATAGCCTGGTAGGTAGGGCGCTGGGCCCAAGTCCAAGAGGTCGTGGGTTCGATCCTCGCCGGCCGAAGACTCCCCGTGTAGTAAATGGTGACTGATGCACGTTAAATCTGTCGAGTCTCAAAGTCCTCCATGTTCCCAGAACAAATCAATACCTCTGGGGGTACTGATCCAGGAGTTTCCTTGTCTTCTGGATTGGTTCAAAATTACAAGGCTACGGAGTTGAACATTAAATTAGGTCGGCTGTTCAACGACGGTTATAAAAAAAAAATGAGATTGAGAGGGCTGGGATAGCCTAGTTGGTAGGACACTGGGCCCATCTCCAAGAGGTCGTGGGTTCGATCCCTGCAGCCCGAAGACTCTCCGTGTAGTAAATAGTGACTGATGCATGTTAAATCTGTCGAGTCACAAAGTCCCCCCAGAGGTATTGATTTGTTTGTTCCCATAACAAATCAATAGCTCTGGGGGTACTGATCCAGTAGTTTCTTTGTCTTCTGGATTGGTTCAAAATTACAAGACTACGGAGTTAAACATTAGTAGTTGTAAACCCAAAAATTGGGTCGGCTGTTCAACGGCGGTTATAATATATAAAATAACGCTGAGAAGCAATAGCGCGAGGAGGACGATGACTCAATCACAAATAGCAAGTCAACTGCTCAAAGTGGGCATTACTTTCGATGCAGACGAGTTCATATCCCGTTCGCAGGCCTCCAATGTGGAGAAGTGAAGCTTCTTCTGAAGAATAACGAACTGAACTGAATTTCAAATGGATGAAATGTATAAATACTGTAGTGAATCTACCACTGCAAAAATACAGATCCAGTTTCCTAGTATGTATATAAGACATGTTAACTCGATTCTATGGGGGGGGGGGTACCTTTTCATAGATGCAGGTTGACATCGTCAATATCTACAATCACCACATTGGTGACCTGGATTTGATGAGAACGCGCCTACCTTGGCATAAACTCCCACTACGATTTGAACAAGCCCACTTTGATTGATGTTCCACATTGAACAGTTGACTTGTGACTGCGATATTGACCTCCTCACGCTGTTGCTACCCAGTCTCGATCACACATAACGTACAACGTATTCACTCGACTGCTATAGGCAACATAGGAGCGACAACCGTGAACTTAATACAGCTCTCCCGATCTCAGCACTCAAAAAGTACGATGATCTTAATACAGCTCTCCCGGCTTCTCACAAAACAACAACGAATCAACTAGTGGCATCCGTTTATCGAATTCTATCACAGATAAAATTCCGGTGGGGGAGTACTGTAGTGTATCGACCACTACAGAAATATAGCTCCAGTTTCCTAGTATAAAACGCATGTTAACTCGATTCTATGGCGGGGTACCTTTTTATAGATGAAGGTTGACATTGTCGAATTCTACTCTCCCCACAATACCGTTGTAAAATTTTGTTCATTTCGTTATTCTTCAAGAAGAAGATTACAGATAATACACTGAAGATACACAGAAGTTTACTGATTTGCCACGTCACTAACTTTGGTACTTAAACATAGTATGTTGATAACACCACACTGCTAAAACCATGGGACAAATGATAATATATGATTTGAAAGTAAATAAATAATAAATTAGTATACTTACTTATAATACTGAATTTGCATTTTTATAAACGTACATTCTTGTCAAGCAGTTATTACTATCATATCAATTGGGAACAGTTATATTGCTGGTGCTTGCGAGGTCTTTGTGCCGCCGGCACCCCTCACCTTTTTGGAAATCTTCTCAAAAATAAAAAACAAGACGTCTTGGAATGTCCCCCCAAAGCACTCATGGTATCAGTGTTCTTGACCTGGAGGCTTCCTGGCCCAAGGATTTAATAGACAGGAACAAACTATTCTTGCCCGCTTTCGAAGTGGTCACCTTAAATCAAGGATCCAAGAACTTTGAAATTTGTTCCAACTGTTCTTCAGACCAGGCTTCGCCTCACCTCATCCTCGTGTGCCTGGGGCTCACCAAACAGGATTTAGCAGATGATTCATTGACCGTGTTGGATTTCTTGAGGGTGTATAACGTCATGGACCTGGTCTAGCACGGAAAATGGGGGCGTGCAACAACAACAGTTATATTGCATTGTGGTGTTTGATCCATGGTCTCCAACATGGTTCTTAACATTAGCAAATAAGTTTAAAATATTCTCTCTTTTGATGAATAAGGCAAATAATCAAAATTGTTGGGAAAGAAACATTGAAAGTTATAAGATCGTTTTTCCTTAATCGAAATGTACAATCTTGTCAATCAGTTATTATCTTCTAGCAGATTGGGAACATTTTTATCTAAAAACCTTATGCGATCTGATCCACATTGGCTTTTAATTTTAGCACGCTCACTCACTATCATAGTTATCTTTAACTAAGAAAATATGTATATGCCTTTAGATTTTCTTTCCTTAATTTTAAAAGCTTTCAAAAAGGTTGTAAAAGTAAAAATTAGATTTTAGGCTATTTAATAATTAGTCTAAGCTAATAAATATCTTCTATGCTTGGTTGCTGTTGTTGTAGTTAATTTACGTCGCACTAGAGCTGCACAATGGGTTATTGGCGACTGTCTTGGAAACATCCCTGAGGATGATCCGAAGACATGCCATCACAATTTTGATCCTCTGCAGAGGGGATGGCACCCCCGCTTCGGTAGCCAGACGACCTGCAAGCGAAGTCGAGCACTTTACGGTAGAACAGTTTAACGAGGACCAATACCGCACACCCTCGGTCCCTACGCAGACTAATCCAAGTGGTCACCCAACCGCACACTGACAGCAGCCAGTGATGCCTGACTTCGGTGATCTGCTGGGAGCCGTGTCTTAACGATCAGTCCACTGCGGAA
The DNA here is from genome assembly GCF_043381705.1 of Parasteatoda tepidariorum. Classification (NCBI taxonomy): domain Eukaryota; kingdom Metazoa; phylum Arthropoda; class Arachnida; order Araneae; family Theridiidae; genus Parasteatoda; species Parasteatoda tepidariorum. Next base: position 44,418,251 of record NC_092208.1, on the reverse strand, counting down.
CTGATCGTTAAGGGCAAGTCGAGGCGATGAGGGCTAGTCGAGAGTATGACAGCTTCTATGTTTGGAAATGACGTGCTGTCATACCCTCAGCTAGTGATATACCCTCAGCTAGTTTATATTTGATAATTGAAAGTTGTAAATAAAATTTCATTTGTAAGAATAAAGTTTTGTCACATTTTCATATTATGTTTGCTTTATGAGAAAGAATCAAAAGTTTAAAATAGATTTCTTTATTGTTCAATTATGATTTAAATAAAAACAAAAAACCCATTACGTAGACATTTAATATAACCATAAAGAATTTACGATCGTTTTTATTAATCTTTTTACATTTTGTGTGAAACTCTAACATTAAAAATGTTAATAAAAATTAATTTTCGCAGCACTGAAATGATAAATGAATGGTTTCTGGTATGCGTTCCTTTAGCTTTAAAATCGATTTCTTTTTCTCAATTAATAAAATGAAATTGCACCATTTATAATTAACTTTTCCTCAAATAAAGTAACTAGTTTTTAGAATGAGAGGCCGTTTTGGGAGGATGCCAAACTTCTCTGAAACGGATACATATCTCAACATACATTCATCAAATTTATACAATACGAAATTTTTTGGTTATTTTCATTATTATTTCACTGCGACCACACTGTCATTTTTAAAATTTAGCATTTAAACGAGAGAGAAAATTATTTTGTATAAAAATAAACATTAATTTAAATATATTTATTAAAGTTAAAATATATTTAAGACATAAAAAAGAAGATGACTAATAAAAACATTTTTTTTCTTAATTTTCTTATTCCCTTACTATATATCCCCACTAAAAAAACTAAACTCAGCGGCGCGACATCCCATAAAGGGCCAAGGCCTACTGTGCCCATCTCAGTTTTCTTGACCTTGGGCTCTGGGGGGCAGAAGTAGATGTTCCAGTCAGGTGGTCAGCCGAACGCGGAACCCCCAGTGTTTAGTTCCCAGGCATGCTTGGTACTCATTTATCGACCCACTGAAGGGATGAAAGGCTGAGTCAACCTTGCCCGGCCCGAGGATCGAACCCAGGACCTGTGGCACGGAAGAACGAAGCTACGTCGATTACCATGGTGTCAATAGCTTTTATAACCAAAATTTAGCATTATTGAGTTCAATAATAGTACAGTCACTTTTTATGGTTCCTTGTAAAGAATAAGTGAATTTTCTCCATCAATTTTGTTTTTTTATTTCAATTAGTATCTATTACAGAGATGCCAACTTGATTCCGGACAGCGAATAAATATTTTCGAGTGGTAGTTCATTAATTGTGATTCTTTGTTTAATATATTCAATATATTAGACTTTTATTCACCACTATTTCTAAATAGTTCGTAGGCTTATATATTCACCACTTTATTATAGTTATGCCATGTTAAATCTTTTAAAAAATTAGCAAGATTATTCAAGTATTTGCAAATTTTAGTTAGTCTATCCCCACTATCTTTTGTCTTAAATATTTTAATTTATGTTTTAATTCTTTTATTTTGTGAACAAATAGAGAAGCAGTTATCCGAAGTCATGTTAGATTTTTTTTCGCTTTTTAAATAGACTGAGCGAACTATCTTTTACGAAATAGACTGTAGGCTTACAGTTGCAGGTTGTAATACTAATGCTCTAATCCAGTGTTTTCCAAACTTTTTAATCTGAAGGCTGGGGGGGGGCCGGGATAGCCTGATCGGTAGGGCGCTGGGCCCATATCCAAGAGGTCGTGGGTTCGATCCTCGCCGGCTGAAGACTCCCCGTGTAGTAAATGGTGACTGATGCACGTTAAATCTGTCGAGTCTCAAAGTCCTCCATGTTCCCACAACAAATCAATACCTCTGGGGGTACTGATCCAGGAGTTTCCTTGTCTTCTGGATTGGTTCAAAATTACAAGGCTACGGAGTTGAACGTTAGTAGTCGTAAACCCATGAAATTGGGTCGACTGTTCAACGACGGTTATAAAATAAAATAAAATCCGAAGGTTGCGCCGGGATAGCCGGGTTGCTAGGCACTGAGCTCAAATCCAAGAGATCGTGGATTCGATTCCCGCCGACCGCAGACTTCCCGTGTAGTAAATGGGGACTGATGCACGTTAAATCTGTCGAGTCACAAAGTCCTCAATGTTCCCATAACAAATCATAACTCTGGGGGTACTGATCGAGGATTTTTCTTGTCTTCTAATATGATTCAGAATTACAAGGCTACGGAGTTTAACATTGGTAGTCGTAAATCCAAAATTGGGTCGGCTGTTCTACGAAGCGGTTATATATATATATATATATATAACAGAGTAACAAATAATGATAAAGCATAAATAAAGAATGAGTGTTTTACTTGTTATTAATATAAATTATAAAGTAATTAACATACGAAATATTTTGAAAATGAAGATAAAACAAACTGTAGATAAAACGAAGGAAAATAATAGACATATGAAGAAAAAAAAAGGGGGGGGGGGGANGGGGGGGGTGAATAATAACGAAAAAAAAATAACAAACAACTAATTTAGGAAGGAAAAAAAAGGATATAATCGTGTGGGCTGATGAAAAGATTATATCTTTTATTTTCCGGTTTTTTTAAAAAAATTTCATCATTTTTTTCCCCTTCTAAATTATTTGTTTGTTTCTTTTTTTTCATTATTATCCCCCCCCCTCTTTTTTCAGATGTCTATTATTTTCCTTTGTTTTATCTTCATTTTGAACTTAGGTAATGAGTTCTGTTTACTTGCAGCTTATGCGCAATAAATGAAACTCATTGTTTTTCTTAACTTTCTTCGTGTTTTCTTGTATTTATTTATTTTGTTGTATATATAGATATATAAACCCGAAGGCTATATTGCATGACTCCTCTACTAAGTCCCAATAACCACACTGCGCGACTCCTCTACTAAGTCCTAAAAGCCACTATGCATGAGTCTTCCACAAAGCCCCAAAGGCCAGAACTATTAGAGCCATTTATTATTTAGTCGGGCATAATTATTTAGACTATTTTAAACATTTTCCCAGACTTTTTTTTCCCCTTGTATTTCTTACGGTATGGTAGTTTGAGTTATTTGACTGATTTCAACATACCTCATAGTGTACTGATAAATTAAAGTTCTCGTACCAAAAACTGCGCAAAGATTTTCGTTTAAGAACTCGAAAATAAGTGAACAATCAATCCATGGTGCAAGGGTACGTCACTTATTGTGATATGAATTACAATTCAGTCTTTTGGACCTGGACAATTCAATCGGTTCATATAAATTCAGTTCAGTTATTCAAATGAATTACAATTCAGTCTTTTGGTTTTGACTTCGTCAGATTTTGAAGGATTAGTGACAACAATTAAATTATGTATTCAATTTTATTGCGCGTAAGTTATTGTGATTATTCAGAAAATTGTTTTGTATGATTTACTGACTTTATGAAACATAAAATACAATTACGGCGGGCCAGATATCAATTATGTTGTGGTAGTCTGGATTTGGCCCGCATTACGCAGATTGGATACCACTGGGGTATTAAAAATAATCCATATTTACGATACACGGGAAAATTGAAACGTGTTTTATTTAATCTAAAACATGAGTATTTGGTCGGAATATATGTTTCAAAATTTACAGATATCATTATTCACTACTCTGCATAGTTAACAAAAAGCAAGACCAAGCCTATTATAGTATGACTAAGTGTGATAATAGTATGCTGTTCTGTTTTATTTCAAGTAATCCAAAAATATTCTCTCTGAATTTTATTTGGAAATAATTGCATATTTCGCCGTTATCAAAGGATAAGAACTTTAAATTATTTGCTAAACTCTAAAAAAACGTATTGTCTTATACTCCTAATAAATCTGATAAATTCATCATATAACGTTACGTAAACAAAAATAATGAAGTTATAATAATTTTATAAGAAATTATATGTCCTAAAATGAAGTTCCGAACAGATTTATTCGGAAAACAGAGCACTACAATAATAAGATTACGAAAACAGCCGCCCCATAATGCATTTGTAAAAGCTTGGTCAGGAAATATTATGTCTCCATCATAAGCTTACGGACGACACATAGTAATTTGTTTGCCTTTGTGTCCTAACCACGTTTCTTATCTCTTGAGAATAAAAGGAAGGAAAAAGGGAAAATAATGAGGGAAAAATAAAAGTTGATTTTACCTCCTGCTTTTGAGATGAATAAGCTTAACTTAATGCAGAATGCTGTAGTAGACCATGTTTTAAATAAACTTTTTACTACAACATGATGAGCATTACAGTAAATCATGAATCTTTCTCTCTCTCTTTAATGTTTTATGTAACATTTTTAAGTACCACTAATATGAAGTATTCTTTTTCAAGAATTTTTCGTTACGAAAAAAAGATTCTTATTTTGAGCCTGATGTTGAAATTTCAGATATGGGATGCATGCAATATATGGAATAATATTTTGAATAATATAGCTGGCATCAAAAAAGAAAAAAATCAAAGGATTAAACTTATCAAATATTCTCTTGAAAAAGATGTTATTAACTTCGAACAATTATTAACTTCGCATCGTACTAAGTATAGCTTTTAAAATTATTGATATTCAAATCATCTCTTAATATAAGAACTAAATTAAGAAGGAAATTGTTGTGGTGCCATTTATGTCCAAAAATAGATAAAACTAGTTGTAAAATTAATTAATAACATTAAAGCGCTCTAGATGATAAAAATTAGATAAAGGCTGCGTGTGTGTAATGATAACCACAGTGCCATAATAATACCGAGTTTCAAAATTGCAGAGCTTTAATCTCGTGGCTCACTGCAGGCTGTTGCAGGACTACTTTTTTTAAGCTATGTTTTATATGCATTGTTTATATTAAATTTATTTTATATTATTGAGGTGCAAAATTTCCTCTCGCCAGACAGAATATTTAGAGCTAGCGAATAAGTTTCGTCTTACAAAATGTTGTGTTTCAAGTCAAACTACCATATTTTTCGTCGAGTTGGGCTTTACAGTTGATAAATATTAAAAATCGGGTGCAATAATTTCAGACTTTGAGAGTGAGATAAACTAAATAGCTAAAAATGGCGTCATGGAAATAATGTCAAACATTTTCGTGTGTCTGAGCACCAAAAATGGTGGTAACTATTTTAAACAAAAGCGAAGTTCCTCGAAGTGTTCTACTGCTCATCAAAACCAAGGATTGCACTCGGTGTAGTGAAACACCTAGAGTGTTCTTTTTTATTGCTTGGCGTAATGTAGCTGTCACCATGTTTTTTATTCAGTATCATTTAAGTTTATAATTGCAGTATGATATGATGCACATAAAAATCAGCACAGTTACTTTTACAATGCAGTATAACGCAAGAATCGGAAATGTTGGATACCTTTATACAGACAAGCTTATGTGAATCTTCTTATGAAAACAAAAATATCTTTATCATACAACTAAAAACATGCACGTGTTATATAATAATTTATATGATCAGTTTGCCAAATCAATCTGACAAGAAGATTGAAATTGCTTGGCAAATAATTGACCACAATCGATATTCTCCATCAATCTTTAAAGAGGATTGAAACTTACTTGGTATTAAATTAGCTATAATCAGTTTGTCAAATCCACTCGGCAAGAAGATTGAAATTACTTGTCAAATAATCGACCACAATCAACTAAAATGGTGGCATTCTCGTTCAATCCGTAAAGAGGATTGAAACTTATTAGATAATAAATAGACTATGACCAATTTGTCAAATCAAATCGACAAGCAGATGGTGACTAATAATCGACTATGTTCTTGGAACTTACACTGAGGTCAATAGCTAAGCCTAGTTCAGCTTCAATGTTCGCTATCACAGATAGAAAATTCATACCACATAAACATCAAAATTTACTGTACATATTCAAAAATAATAATGCTAAATAAGTAAACTACCACATTAAGCTGCTGGAGTCTGCTGTCATCGATTATATCACTTCTAGCATAAACGAAATTACAATTTAACTATATTCTCGAAAATTTACGGAGCATTAAAAAACGACAACAATATATCCTCCGGCCTGTTGCCAACCATGAATGGAATAAATGCACCTGACTTAGTACAAAGAAATTCCCCTAAGACCCTGTTTCAGAGAAAACAGGTGTTTGGATTTAACTACATCCCTTAAGTATGCATGAACACACGATTTGGTATTAACTTATAATAATACACAATTTTTAGTTTTTCAATACCAAAGTCTGTTAGGTATTACACCACAGTTTTTACAATGTATTTCAACAGAACCACGATGGCTCAGGGTGGAGCGTTCGCCTTCCAATGTGGTGCACCGGGTTCGAATCCCGGCGATGGCTGGTCGAAATGAATCCGCATCCAGCTTGCACCGACCACAGTGCTGACGTGAAATATCCTCAATGGTGAATGGATCATGGGTTAGAGTCCCTTTGCCGCCAGGCTAACCGTGGGAGGTTCTCGTGGTCTTCTACAAGACTACGGAGTTGAACATTGGGGGTCATGAGCCCGAAGGTTGGGTCGGTTGCTCAATGACGGTTATAAAATGTATGTCAACAGATACTTTAACATCTCTACAGGTTTTTTAAGCCTCGGAATTTCCTTCCAAGGAAAAAATTCTTGAATTTGCGGATAGAGAAATAAAAGAAACTCTACGTGCATTTAAACCCAAAGAACAATAGGATATTGTATTGACAGAGCGGGCAAAATTCAAGTGTTTACTTTCTTCAAAACGTTGGTATTTACAAACACAGCCGTTACGTCCTGTTCAAATCAAATGAAATCTCGAAAATCTTTCTCTGTTTGTATTGTTTTAAACTAGAAAAATATTTACGTTTTTGTTTTTGTCTCCCTGGATAAAAACAAGAGATTTTTTTGAAAAATATTTATCATAAAATGGTTGCCAAAATCTACATTCACTGAACAACAAAAATTTAATGTTGTCAAAAAAAATTGAATATTATTGTAAACAAAAACTTCATTATTTGATTTGAAATTTCATGCATCATAAAAACATATTATACTATTGTATATATATATTTACGGACTTATCAATACGCACTTTATTTCTATACAATATTTATATTAAAATCGTATTAAATTTAATAATAAATTGAGTTGAAGTTAAAATGTGGTATTATGTAATCGTCTTTACTTTCTTCAAACTATGGTTTTTATATATAGACACACAGACATCACGTCTAATTCAAATTAAAGGAAATCCCGAAATTCTTTCTGTTTGTATTGTTCAAAAGCAATTGGAAAAGTTCTTACGTTCTTGTTTGTAGCGTACTTGTCAGCAAATTGAATATAGTATTCTAATGAACAAGCGAGAATTCTCCGAATGAAAATAAACTCTAATCGAACTAATTAGTTTTAGAAATAAAATGACATTTTGACTACTCCTCTTTAATTTCCATTCTGTAAACAAAACAGAAAGTAATCTTTAGAAATTGCTTGAAGACAAACATAAAGGTTAATAGAAATGAAATGGAATGCGAATTTGCCTCTATCGTTGGCAAATCGATGAATAAGGTAAAAGCATCTTATTTGCTTTATTTCAAATATTCCCTGACAGTAAGTACTGGGCTAAGTTAAGTATTTGATTAGAAGAAATAAGAAGAAAAAAAATTCGTTGCATTTCAACCGATTCTATTAAGTTTGCTTGTAAAAGCCGGTAACTTTTATGGTATTTTATATAAAAGCATTTCTGTTATGTTCCGTAAATATGTTTTTTACTATCTTCTGCTTTAAATTTATAACATTTTCTATTTTATTACTTTTTTCTCTTCGTGTTTCTGTAGTTTTTTTTTTAAAACAAATAACTTCGCTCTGAACCGATTCTATTAAAATTTAAATTCGCTCGTGTATCATCGTAATTTGCTTATAATTTTTAAGTTTAAATTATTTTTTACATAAATATATGGTTTTTACGTGATTTAATGACAATTTCTACACATTTCTTTCTAGGTTATAAGATAATATCTGGGACATTTCCAAAATAGAGAGGCATTTAGAAAAAAAAATTTGAAAAAAAATTAATCGAATTATTTACTTATGAAATTCCAGCTCTCACTGGAATGTTTCTTGTCCACAAAACTTGAAACAGCTGTGGATGTTCTGATTTGGAACACCAAATTAAATGAAACATTAACTTATGTTCCCCTCTGTTACCGATATTCAAAAGTGTTTAAATAAAAAATAAATAAAAAATTAAATTACCTGTACCAGTAAACAACAAACACTCTAGTCAAATTTTACACTGCAATTCGTTAAAATTTCTTTTTGTTCGTACAGTAGAAAAAAAGGTAACAAAAGTGAAGGCTATCAGTAAAGCCAAATTTTAAATATTCGTGCAATGCAAGTTACAGAATTTCAGTTATACAACTATTGATTGTTATCAATAACCTAACTATATATATGTATATATATA
>NC_092208.1:44382340-44409742 GCF_043381705.1 Parasteatoda tepidariorum | reverse complement strand
GCATTTGTCGATATATATATTGATACCTAATTATTTGTTCAGAAGTTATTAAAAGTAGAAAAGTGTACAAGGAGGTCGTTAGAATAAAAAATTACATATGATTAGATTATTAGTTCGAGAATTATTAACTGTATAATAACAAAAAAGAAAAAAAAATTAGCCGATCTACTGCCCACTGAAATGCAACTACAGAGTTGAAATTTTGTCGTGTTGATAGAACCATTTATAATTATAAAATTTGGACAGGTTTTTACGAAAATCCTTTTTGTTCGAAAGTTATTGAAGTGCTTTTTTGCATTTTTTCCCTCGAATATATTAGTAAATAATTATTTACTAATTATAGTAGAATAATTTATCTCTCACTCCTTTTTTATTTTATAACCTCTCACTTAACTTGATGTCAAAAGTAGCAACAAAGAAAAATAATAAAGAAGGAAAGAAGAGATAGAGAGAAATGATCTGTTGCCAGATGTACAGGAGTTGAACAAAACTATGGAAACATTTCAGCGCTAACTCTATATAAACAATCTTTCTTTTAGCAACAAATGTTTTTGAAAGATTTCACATTGCAAAACTGTTGCATTGTTAAAAAGAACATGCTTGAAGCTTTTAGAAATGGTGACATTTTATCCTTGCTAAGTAAGGAGAGGAAATCTTCTTGCTTTTTTAATTATAGTGATATTGAAAAAAGAAACGTTAAATTTCTTAGCTCATTTTGGAAGTATTTACAGTCGTATTAACTTTTTACGTAGTTTCGTCCAACCCCTGTAATTCTGAATATTTATATCGAATTGAAGAAAGATAAAAAACTGTTTCCAATGCGAACTGTTATATGATATAAGGTTATCGTTATATACTGTTAATAAGCAAAATTACTTCTCATTTGTTTATTCTTATTGTATCGCATTTTTCAATGCTTTTCTTCAATTCACAAAATACAATTCTGGAAATTTCAAGAAAATTGTCTGACATTGCTTGATTTTTTTAAAAAATTAGATCTTATTAGAGGATTAGATTAGATTAGAAGTAAAAATGTGTAATTCTTGCAGAATTAATTAAATTTGATTGATAAATTCGTTGAATATACCATTAGTATTTGTACATTTATTATTCTTAACACATACTTACCATCTCTGATATTGTTTCAAACTTAGGAGATTCTTTATTGTTCACAAAAGTAAAATTTCGAAAGTATTTTTGTTGAAACGTTGTAAGTTTCTCTGCAATAGAAAAAATATTAAAAAATAATTAAAAATAGTTCTTGGCGAATGTTCAATTCAGATTATAATTCAAAACTATCTGAAAATGAAAATGGATAATCCTTTTTAAAATGCATAATTCGTGCTAAAATTAATTAGATCTGATTAACAATGTTTTTGAATTTGCTATCACTCTTTACACATTTAAAGAGGCGTAACATCAGTGATATGGAATCAAACTTAGGAGATTCTTTATATATATAAAAGAAAAATTTAGAGAAGTATTTCAGTTGAAACGTTGTTGAGTTTCTTTGTTAAGCAACAATTGAGAACATCTTTTCGGGAATGTTCCATTGAGCTTTTAACTCAGAACTTTCTGAAATTGAAAATGGCAAATGTAAATCTCCTGTAACAAAAAGACTAACTATATATATACCAAGGAAAAAAAATAGTAAACATATTTTGTGTGCAATTTCTCTTTTTAACTCCTTGTAAAATTCATTGACTTAAAATCTCCTACTTGATCTTTTGCCTGCCGGTAGTCATTTCAAACGCGTTACCATGACAACCAGAAAAACCTTACGTCATTGAGTATGATATTGACGTCATGAAAACGTGTTGGGTCAGAAAAACAACAAAGGAATTAGAAACTAAACACACTCTTTCGGTTGAAAAAAAAATTAAAAAAAAAAAAAAAAAACGCGTTTCAAAAGTGAATACATTAAAAATTATAATTCAGATTTGCGTTTTAATTATAAGAAGTAGCAATGATATTACTTACAAGAACTAATTGAAAAAAAAATCAGTTTGAATATGCATAAAATATAATAATTATAAACAGATAGTACTCCAGAACAATTTTTTCTCTGTTATCGGTTTCTCTCTACAGTTTTTATGCAATTTAATAATATATTCCTAATTTTTATCCCAACAGAATCATAGAATCAAGAACAAATAAAAAAAATATCTGTTTTGGTACAACAAACCATTTTATGGTTTTTCAATTGAATACGTACTTTTTAATTTCGAAGAAACAATCTAGAAACAAAAAATAAGTCAAGAAATCATAGGGTTCACTATTAAAGCAAACAAGAGACCTAGTGTATCATAAAATGCTGTGTAATTAGCTAATAAACGATTACTTTATAACATTATAAGAGAATGCAACGTACAATGTAAGAGAATACAATTGTAGTTTTAAACCCAATCCAGAAGACAAGGGAACTCCTGGATCAAGTATTGGGAGAAATTTGCCTTCGTGGAGGACTTTTTGATGGAACTAACCAGCATTTGCGTTACATGGAGAGGAAGACCACGAGAACCTCCCACGGTTAGTCTGACGGCAAGGGGACTCTAACCCATGGTCCGTCTACCACTGGGGATATTTCACTTCAGAACTGTGGTCGGTGCAAACCGGGTGAGGAATTCGTATCGACTGGGATTCGAACCCGGTTCGCCTCATTGGAAGTCGAGCGCTCTATCCCCTGAGCCATCGCGGCTCTCTCAGGATAAGTTGCAATTTTGCAAAGACTACCATATTTTTGACCATATTTTTTTCTCAGTGTAAGTTGTAATTCTGCCAAAACTATCTTGTGAATACCGCCAATTAAATACCCTATAGTTGATCTTGAATGATATATAAATTTAAAAAAACGTGACATTTAAAACATACGTTGCAAAAATGTGACTTCACATTCTCATTCATTAGTTTTAAGGGATATGCTGGTAAACATTACACATTTACGGATCGTTCTAAAAAAATTGAGTGACAGTAGGGAATTTATTGGATCCGATCGGTGATATACTTGGCTCATACTTCCTGTATCATTGCATTACTTTCGAAAAATTACATTCTTCATATTTTATGACTGGCGAATCTCGTGTTCCCTCCCTGAAAAATGACTGCCGTTTTTCAATATATTCTCAGAGGATTTATATAAACTGCGATCTGAAACTAAAAAGAATCGTTGAGAAACTTTTTTTTTAAATGTTGCAATTTTTTTTTGTTGCAAATAATTAAGCGCATTCAATCATTTCGTAGATGATACATTGTATTTTAATTTTACACAAATGTATTAAAATATAATATTTATTGCTACGACCTCTCTTCAAGTAAAATTTATCGCCAATCGGATACCTGCAAGTAACATCATCGTAGGTAAAACGTTGCATTTGTCGATTCAGATGCTAAAGAGATTCGATGCACACGCGTGACGCCGCTTACAGGTATCCAATAAAATCTGATTTAAAAAACATGGTTAGGCATATAATAACTTTCCTTCTTGAGTTGCAAGCACCCAGTAGAAATTTTTCCACTTTCTTGATAGTTCGAGAGTTCAGATTTGAACTGAAGCTTTGTGCAGGTTGACAATAAAAGTTTTAATCGTTATCTTAATAATGCAAGTAAAAGTTATCGAAATATTTATCACCAATTTAAAATTCGAATATTTCTCGATGTAAACTTACTTATAAACACTGAGCTAAAGAGTATATAATAAAATAAAGACTATAAAAAAAATCTTTTTTTTTTATATTTCCAGTAACAGCACTTGATATGCATCATTCGCTGTAGTGTAAAAACACTCCGCACAGACCCATAAGGAATAACAACAAATTAAACAAAAATTTAAAAACATTAGAACATTCGAAATACAAAAAGAATTAGAACAAAGAAACATTAAATAGAATATCAATAATAGAAATATAAACAGGAAATCAGTCAGTTAGCAGTGCCTGCAACTGTTCCCTAGCATTCCAGTGTCTGTCATAGATGTTGCCAGTGACTGCGGGGCAGACCCCCCAGATGCTCAGCATTCATTGGGGAATCCTCCCTGCATAAGACATTGCAGCTTGGATCGGTGAAGATATTATGTCTATGGAGGTGAGCAGCAAGGCAGGCATGTCCGGTTTCCAACCTAAAGGCAGCAACCGCATTGCGGGATCTTATTCAGAGTCTCCTTCCAGACCTTGTCATTAATTTGCTCGTTTAAATTATTTTCATGACTCTTAATTATCGTGTTTTTAATTATTCTACTTTATAAAAAAATATTTTATTTAAAAAATATGTATACTAGCTGAATACCCGCTCTTCACATGGGCGAATAAAAAGTAGAAAATAATCAATAAATCAACATTACGATATCATGTACAAAATCGAAAGGCATCTACCAACACAATTAATAAGGCTGAAATAATCAAAATATCTTGTTTATTTATTATTATTTGTTACACTTCAAGGTGGCTTCACATTTATTAAAAGATGCAAAGCTCGTATTTTGCAGTTCATCCCATCAGAATAAACATTTAATTGTATTCAGTATTATTTAACAAGATATATTATTGCTCACTACCAAATCATGATAGTCAAAATTTACCACTATCAAGTAATTTTTTCCCGTGCCCTTCGAGGGGTCGTAAGACACCTATTTCCACTATATATGTGTTAAAACTACTCAGTATTAATACAGATTTGATAATTGCCAAATATATCGCCATAATACTTTGTACCTAAGTTATTAGTATACTTGGTGCTGATTACATACCCTCCAACAATTGAGTTCTATGTGAAATGCATTTATCAATGATGGCAAACTAAAGCCGAAATTTTAAAAACAAATAAAATTCTTAAAGGAATTTTAGAACACGACCCTTTCTCTATCTGACCTTTAATATACTGTTTAAAATATTTATAAGTAGAGATGCAAAAAAAGTTCCTTCAATGTGAATTCATTAAAATATGAAAACACTATTTTTGCTACCACTGGAAAAATATTTTCTGAAACTACGGAAAATCAATAGTAGAATTACTTATTAAAATTGCTCAAATTACCATAATACCAGTAGTACATATTACCAAAATTAATTTAGTGTTATCGGAGTCAATATCAGTAAGGCGATTTTCTGCAGTTCCCCTAAGCGAGTACGTACCTTTTTCTGCATTAACTTTGCGTTTTAGTACAAAGCTTATTATTTGTAATTCAGTTAGTACTTAATACTAAAATTAATTAAGCATCATTGACTTCACTAATAGTATGGTAATTATTTACGGTTCTTCTAAACGAATTAGTACCACTTTTTCGATAATTTTGTCATTCAATACGCAACTAGTTTTTCCCCCCATTTCAATTGGGTAATTGCACTTCAAGAAGAAGAAGATCACAGATACTCAGACATGTGACCTATGACGTCAGCGCCAGATGATCGTTAAAAGCAAAATTGAGTGATTTAAGCTGAGCAAGTCTTTCCATATTAGTCAGATTATTAATTGACGTGAAATTAACAAAATACAGTGCCGTAACGCACATCGAATTCCAATCCAGCAAACAATCCAGCCATGTAGAGAGAAAATAGAACAGGGCTCAACACTGATCCCTGAGGGACACCCTGTTTAAGACCAAAAGGATCTGATAGAGTGTTTTTATGTTTGACTCTGACGGATCTGTCTCGAAGGAAATCCGAGATCCAGCGCAGGGCTTTGCCTTTTATACAAAAGGAGTCATGGAGCTTGGTGATCAAAAGCTGACGCCAAACTCTATCAAAGGCGCGGGACTAAGAGGACTGTCTAAGAGGGCCGCAACTGTATGGCTATTTCAAATAGTAGTTTGAAGAAAAGAGAAAAAAACAGACGTTTGGTTACCAGAATTAATTTTGAAAATGTTTTACATTTTTTTCCCGACTTGGTGCTGAATAAAAAGCAAAGATAAATGCATTAATAGCAATAAGATCATAAAAAAAAATTAAGGCTTATACTGCAATTTCCTGATTTGCACTATAAATTCCCTGATTGCCTAAAAAAGTTTTTAAAAATTTGATTTCTCAAGAAAATATTAGGCTAATTTCCTTCACATTTTAGATTTTTTCCACTTGAAATTGCATACTTTAAAATTATATAAAAATTCGTGTACTGATTTACAACTTTTTTTTTACTATTGTTAAATAAAATAACTGTATATCACATTCTTCTGCGAAACCATTTCGATCGATTCTAAGAAAATGCTATATTGTAGACGTGTTGCATTTCTGGCAAAAGGAAAGAAAAAAGATAATAAAAAATTTGAGCTTCAAAAATGAGAACGATTATTTTTATCTATTCAATATGAGTCTATAATCGATTTAAACATCGGAATTGCTATAGAAGAAAAAAAATTTTCTTTTCAGCAGACGATCAAAAATTGGAAGCAAACAAAGGAAAGGAAGCGAAGTAGAAAAATCCTACTCCTAAAATATACAATACTTTCTCTTAAAACTAGAACAAAGGGACGGAAACGATGAGATTTAAGGTTTAGAGTTGTTTGTTGTACTACTTTTTTTTTCTTCGAATATATGCTTCACATATGAAAAAGCGAGGGAATACATGGAAATGATAAATACGCAATGTGAATAAAATATTCCTTTAGATTTTTTTCTATTTATTTTATATTATTTTTTTTGTTTATTTATTTTTTTGACATACATTTTTGATCTCAGGTCTTATATTATATTTTAGTGTGGAGAAGATGGATAGATTTTTATTATTTGCTATGAACTTCCGATCTAGTAAGTAGTTAATACCAGTTTTTCGTTTTTTGTAGGATTTTTTTTATTTTTGAAGTAGGGTTTTTTTATTAGAAAAGTACTAATTTTTTAGCGATCATATTACCTAAAAGTTGGCTTGAGTATTGAAAAATATTATTCTGAAAAAAAAAACATTTGTCTATCTGCATTACATATGAAGTTATAAGAAGTTTCGGGCAAAAAAGCAAAATCAAAATTTTAAAGTGCTTTTTCACATGGATTGTTTTTCTGATGTTTGCAGATTACTTGAATCCCTAAGGTTTTATGTCTATTAACGATAGAGTTGTTAAGTAACCCTTTTTGCCATTAGCATGACAGGCTTAGTAAAATTGTGCCTCTGAAAAGCATTAAAAAAATTATTAAACTTTTTTACAACTTGTTATATTTGTGTATTCGATATTTTTAAAATAATAACAACAAAAAATTGTAATTCATACATAAGTAAATAAATAAGCATATTTTAGCAGTAATCTTTGACAATACATTGACATTTATCAGACGTTGACATCATTGCAGATCATTGATATATAGCAGGCAATACCTCACAAGCAAACTATTCTTTCGGAAAATATGAGATATTGCTCTACATGAATGCGCAAAATTTGCTGAAGTAAACGTAGATAAACGTACAAGTGTTGAACAAAAAATTCCGGTACTTTTGAACCAGCATGAGGCTTGAATTGGGTAGCGATAAAAGGCCGCTCAGCTCTCTTTTCGAGCTTTACACTCGCTCAGTAGTCTTGGAACTTTTTGATTTGCTTGAGTGCATTGCTAACAGAGTAGTAAATGTTGGGCTGGCCTATAAAGGCTAACGACCCTAGACTGGAAGAGTAGTTCACAGAAGACTGGGAATTACATCACTGAAATATGAGGAAATCCCCTGTGCTTACAGTTCGAAAACTTGCACGATAGAAATAGCTTCTAAACTATGTAAATCAAATGATGGTATTGAAATAAATAAAAAAAATTGGTTTAAGGTGACCTAAAGACTAAGATTCTGAACTTTGCGCTACAATAGTTTGCAGGTACGTGTCCCGATTTCTCTGAAAAATCTAAGTGTTTAAAGCTAATACAATAAAACTCTTTATAGAACATTTGAATTCTTTTTGGACCTTGTGTCATTAATATGTACTTTTAATTTTAGTTTTCATCGTCTGACAAGGGAAACTAGGGAAGTGTGACTCGCCAATTTTGAAATAAACTAGTGGGATGTACGTCTTATGAGAAATAATTTTAGGGGGCAACATTCGTTTCGGACCATAAAAGGTCCTGTGAGAGATAAAAAATAATTCAATATATAGAAAAATCGGTATTTCATTACTTCAATGCAGACTATTAGTTATTGAAATTGTCTCATACTCCAATTAATTTTGTGGTTCTTTCACGCACTATATAATGCATATTTATTGTCAAAATTGATTTCGAAAATTTTATATATCTGTAGTTTTTCAGAAAAACCTGTTAGGTTAATTTTAAAAAAAAATTGACATCAAATTTTTGTTAATTTTTTTTCTTCAAAAAACTTTAATTGGAGTATGTAATTGCAAATTAATTAATTAATTAATAATTAATTAATAATGAATTAACAATCAATAATTATTTAATAATTAACTTTCTGATTAATTTATTAATTAGAAAATAATTAATTATCCAATTAATTGATTATGAGACAATTACAATAACTAATAGTCTGCATTGAAGTAATAAAATACCGATTTTTCTATATATTGAATGGGTCTGGTTCATTTAATCGACAATCACTTCATCGACAGGCCATTTCATCGACACCACTTCNAAGGCATACATCCCACTAGTTTATTTCAAAATTGGCAAGTCACACTTCCCTAGTTTCCCTTGTGAGTAGAAAGAGTGCGATGAATTTCCACGTCTTCAACTTTTTCAGATTTTGTATTTTATTTTATAATCAGCAATGAACAGCAATCCCAATTCAGCGTTTACGACTATGAATGTTCAACTCCGTAGTCTTGTAATTTTGAACCCAAAGCAGAAGACAAGGGAACTCAAGGATCAAACATTTAGACAAACTAGCCTTCATAGAGGACCCTTTGAAGGAACTCATCCACATTTTCTAATATGTACGGAAACCTCCCATGGTTATCATGCGGCTGGCCCATAATCCATCTACCACTGAAGATAATTTAAGTCAGCATTATAGTCGGTTGGTACCCGAGAGCAGAATTCGTAATAACGAGCCATCACTGGGATTCGAACTTTTGTTACCTTATTGGGATGCAAACTCACTTTCCCTTGCGCCACCAAGACTCAACTCGCTCAGATTGAAAAAAAATGCCTAATGGTTGTCTCTGAAAAGTACAAACAGTAGTTTCAAAAAGAGTGTTTTGCTATCTCAGTTTTTGCTCTTATGCCTACCAGCAATCTTGAGATTACTAAATAGCCTGTGAAATTCTGATCCGGGTGGCCAAGTTAGAGCATCATTCATATCTGGATATCACTTGTCACGTTGTTGAAATATATCTAAAAGATACAAATGAATGCAATATTTAAATATTTAAAGATACTCAAATATGCATCGTTTAATATATAAATGCGTTCTTAGGTTAGATAGGGTCACTTTTAAATGTATGATTTATATAAATATTTAATCTGTTTATATAAATATATAACCATTTAAATCTGAAAATACTACTAGCAACTAACAACTATAACTTAATCTAAAAGCAAGGGAGCATTTCGAAAACCTTAAATTTCAAGAGTTGTTTAGGAAGAAACAAAACTAAAAATTTAAATCACACTTTCATTAAAATGTTTCACGCAGAAAAATTAGTACGAAGACGTAAAATAACATAAATTACAAATTTAAGTGAGAAATATTTGACGCAAAGTAAGTAATAGAACTTTAAAAAGAAAATATGAATCATTATGTGGTTTTAATAGTTCACATACAATTGTTGTGTTTTCGCTACAGGAAACAAAATATTATTTTTAACTAATCAATTTTGAAATGTTTAGTTTAAACTTGTGTTGATATTTTAGGAGTTGTGTAAAGTTTCCTGTAAAGAATATTGAAAAAAAAAAGCTTTTTATTCACATTTTTTAGTTTCTAGATTCTTTTAACTTTTAAATTTGTTAAATTTCTGAAGACAAACTTTAAACTTTTTTTCAATTGCCAATTTTATGTTTCCAATCCATTACCTATTTCTAATAACTCTAAACTTAATGTAACACAAAAACTGTGTAAGTACTCTTTCATTTATATCAAATATATTTAAGCTATATTCATTGTTTGCCTTATTTAGTAATAAATTTTATTTTCTATTCCTTGATAATATGATTAAATGATTTTCGAAAACTGTTCGTATTGGAAAAACAAAACATGAAAAAAGTGCATTAATTTAACAATGAAAAAATTGCATAAAGAAAACACTAAACTGAAGATTTCAATGGGCATTAATCTAAAAAGCATTTAATCTTTTGAAATTAAAAATAGCTCCGCAGAAGAACTAATAATCTGCCGTGCAGTTGAAAAAACAACGCAAGTGCTTCACGATCGATTTCGAGAAAAGCGACTTGACAATAATTTTCTTTCTATTGCTAATACTGTCAACTCTAAAATAAATATTTAAAAATTGGAAAAAAAAGTCGATCTTTTAAAAACAATTTTTGCTATATATAGCTTATCATATAAAAATACTAAAGATAAATATTCTCAATTTTTAGTTTTTTGTCGCTTACGTTGATATCTTTATCGCACGGCAGTTAAACTACTGACACAGACAACACAGCTTTAAATGGAATCAAAAATAAAATAAAAGATAAAAAATATAAAATCGTTGCCCCTGTTTAATATCAAATAACTTGTTTATTTAAACTTACATTCGATTTTAGAATTTTTATAGTTTCACTATTTTTTTTAAAAAAAATCTTATGGGATAAATCTTATCCTTTTAAATCTTATGGGATAAATCAAAATTTGGTACGAAATCGAACTTTAAATTCTGAAGGAGAAATATTCAAATGTAGAAACAACATATTAAAGATAACAATCGAAGTAGATTCTAAAAGCATCCGGACCAGAAAAGGAGAAGCTATTTTTAGAAGCTAAAAATGGCACCACATAAAAGCTGGTATCGAAAAAGGAATTAATCACACATAAAACGTAAATTTTCATATCTACTAGCTGAAAAAAACTAAAAATATCGTTACTTTGTGTTTGGTAATAAAGGAATAGTTCCAGAAATCTACTGAAATCAACTTAAATTTTTGTAAAGTTGAATCCAAAATGTTGTATTCAATTCTATATGTGTCGGTCTTGCAGGTTTTATTGTATTCTTGAATTCCATGTGATTTTTTATTTATCTTGAAACAATATAACCTTATGCAAATAACCATTTTTTCTTTGCCTTCAAACTATATTGAGTTTTGAGCAAAATAAGTTTGAGAATTCAAATGCAGTTTGTAAAGCCAGAAATTTTTTTAACTTCCTAAAAACAGATCTAGCTATTAATATATTGCTTGGTTCAGATTAAACATTGTCAGAATTATCATATGTTATCAAATAGGTTTGGTAGTTTTGTAAATTGAAAGTTAGAATAAAATATAAAAAAATTAGTGCGTGGAGTCCCTCCGCTCGGAAGAAGTGCAACTTCGTAATGTGGAAATGAAAATAGGATGTTAGTACATTTACCATTAAAGTTCATAACATAAGTTCATAACAATTAAAGTTCATAACATAAGTTCATAACAATTAAAATTCATAACATTTTTACAATTAAAGTTCATAGCATTTTAAAGTTCGTAACATTTTGGAAGTAGCATTAGAAGTTTCACTTCAAAATATATATAAACCACATAATATAACAATATGCTTCAGTATAATACTACATTTACATTTACAATTAAAGTTATTTACAATTACAATTAAAATACATTTACAATTAAATTTCATAACATTTTGGCAGGGTTAAATTCATAAAATAAAAATAAAAAAAGAAGAAGAAATTACAGAGAACAGTCTAAATTTGAGAGAAACTAAAATGTCGACTCACCATTTCATGTGGTCTACATTTTGTACTGTCTCCTTTTTTAGATCTCGTTTAAATTCACTCGTTAAACTTAAAACATAAGTATCAAAAAATATATAAACCACATAATATAACAATATGCTTCAGTATAATACTACATTTACATTTACAATTAAAGTTATTTAAAATTACAATTAAAGTTATTTACAATTACAATTAAAATTATTTACAATTACAATTAAAGTTATTTACAATTACAATTAAAGTTATTTACAATTACAATTAAAGTGCATTTATAATTAAAGTTATTTACAATTACAATTAAAGTGCATTTAAAATTAAAGTTCATAACATTTTGGCAGGGTTAAATTCATAAAATAAAAATAAGAAAAAGAAGAAGAAATTATAGAGAATAGTCTAAATTTGAGAGAAACTAAAATGTCGACTCACCATTTCATGTGGTCTAAATTTTGTACTGTCTCCTTTTTTAGATCTCGTTTAAATTCACTCGTTAAACTTAAAACGTAAGTATCAAAAAATATATATAAACCACATAATATAACAATATGCTTCAGTATAATACTGAATCATATATTATATATATATACTAAGTATAATACTGAATTCAGTATAATACTAACGCAACAGTGCTTTCATACCCCCTCCATGGTAGCGTTAAACGCTTAACGCAACCTTGTTGGAAGTCGCATTAGAAGTTTCACTTCAAAAATTAAATAAAGGTCAAGATCATTTTTAAGATTTCTAAAATTTGAATTAAAGTTTATGAAAAGGGTAAACTGCAATTTTTAGACGTAGGGAGCAGAACCAAGTCAATTCTAAGTGTTCCATCGCAACCTGAAATTCATATTAAGCTGATAATTTTTCTTTATTGTTTAATATTCCACTTAAAGTTTTAAGCAATATTATGAGAATAGAATAGGCTGATACTAAGTGCAGTAGTTCTACGAAGATATTTTTGCTAATTTTTACCTAATTTTTGCTAATTTTAAATAGCAAAAACCTTTTTGCTAATTTTTACAATAAGGTACTTACTTAGTCCATTTTCGGTCTAAGGTGTGTAAACACACCATTTCATTATTTATATTTTTGAAGTTATACTTCTTATGCGACTTCCAACAAGGTTGCGTTAAGCGTTTAACGCTACATTTTTATTGGCCGGGAAATCACGTGGTAGGATCCAGCTTTCACTCATTCATTTCCATATTGTTTTTGGTTCTCACTAGCATTAAAATAATATAAGTCATAAAAGTATTGTTTTTCTATAAATATATTAGTTTGGTTCGATAAATTTCTTTGATATTGAAAATTGGACGTGAATTGCAAAACAGAATACAACTGGGAATTTGAAGAAGAGCCTCAGAACTCAAATAAATCTTATTAGGCTAAATTAAGCCTTACATATTGAAACGCAGTGCTATAAGCGAAAGCAGAGAGCACGCCGCACTTTACTATACTCAATACTCAATATATTAGTTTGATTTGATACACGTATAATTTAATAGGGTAGTAATTTTTATTTTCAAATTAGTGGATAAAAATTGTAAAAAATGAGTGAAAACAATCCCACGGACAATGCGACGGATTTAAGGTTATGTCAAGGTACGTCTCTTGTGAATATCAACTGATTGTTAGGTTTTCTCTTTTCTAATTGCCATTTATATTTCACCAAATGCAGCCATGAAGGATATTAAATTATTTATTGCAAAATCTTTATTGCCNATGGGTACGGGAACCACAACATTCCACGGATCAGTTTCGGGTCCATTTTCTGTTCCATCAACAGGCTGTCCTAATAAGAGAAAAATTTCTACATTTTCTTACAAAGCTAAAATAATAGATACATTTAATAAGTAGCTAAGTAAAGGTCATACAACAGGATAGCTGCACGTTAGTTGGCTGTCTAAGCTTTCTTAAAGTTTTCAAACACCACTGACTATTGATTTAAGTTCTATACTTCAAGAAAATGACACGAGATGGCTTCATTCAATCAATCCCTCCATTATCAGTAGCTTAATTGCTTGTGTGACAAGTACAGCTGCCTGGTGAACAAAAAGATCACAAATCCTTCCTCCAGCAACTAAGTTTTAGTTATTAATGTGTTATCTAACCCGTTTTCGACCAACGTAATAAATATTTTTTATTAACACTGTAATGTATATTTTTCACTGATTTTATATTTTTGCTAATGTCAAGGGTTTAAAAGACATCCATAAAATATTTGTAATTCAATTGGAGAAGATACTCTCCGATGAGAAATTTTTAGTTTCTACTATAGTTTCTTAACTTGAAACGAATATTATCAAATTACACTTTCTAAAAATTTCTCTGTTTGAGATTAATCATATGTTTTTATGATGGCTTAAAATTTCAAGTTCTGTAAGTAACTTAAAAATAAAACAAATGTCTTACAAAACTAGTGTTCAACTAAATGATTATTTGTTCGTTGATAGGGCCAATGGTGGATAGACGTACCATTTTATTTCCGAAATAAAATAATTTTTTTTTATAAACGAAACTTTTTTTGCGTCCTTATGAACGTATTTTTAAGCATGTAATGAAAATGATGCAACATTTTATAAAATTTCTGTGTTTTGCCTAAAATGGGCTAACTTAGTCCAACTTTTATTGACAACTTGACTACATAGAAGAAATTGAAATAATTTAAACGAGACTTTTAAAAGAATTAAGAGGCTGGAATAAAACTTAAAAAGTCAAAACAAAGTTGACCGTTTTTCACTTTTAAAAATGTCAGCTTATTTTTATAACCGAACGAAAATGCGTAATCATTCAAAAACTAGTACCGGCAATTACGGTAGTTGCAATAATATATGCTTAAACATCTAATAGAGAGGAATTCGTGGAAAAATTAAACAAGATTTGTTGTTTATAAAGCTAAAATTTACTTTCAATTAGCTTGGAAACATTTTCAATTATTTAAAATCCTGTACAGTTAAAATGTTTATATTTTAAAGCATCGAAAAATTCAATCCAATTGTTTAGTAAGGGTTATCTTAAATTTGGATCCATTTAGGAGAACCTCTTTCCAAAGTGATAGATTCAATTATTACTTTTATAAAAAAAAGTTATGCAATCCAAATATTTTAAATTACAGATAACGACTAGTCTAATAAGTATTATGGCATACGCTTAATCTAAATCGAACATGGAGTAGAATTTTAGGTTGATTGAAAAAAATTCACTGAATTAAAAAGAACAAATATTAAAATCTTAATACATATAAGAGTTATTAAAATTAAAATTAACTTTTTAAAATGAATTCTGATTGCATTCGTTAAAATAACGAAAGAAATTTATGCAACATATTTATTTTCTCATTTTATGAAATTGCAAGGCTCTCAAGACGCGAAATTGCAAAGATATCCTGGTTGGCAGGGCGCATCACTTTATGAATACACTATTGAAGTGAAAACTTAACTAGCAAATTAAATTAGCTTAAATATTTCTCAATAAGGCTCTTAAATAATTTAAATTTGTTGCATATCATTGTAATACCCTAAGCCAAATATTAAGCCCTAATTTGAATGGGGCATAAAATGTAATTGTCTTTCATAACAAATTTTTTGTTGCATATACAAATACTTGCTCTTGCCTAATTCGGGTGTAGGTATTTCAAATCTAAAATTAGTTATGCCCTGAAAATACAGATATTTTTAATAGAAAATTTTGTACAAGTTTGAAAAAAAGTTATCCATAACAGGGCATCGCGTAAATGTTGCGAGGAACTTCCAGGGGAGTTAAGGGCCTATCACCAGGATTGAAATAGCACAAAGATGTTGCATGAAAATGTTGCTGTGCATGATTAGGGGCTCTTTTTTTATGATGACCTCTTTGGATTCACGCGAAGAAACAGTTCATAATAGGGAAAACACTCTTATCGGCGTATGAAAACATTTCCGGGGTTGGGTCCCTATGCAATTTTAATGCTAGTGATGTGCTTTAACTCCTCTACAAGTTCGTCACAACATTTATGCGTTCCCCTGTTATATATAACGTTTTTAAACTTGAGAATTTCGACAAAAAGTAGACTAAAAATGTCATTAGATAGAAACTAATTGCAAATTTGTAATCAATGACTGAAAAATATCTGTTGTGGCTTATAGCTTACTCTGCAGCACATAAGTATGTTTTCTTAGTGTTGTATGTTCTGGCAACATTGGTTGCGATGACAACGAAAAGATGGAATACAGGAGTTGCAGAAAAACGATTAAATAAAAATCTGTTGTAAAAATGTCTGGACATAGAATATTATTACATTAAATCCAAACAACATAAACGATACAACTAATATTGGCCATTCTTGCTCCCAATATATCCAAGATCCGTTAAGAAAATCCCATGAAACGGAAAGAAAAATTGCTTGCCCGTGTTATTATTTCGTGTCACATAGGCTTAGAGTAGAGTAGTAGAATTACTTTAAAACAAAGTTCAAGAGCAAATTTTAAACCTAACATCTTGAAATCATTGGGTCGATGATGTTAATCTGTGGAGTGCTCTTGCTTGAGTGAGCTTTCTGATGCGAAACTGGAAAGCCGTAAACTTTAATGAATTGAGTCGTAAACATTCAACTCGCATCTGGTCACCCTTAAATAATTCTGCGAATGGTATTCATAACAGCTATTTTGCATTTAATATTAAAATAAGAACTCTTAATACTTCTTTTCGAGAAATTGTAAATTAAATTTTTATTAAAGAATGACTGTTTTCGATTATATATATATGAGTGGAAACTGAATTTATTGTTAGAAAAATTATTTTCGAGTCGGTAGGGCATATACCAATAATGCTAGAACTGACTTTTTCGAATGTTTCTTTTTTCAGCATCTGAACAAGATATTTTTCCACAGAATATTTACATATACATGTAACATCTAAATCGATAGCTAAGCAAAATTAAGGGATCTTGAAACTGAACCTAGAAAGTATTATATGTTAACTGTAGACTAGCCTTTCTAACAGATGAGAACTTAAAATAATCTCTTTCACTTAATAAACTAAGCACTGAGTCTGGAATAAACTAAGTCTGGGATAAACTAAGCACTTCGCGCATATATTATCGCTAATTGGATAGAAATGCAATCTTTATTTATAAAATGAATCCATGCTGCACAGTAAGTTGTCTTCATGAAGCCGAAACTCTACTCAATTTAATAAATATTTTGAGGTTGTAATACATCTTCATCCGGTCTCATGATTACTAAGGCGTTATGATTACTTATAAAGCGTCTGGATATTGTGCATCACGTGACGAGATAGAAGTAATAACATAATGCCGCAATGTTAAAGAAGTGCTCACAGAATCTGTTAAAGTCTCCAGGAGCTTCAACTCCATGTACATTTGCAAATAGCTTTCTTATGTCCTTTTCCCTTAATAAATGTCTTAAAGGAATCATCTTTATACAAAAAGAGTATTAAAATCAACTGCAAATAAGAATCTGATGGATTAAAATTGAAATTGAACTAATCTCTGATATTATGGTCCTAAAAGATAAACTCGGCGCGAAAGCGTAACATACATGCTTTCACCGTGGTAGCTGTTAATACATATTTTAGGCTAAATGTTTGTGAAAACATTAGGGTCTGAGAACTTTTAATTGTTTAAAAAGTTTCATCAAAAAAACTTTCATAACTCAAAAAGTATTCCTGTTCACGCTAAAACATTATTACAACATATAACTGATATACTCTCAAATATGCCCAAAATTTTAAAACCATATCATAAGTAATTTCTTAGAACATCGAAAAAGGTCAGTTTTAGCATTATTGATCTATGCCCTACCGACTCCCCTTAAAGATTTTAATTTTCTTGTACTTTTCGGGTGTTTTCAGCTTTAATATTTATTACAAATTTATTTCCTTCATTTTGCAAGTATATTTTGGTAGATAGGAAATAGTAAAAATAGTTTTTTAATACCTTTCTCTTCTACTTTTAAAAATCATCCAGTTTTAAATACCTTGTTTTATTATGAATGTTTTATTTCTTGTTTTGTTTTTTTGAGAAAGTAACAATTTTAGGTATCTGAAATCTGGAAAATATCTGGAAAGCCATACTAAGGGGAAAAAGTTTGAGTCTTCATGGACATTTTTAAGGAAATTTTACTATTTTTTATGGACATTTCACTCTAGAGTTAATTACTTGCGAAGCTCAATGTTCAAAAATTAAGATTTTTTTCCACAGGATTATAGACTATCCAATACAAAGGTTACTCAAAGCGAAAGATAATTAATGATTTTTAATAGCTGAATAATGATCGAAAATATTTTAATTGCAAGTTATAAAAATATCCACGTCTTCTTAATTAATGCAATTTTAAATGAAAAAAATTAAACTTGCGCAAAATCAGTCAAATAGTTTTCGATAAGTAAAGNACAAAGTGAGCAGTGTAAAGATTGAAGTGTGTTGAAGTTCAATATTTTTGACAAATTTATTTAGAAAAACCAGACATATGTACATACATAAGAAACATATTATAAACCTATAACAGCATAAACATAATAAACATTAATCATCGATTGCGAAGTCTTCCATGTTGTCCAGGTAGTTTCTTGTCGGTGAGGCAGGTGCGGCTGGTGAGTTTCTCTTGTTCAGGACTTCCTTCTATACGACGTTTCGGGTGTGGGTTGGATTCTCAGGAGGCAGCAGGACCTTCAACGCTCTTTGACGCTTGACTCTTGAAAACGCGACGTAGAGCATTCCGTGCACGAAGAGCACGTTACCGCTTGAAACTTATTAGGCAATAGACAAAGAAAATTTCAGTGCTGCCATCTATAGCCATTATGGCGAACTAATAAAGTTTGAAAATATCCTATCTGTAACTCCGAACTGCTCGACCGTAGCGCTTCAAAACCGGCGCCAATCGATTCCTCGTGGCCAAATACCCCAGACCCCCAAGTTTACCGGAGTTTATTAATTCTGGGGCGATTTTCGACTTGGCAACCATTCCTCGTATTATAGTATAAGATAATTCAATAAGGATGCAAAAAAATAAAAATTCGCCATGGAATTTCCAATTTTTAAATTAAATTATAGATTAAATTATCAAATTCTGAATAAAATAAGTGCTGTAACAAATGCTTGGACTAATAAAGCAAAAAAAAGTAATAGAGAAATCCCTTAGTGATCTGTTGTGATCTTCGCTTTAGTCTTTTATCTGAGAGTTAAAAAAGGCAAGTGGTAGCAAATCTTTTAAAATCTAGTTAATTAAATTGATTTTCCTTAATTCTAGATTAAAAACCATATTAACACATAAAATAAATAAAGAAATAAAAATTTCTTTCCAGAATTTTAGCAATAGAAGTTGGTTCTTATGCGAACAGGTTCACTTTTTACATTGTCCGCAAGCAGAGTTCCTCAGTTTATTTATTTTTTGCTAAACTATGTGGAAGCTTGATTGCTGTTGTAGGAGACGATGACAAGTACGTTTCGCTGATCCCGTTTCAGAAAACTGGCTGAAATAAAATTGTCCTGTAACAGTTTTTAGAGCTGCAGAAAAAAAAAGAAGAAAAATAGATATAAGAATCACTTTATCTTAGAAATAGATTTTAATCAAAATTTATTCAATACAGATTTTTAGAATTGTAGTCAAAAATCTTCCTTCTCGTGATTAACTTAAAAACAGTGTTTACAAACCTCTAATTGGTTGACTGCGTACTGGAATTTTTGACATGCCTAAATTTAGGAAATTAAAATATTGTATGGGGAATAAAAACAAACAGTTACCAAGTTAAAAAAATATGTATTCGATGAGGTGACAGCACTAATCCAGCTTATTTTAAAAAGCAGCGGTGCTTGCTAGTGCTCTAAGAAAAATGTCTAATAACATTAACACCACTTCTGTTCTTAAAAAAAAATTTATTAACTACTACATAATTCTAACATAAATCATGGAATTTAAAGGCTAAAATTAAAAATGCTGACAGTGCTATTTCAATTTTAAAATAGACTTTTTTCGCCGAATTCCATGTTAATTCCGCCAACTATTCACTAAAGCAATGCCTTACGATAAATATGTTTATAACGAATATTTACCTGCTCTAACCTATTAAAATGCCTTACTTCATAGTACTGATGCCAGCAATAACAAATTATTCATAAGATTTTATTTTTTTGCTTTAATTGGGAGTGAAATTGATTTTTTTTATTTTTGAGTTTATAAGTTTAAATTAAAATTATTCTTACCATTTCTGCATGTAAAACATACATGTTAATTCATGATAATCATTCATTGGTGTGCTCAAAATCTGACAAAGCAAAAATATTTCTGCCAAAACTTTAAATTAAATTATCACTTCACTACCACTCTGGAAAACTATCCGTGGAAAAAATTCATACTATGCCATAATTTAGGTTCAAATTTCTTTTTCACGAACTATTTTATTTAGAAGTTTCAGCCTTTTTATACTTCTAAGATTCGTTTACAGCCACACAAAATGGGTGGAAATTAAAATGAATAAATCAGTTTTAAGTTACACCAACTCTTTTATTCATCAAAATAATTACGAGTTATGGAATGAAACATGAAAAAAAAGGTTCAAATCCAGATATCTTTTATTGAAGATGATGTACCATTTCTTTTAAACTTGATTCTATTCTGACATTTACAGCAACAATAAAACGGAATCTTCTAATACGAATTTAGTTTTCCATGAGACAAAAATAGGAATGATGAAAGCACTATGGACAGCAAGAAAAATTACTTTTACCGTCTGTCTTTGCCATACTTGACATCCGATCGTCTCCGGCCAGCAATATGTTCCTTCTTACGGTACAGAAAAGACAATTAATCCAATTTCTTCTACGTCTTTCATTATTTATCTTGAATTTCTAAAAGGAAGTTAGGTGTCTGTTTCTGACTTTGAAAGAAGAAACCGTTCTATTCAATATATCAGTCACACACACACATGTAAAGGAATTTTATGTTTGCTTTTCGTGAACTCAAGTTTTTAGTTTAGCTAGAAAAAAGAAAACTACTTCTTTAACATTCTTCACTTCTTTCTTTCTACAACATCCGCAAATAAGTAATGAGTTAACAGATATTTGAGTTTCACTTAAATATCTTTATATAGTATAGTATAGGGTTAATAGGATATATAATTATTATTATTTTACATTTCTGTAAGTGGTAAAGAACGAATATTGAAACTTATAAAGTATTTTTTAATTGGATCCTTTATTTTAGAAAAGGCATGTGTAATATTCTTGTGGAAAAAAAAATAAACTGGTCACAAAAATCTCAAATAAAAATTAAAAAGTTTGATAAAAGTTAATATATAGATGTCCACTGGCTGAACTATGCCACTTGAGTGGAATAAATCAATTGTCGTTTGCATCATTCCTATTGGACGATTCATATTCCCGTCGCAGTAAAAACATAGTTCCATTGGTTGCGATCTGTAACTGATTGATTATTGATGGATTTCCAGTGAACTGGTACGTGAAGTGATATTAGTTTCATTTCTATTTTTGCCGGGACTTTAAAAATAAGATTTAGCGAGACTGGTAAAAGCAAGATCATCTGCATTGATAAGATCACATAGATTCGCATACGAAATTTTTTCAAGAACAAAATGAGACTATTATAATTTAGTTTAGAAGGTTGAAGTTTATTTTTGATGTATTTAAAATGTGCTTCAATAAATAAACAGTTTTTAAAATTGATTATTATGGTTTATAATGACAATAAATCACATTTTTAATTCAGCTATAAGTAATTATCTCAGTTTGGACCCGGACTCAGTGACTAATTGTCAGTGACTATTAATTAAAATTTTAAATACATTTGGAGCAAATTTAAGCCTATTAAGCCAAAAGCTAGTCTCTTTGAATCCTGTTCTTTAAAAAAGCTCAATTGAGAATGCAGGTGATCTCAGCAATGCAAAGGTTATTCAGTCCCTCCCCCCCCAAATTCGTCTTACTTTTTCCAGCCTCGCTAAATCTTATTCTTAAAGTCATAACAATTCTATATCAGAAAAAAAATAGAGTATTGAAATTAAGGTTCAACATTTAACACTGATATTTTGATTGTTACAAACGGAAATAACTTAAAAACCATGATATAAGCCTTTTTTTTTAAATGAATGATATTAAAAACAGTATAATTTTTTGATATCTGTATTTTTAATAATAATATTAGAAAAAAAGTTTATTTACAATTTAAACTTCTTAAACTATAACCGTAAAACATCGAAAGTGAATATTATTTTACTTCAAAACTTTATGAATTCGGCGATAAGTTGTGGGGATTTAATCTTAGACTATGTCAACCTTCATCTATCAAAAGGTATCGCAAGATAGAATCGANCAAAGTTACATAATCATAATATGAATCATGATTTTAAAAAGATTTCACAAAATTAGTGCAAAGTGATGATTTTTAAATACCCTCCCAGTTCTATGTAACAGAATGAATTTTAGAATGTTTCTTCTCCATATTGGAGTTAAATAGCTTTAGTTTATTATGGGGTGTCGCAAAAGTGACTGACAATTAAAAACCAAATTATGAAAAACTGAAGGGGGGTAGAAAAATATGATTGGAGAAGGAATGCTACATTCTGCTAAGAGGACAAAAAGTTTTATATACACAATTTTTCCGAATTATTTGCAAGCGATTTAAGATGATAATACTGGATGGAGAAAAAATCACTATTTTCTCAACAACGTGGTGTTGTAGCAAGACAAAATTATTAGATCTCATGTAAATATTTTATTTTGAAGAACTGACATTCAGACAAAACATTGCTTAAACGTTTTCGTTAGTTAGTAACGCCATCTGCGGACAAAAAAATTAATTAATTTTGAAACTTGGAGAGAATAAATAACTGGTTTCCTGAATAGTACGCAGCACCCAATTTCCATATCTCTTTCAATTTTTGTTTGTTTTTTCAAGTCGTCTTTAATTTTCAGGCATACCACGTACGATTCAAGAAAAATGCTTAAATTCGAAAGTTTTGGGCAATCCTAGTACGAAAACAGTCTAAGTATCTTTTTAACTACTTAAATATCAGGGCTTATAAATGGTCTAGGAAATGTTTTAAGAAATTCGATGCTGTTCAATATTTGAATAAAAAACCATTGACTCATTCTTTGAAACGGCTGTTCCTTCTTTTCAAATTTTGAGAAAGGTTACATATTGTAAGCATTTTCTGAACATCATTCTAAAGTAGGATATCAATTTCTCAAAAAGACACCAACTTTAAAAGTGGTTCTTCGAGTATTACCTCAGTCATGTAAGTAGAGATTTAGCTTCTGACTTTTCCTTGTAAGAAAATTGTCACGTTCACCTTTTAAAGCATAAAAATTTTATGTTTCTTACAGTGATTTACAAAGCAAACTTGGCTTACTATATTCCTTAATATAAAGAAAAAGAATTTCGACTACCACCATTTTTTTTCTTACGTGAATAGATAAAAAAAAGAGTTCTAAAAAAACACTGAAAACAAGTCTTAAAAGATAGGAAATGATAAATTTAAATAAGGTGCAGAAATAACTTCTCATTTTAGATACTTACTCAAAGTTTAACTCTTGTAGTATCCACAATTAAAGGTATTAGAAGAAGAACGGTTTAATAAAAAAAACACAAATTTATTGGTTTAAAGACTTGTTATTTGCCATCTGTATGTATAGAAAATAATTTGCCTCTATATTTTCTATAAATCAAGCGGGTTTTCATACGAAAATGTGTTTTAGCTTTCCGTTTAAGTTTATTTATTGCTAAAATTTAACAAAACTAATTTTAACTAACATACAGAGTGTTTCAAAAATGTCCAAAATTAAAGGGCAAAGCAGAGATACATAGGAACATAGGGTCACAATCGGGGTTAACTATTATTGTTATACGGGGTTTGTAACTATTATTGCTAAAACTAATCTCAATATCTAATTCAATCCAGACAATTTCGGAGTTGGTCTTAACTGTTCCGCAAAAAAAATTATAAATAAAAATTTAATAAAATAAATAATGAATAAATAGAAAATAAATAAAAATAAAGAAAGAAAGAAAATGAACAAATAAATGTAAAAAAAGAAATAAACAAGCAAATAAATAAATAAATTATGGGCAATTTAATAAATTAATATTTGTTAGAATTTCTGCTCAATCAAATTCCGACATCTAATAAAATAAAACTAATCTTAGAGTTG
This sequence comes from Parasteatoda tepidariorum, assembly GCF_043381705.1. Taxonomy (NCBI): domain Eukaryota; kingdom Metazoa; phylum Arthropoda; class Arachnida; order Araneae; family Theridiidae; genus Parasteatoda; species Parasteatoda tepidariorum. The sequence goes on along the minus strand of NC_092208.1, from coordinate 44,385,809 downwards.
ATGTTTTAAAGTGTTCCCCCAAATATTTTATTAAGCAGTCAAAAGTCAATACCCAGATTAAAAAAGGAAACTCTCTATGAAAGAAGACGGCACATTAAAAACGTCCTAATGTATCTTTTATGTTACTTTATAAACTTTTTTAAGAAAGGTGCTTAGTTTGATAATTTCCTTGAATGACATAAAAGTCGAATTACGTAACATTTTTACGATAAAGTAATTGCGGGAAAATGTTGAAAAACATTTCTTAAAAACGAGTGATTAAAGAAAAGGTTAACGGCAAATAAAAATAAACGATTTCTTGGTAGTTGGAAATAGAAGATATTTCAAATTTCTTTATCTTTTATTATTTCCCTGAAGCTTCAAATTGAAAACAAATTTAAAACGGGATTCCTTAAAATAGAAGCTAGATTTAATTAGTTAAGTTGAAATTAATTTAATGTATTTTGAAATTTGGTTCGAATTTAAGAATTAACAATTAAGATAAAGCAGTTTAATATTTAACTTTCAAAATTTAGATTTATATGATATAATACAAATGGTGCTACCACTACGTAAACCTATTTGCATAGGCTGGGCACGGGACTTTAATTGAAATTGTTAGAAATATTTTTGTTTACAGGAACCTAAAATAAATGTTTTGGTTTAATTTTGAAATTAATGACGATTTAAAGATTTTTATTGATATTGTATTAAAATAAATAAACAATATTGTATAAAATACAGGCAGTAATAAAAAAATACAAAAATCATCTGTCGTGTCTTAAATATATGTCATCAGAAACTCTTTCTACTTTACATGGTAAAAAATAATTATAAATTCTACAAAAAAAAAATTTTTTTAAATTTTTTTTTTCCTAAACCGTTGCACGCGCACTGTAAAAAATTCCTTTTCCCCGATTCCCCCCCCCCCATCTTTTCCTCCATATTTGACGGGTTTTAAAGTTCTTTAGTTGACAAAACGGTATTCGTCAGTTCAAATTCTAGTTTTTGCCATGCAATTTTGCTTACAGTACGATAACCCTACCTTTCTTTTCAAATCATTTTACGATTATTTTCTTTACTTGCTTTTATTTTCTGCGATTACTTTATTTTTTGAGCATTTCATAAATAAAGCTACGATTCGATTTTATTGTCAAATTGATATTTTACCTGATATTTATTTTGATATTTAATTGATATTGAATTAATTGATATTGAATTAATTGATATTGAATTAATTGATATTTAATTAAATGATATTTATTTTTTTAGATATATTTGTTTGATAAGTTAAGTTTCAAAACATATCTATACAGGTGATCCACTACAGTTTTTAAACGTTTTTACACTTGAATATTATTTTAATAAAGAAAAATTTTAAGATAAAAACTGTGAGCTTTTTTTTCATACTGAGCAGAGATAGCTCAGGGGATTGCTCGTCTCCCAATGAGGTGACTCAAGTACGAATCTCAGTGTCGACTGCTCATATGAATGCTTCTCTCGGCCAGCATCGACAGTAATCCTTACATAGTCATTTTATAAATTTTTTGTTAAAATAACAGAGCTTGTTTGTTAAATAACTATACTTATTTGCTGATAAAAACAGGCACCTGTTTTTAGATAACTGTATTTTTCAGAGAAAGAAACGGTTTTATACTAGCACACAGTTTTTTCCCGTAAACTCAACACATTTTTTTTTTACAATGTACACAAACGCAACAGAAATATAAATTGACTCATAGAATCAATTTTTAATTGATAAGATCAGTTAAAACCAACTTTTGAAGCATTTTTTTCAAAAAATTATGAGTTTCGGTTTCATTTAAATACTGAGAAAATGTTATGAATTTTTCGACAGAAAATCTTTCCTGTGCATTTAAATACTTATAGAAGGACTCCAGAAACTTTTAGGAAAATAGATGAAATACTGAAATGCATTAAAGAATAAAGAAGTAAAAAATGAAAAAATTAAATGCTTTAAGACATCAAAAATCTAATTTTTGTGGAAGCTGCCTTTATAATTGTTAAAATAACTTTTAAAATATTTTATTGTTAGAATTGTCAATGGAAAGTGACTAACATAAATTGTTTTTACTTTAGGCGAAAATTAATGCATAAAAAGGATGATTTTTAAAATCCAATGTACCTTTACAAGTTGTCGCAATTTGTCAACTTAATAATATTGCATGGACTTCTTGAAAACAATTGTTAATAACGTAACAATTTTCTTTTAATTTAAGGTATCAGACTGGTTTTGTATTTTCTACACTACCTATGGAAAAATTCATATATTCAGAAACATATCGTTTCCTATAATGAACTTTTTTGTTAACCTGCACAAATGAATTATAGAGGTAAATAAATCATTGTGAATTCACGCACTGAAGGATTGTGTTCTAACGAATCGATGAAATCCATATTTTCTTCCTTTATCGTGGCCATATCAGAGACACTTGTAGTGAAACACCTGCCGTATCAAACCTTGTTCCCGAACAAGTCAGATTTTCCGTTAGCTTATATAGGATTTGTGTGATATCCCTATCCGATATATTTCAGGGTTCTGGATTTTCCAATAAGAGTATCACAAACAATACTATGCTACATGCTCTTCCTATCTCTATAAACTTGAAATGTTAAATAATGATCGAATTTATGAGCGTAAATATTAAATAGGTATAAAACATGTTATTTTTTAATTATGTATTAGTAGGAAATAAATTCGGATTTAATTTTTAAAAACACAGAACTATGATTGCATAATTAGAAAATTTTTTTCGTTTTTGTCGAGATTTTCGGGGTTAATTGCTCGGTGCTATTTCCAAACAGAAAATTAGAATGTAGAAAAAATAAGTATCTTCGTTTGCTTAAGGATACGGAGTTTTTCAAAAGATTTCCTTGGTAACTAACAAATCAAACGCACTTCAGCATTGCAGAAAGAACGGCACTTTAAAACAAAACTCGTCTAGTTAGCTCAATTTGCGCTTTTGTTTTCAGATTTTGCAATCTGGCAATCTTGTTACGAAAATATTTTAAATCATTCTTGAAAAATTTCCCGTTCATGCAAGTTCATTTGAATTCGCTACTCACCTTATAGAATATGTTTTATTCTGTGTTTTCTTTTTATTTTATTTTCTGTTTTTACGTGTCAGTTTTACTTATTGTGTTCTATTTTATTTGTTGTAATTTTTATGTAAAATTTTTTGAGTGCTCCTCACACTATTGTATTGATATATTTTGCATTGGCTACAATATTACAATATTAGAAAGAACTCTTTTCTGCGGATATAATCGTGTGGGCTGATGAAAAGATTATATCTTTTATTTTCCGGATCTTTTAAAAAAAATTTGTCCTTTTTTTCGGATTTCTTTTCCGGTTTCTTGTTATTTTTATTATTATTATTATTTTTATTTTTCTTCCCTTTTTTCATTGTTCTGTAATTTTTCCCTTGTTTTCTCTACATTTTGAATCTAGCGTTTATCAGATGTGATT
>NC_092208.1:44376692-44382218 GCF_043381705.1 Parasteatoda tepidariorum | reverse complement strand
TATATATATATATAGTAGAGGAGAAAAATATATTTCAGTAAAGAAGCTTAATCTCTTGAGACCTAGCATCCATTATCTGAGACAGTATATGGTGTAATTTTCTTTGTAAAAGAAACAATATTTTACGATTTGATTCTTTATTTGTTGTCCTTCTGAAAGAGATTGTTTGCGCAAAAATGTATTTGATTTCACCCTTGTTGATTGATATTTTCAGTTACAAAAAAAATAGTTACAAAGGTCGAAGGTAAGGAATTTGATTCGAAAAAATTCTGGACTTTCTTAATGAATACAAATATAATATTCTACGTCCACAATGAGTTGACATTCACAATAAAAGCATCTAAAAATATGAAACAAATGTGAAAACTTGAAATCATAATTTTTTTTTTTAGTAAAAGTAATTAATTTCATTAATAAATTCTTTAGTAAAAAATAAATTCTAATGATTGTTAAAAATTGCTTTCAATAAATTTGAAGTTTGATCACAATTATGCAATTATGAATTTGTACCTATTTACGTGACTTACATTTTCATATAGAATAATGAGATATTATTGCCTATGTATTTTTTTCTCCGAATCAAATGAGAACAAGCAAAAAACACGTGTCAATCGGACTAAAAATTCAAAAGGACTTTTTTTTTATATATAAATGCACTGTTCTATTGTTCTATTAAATACTAGATTAGAATTTATATAAATGTAAAAGTTTGAGCATAAATTAACAATGCATTGTTTCCAATGAGTTTTACAATTGACTCGAGTGAATATGGCTTATACTTTAGAAGTTTTATGAACAAAAGTACAAATTTGTGTAAGTACGTACCTGACATGACTTTATAGACAACAGAAATATAATTTCTTATGTACAAGTATTTTTCTTCACACTCATTCTAATTGGAACCAAGTAATGGTTATTATGACTAAGAAGAAAAAAAAGGGAAGTTCAAAAGCTGTAAGTTTTTATTTCTATAAAACATTACATATTTGAATTATACTTTGTCTGATTGAAACCTTTGCAGCTTATAAACTTTTTATTCCATCATCTCGTGCTTGGTTTTATTCGATTCAGTTTAAAAAATTACATAGAAAACAATATTTAAGGCGTCTATATTTTAGATAAATAGCAATTGAAGTTGCTGACATACTCAAATTGCATGATCGACAATCACTTACAAATTTAATTTTATTTTTATAGTTGAACTGCCGACCCAATTTCGGGTTTGTGACTACTGATGTTGAACTCCGTAGCCCTGGAATATTGAACTCCTAGATCAAGTAGTGGTAGAAATTGGCCTGCCTGGAGGTCTTTTTGATGGAATCAGCACGCACTGCTTCACATGGAGAGGAAAACCATGAAAAAACTCTCACGGTTAGCCTGACTGCAAAAGAACTTTAACCCATGATCTGCTTGCCGCTGAGGATATTTTACGTCGGAACTGCTGTCTTTGTGGTTGCAGGATTCGTATCGACCAGCAATCGCTGGGATTTGAACTCTGTTTACCTCATTGGAAGGCGAATGCTCTATCCCCTTAGCCACAATGGATCTCCCGTACAAATTAATGATTTTTACAATAACAAATTATCACTGAATGAGAAAAAGTCTATATCTTGCAGACTAACAGACTGGATCTTTTACAGTGCTCTCAAAGGCCAACTAATAAGTTTGTCTTGGCACTCTAACTTCTTTCAAAAAATGGATAAAGTTTTCTCCGTTGATGTATATATTTATTACGTATTATATTTTTTTTAAAAATATTATATTTCGTTGGCAATTTTAAGTTCCAGTTCAATTAGATTAAAACAAAATGAATAATTTATTAGTTTGATTAATCGATATAAAATAAAAGATAAGGCACTGTAAAAAAATCCGTATCAAAAAACGGTGTAAACAACTGGCACTTTGAGAGCACCATCTGTAAAATATTATACTGTAAGTTTTACGATTATATTTATTTCATTTGAATGATTCAGTGATTTTACTATAACTATTACTGTTAACAATACTGTAAACAATACTGTTTTTCCCGTAAGTAACGACACCCTGAGTGCCGGTCTTTTTACCGAAATATTATCCGGAATTCTTTGCACTGTATTTGCATGGAAAAAAATATTTGACAGATTTTTGCAAACATATGAAAATATGCTTTTATACTACACTAATAAAACAATAACAATGTACTTGAATATTTGGTTTGTTGTAGAAAAAGACAGTAATTAAAAGAGTTATGATTAGTCAAATGCGTAATCAAGAAAATCACAAGAGATGTCAAGAAATAAGTTTTAACTATTAAACATATAATTAATAAGCACAAGATTGTTTATAATTTTTCTGATTAAAAAATATCCACTTAAGCAAAAATGAAGAAGAAAAAATTATAATCTTAATAAATAACAAGGAGTCATCATTTTATTTATTAGTTGTCAAATACAAAAGTAAATTCAACAACAATATAAATTATTTGTATGAAAAAATAAGTTTTCTATCAATTCAAATAATTAATCATAAAGCAGTTTCCTAAAAGTATAAACTGTTATGCATCCCAATAGCTTTAAAAATCATTTACCGCCATAAAAACATACGCGAATAAGCATCAATACACTACTTCTTACGATATATATTATACTTTGTTTAATTATAATTAGTTTATCTCGGCGATGAGCACATGCTTCAATAAAAATAAAATATTAATTAATTTATCACATTAACTTATTATTACCAAATCGCTTTTTTAATAATTTGTTTTAGCTTTAGTTAATTAAATGTTAATGTTACTGGTTTATTTATTTAAGGCAATATATCTTAGACTTCGAAAAATAAATAGACTTGAATAGAGTTTTTTTAATACCAGAGAGTATTATCGAAAAAAAGCAATTACTTTCAGTCATTTATATTTCAGTTTTTTCCGAAATAATATGATTTGTGTTTATTATTGAAAATAGTATAACAGATTAAGTTTTAAGTTAGCAATGATGCATCGTTTGCATAAGAGCCTGAATGAAATATAACACAACTAATAGAACAGAAATCTTGACAAATCTTTACAGAACTTTGATGATTAGAGAAGGTGCAAGAACAATTTTAATTTTTCCTATTAGTTTATAGCGAGATCATAAACGAAGAAATAAAAGCAAAATTCAATGGAGTAAATTGTTCCAGTACCTTGATAACTATTATATCGGTAAATAGAATTATAATACGGAAAAGATTTTGTGTAACTTTATTAAATTGTAGTGAAACCATAGTATCCTGAAATAAAAATTTTTGTTCGTTTAACTTGCATGTAGTTTTACAATGCACCGCATTAAGGTAACAGTAAATTTAGTCGAAATTGAAATCAACACGCTTTAAACTTGCTAACACTGAAGTAAATTGTAATTTTTCTATGACTTTATCAATAATTTCATGAAATTATAATGTTGAAAATTTCGGATTGTATCGAACCATAATATTGTTCAAATTCGTAACATCTTAACCTTTTACTAAACAACAAATTTCTCTCTATTAAGCACTTTATTGCTTAACGAATAGTGTTGTTAGAATCAGTAGAAGCAAACAATTTGAAGTTTTTCTTGTTTATAATACTTTTGGAATTGGAATTAGTGTTGCCAAACAGGACATACTGCGCTAGCACTCTGCTCTAGAAATGGCCAATATTGGGCTAAGTTGAATCTTAATTATACATTTTTAACTTGAGTACACAATTTCATATCTTAATATGAGAGATCATGGTTCAATTTACCATCTTACAAAGGTTATGATTTAAGACACCGATATTATGGTCTTATGATAATTTATAAAATATCGAATTGCATAACATGGATAGAAAACCATTCATTCGTCACATAACATGAATATTTTTTTAATAGTATGAATATAAGTAGCTGATTTAGTACAGTGGTAACAAACTTGCAGAGAAAGTAGGGCACATCATGAAGTTCGGGAATTTTTCAGCAACCCATGTCTTAAATTAAATGATTTGGCGATAACATAATTTAATGATTTGGGGATTAACTTGACAAACTCACCAAGTTAGTCACTATATCATTAAATTTGCTAAAAACTACTATTCATGAGCCTATTGAAATGCAATTTTTGACAATAATTATAAGAAACAGAAAATTTAGGTAATTTAGGTTTATAAAAGCATATCAATGGCATTGAAACAGAAATTATACTAAGGAAGTGCCCCAAGTGGCAAACGAAGACATTTAAAGCCATTGCTCTTCAATTTTTATGATGCGCCTTACCTCTTTTCTAAGTTTGTAACAATTGCAGTAAATTTCTCTCTACATTAAAAATTATAGAGAATTTTAGATAAACAAAAATTTACTTATCTATTGAATTTTTTCTCCTTTAAACTTTAATACTTACAAAAAGGCATCAAAAACTATCCCAAAAAGTGGGATGCACGTAGATGAAGGCGAGAAATCTGACGTGTTTCAGATACGATGTTCGCTAAATAAATTGAATTAAAGGTAAAACAAAAAAAGAGACATATTTGGGTGAAGTCACGTCCGCAATTCATCCTCTTTTGCAGATAGCGTGACATTATTTTTTCGCTTTTTGGAAAGATTTTTAAATATTCATAGCGTTCAAACAAAGTCAGACCTTACGTGCTTTACGAAGCTCGCGTCAACAAGGTTTCCTGCAATTAGCAAATTGCTTGGCAGCATAAACATTTCTTTCATTCATTTCAAAGTAAAATCATTAATTGACGATGTGCATTTCTTCATTCAACAAACGTGGTTTTACTTCGTTTTTTGTTAACTTTGCCATTTGAACTTTTTTGTTTAATTTAATTGGTTACACTATTATCTATTATTGGTTACACTATTAGTGGCCAATCCATTTACTGGGTTTATGACATTTGATTTATTTTGACATTTGTTTCAAAACGTTATTTTGCTAATCACATAAATTGAGGTGAATAATTAATAGTCTTGACGACGACATGACATTTTAAGGATACAAAATTTTTAGTATTAATCTATTTAATTATTTCAGTATTCCATACTTATGAGTTTTACTTTATAACTTGCAAATTATCAAGACATGATAATCGATTGAAATTTGGTCTTTTGAGCTTAAACAGTGACGAGGTTAATAAAAAAATATGCTTTCACTTAAGTAAGTTTATTGAAAACAATATAAACAAAGAAAAATAGGGTGTCTACTTCAAATATATATTTTTAGAATTCTGAAATCAAAATTATTAAGTCAAAATTGTGCACACATTAGATGTCTTGAATTATTATTTAAACAAGAAAAAAAATGCTACTGAAACCTGTTGAATCACTACCTAAGAAGGCGGGAGGAAAACATAACAATTTGTTTGATTGCTTAGTGATTTGAATCTTGCTTCCAGTTATAACCTTTCAACTCCTCTTTATTGCTTCTGGCAACTAAGTAGAATTTAAAGTTTTTTGTCCCACTTTCTCCAATTAGATTTTGATAATGTTTTTGCTTGTCCGTACTTAAGAATTAAATTAGGGTAATATATATATGACTTTATCAATAATTTCA
>NC_092208.1:44156499-44376672 GCF_043381705.1 Parasteatoda tepidariorum | reverse complement strand
TTTAAAATGTTATTTATATATATATATATCTTCTAGAGCTCATTTTGACAAAGATTCTAATGATATACATTAAGAGAAGTCATCACGGAACACCCCTGTCTAGACACGGGTAAAAAGCCATTTAACTTTTCTTCATTTTTTAGAGCTATCAATAGGAGGAAAACAAATGCTTACTTTCGTTATTACTTGTAAATTTGAGAGTCATTTGCTCCTATTATTTTTAATTTAAATCGATTTTATTTTTTTATTTGTACATTATTTTTTAAGCAAAGCAATCTGTTAGTTTCATCTGAATTATAATAAGTGATGTAATTAACTGTTGATGTGCTGCTTTAACAGCTTGTAATGTTGATGTTCTGCTTTAACAGCCTTTAAAATGTTGTTTGTTCAAAATGTTGTTTAAAATACTATTTTCTGTTTGTTTATTTGTTAAAATGCTGTTTAAAATACTATTTGTTGTTATTTGTTTGTCTATTAAAATGTAGTTGTTTGTTTCCTTTTATATTTTTATGTAAATTATTCTAGTTAAAATCATCAAAATACATAAACCAAGAGCTAAGCTGTCTTAAAAATATGCACAGTGAAAAATTAAATTATAAATGTATATAAATATATACAAACGAAAACATAAGCAAATAGCAAATACACAATGCCAACTTGAATGTAATTACATATGTACAAGAAGAAAAGGAATTTAAATGTATTTGTAAATTTATCTTTCATTTTATTTCCTTCTATGCATTTATTTTATAAAAAATAAACGAAAAAATGAATTATATAGCTTCTCTCCTAAACTGTAACTTCCAATATTTATTTTTGTTCTATGAAAGAAATGTAGAAATAACAACTATTACGCTCATATTTTATCAATAAATCTTAATTTATATTATAAAAATTCCCGATTGTTGTGGTTGTTTACACTTCGATTGAGAATTAGAGAGAATATAGAAATTTCTGTTTCTCTCAATAAAATCAATCGCTTCAGAAGCGTCCCTATGGAAACAGTAGCAACACAAAACATTAATCTAACATGGCCGTTAAATGATAAAAGAAGAAATTAAGTGATTTCAAATGAAACATGACAGCTTATCACATTGTTGCTGCAGTTTTATTAACTTTTCTTCTTTCAAGACTTTAAAACCATTATCAGTAACTTATTGTTTATATCATTTAATCAATATAACACATAAAGAGCTGCGCATTTTTTTCTTCAAAAATTCTATACATCTGAGATTGCAATTTAAACTTGTGAAAAATAATAATTCATAATAAGTATTTTTTTTTTAATTTCTAATGTGTAGAAATATTGCTGTAATTTTAAAATAACAAATGCCTGCACTTGCAGCAAAGCTAACTTTTAAGATTTTCCATGGCTATGACTGCCTGTTTACATCTTTTACGAATATACTTAATTAGAATATAATAAATTTACAAAATAATATTAAAACATAAGTCAATAATAACTACTTACATTTATTTCGATTTGCTTGAAACTGCACTTAATGTAGGTTATTGTAGGTTGTAAGCAATATATTTGCATTTATCTCAACCTAACCTGCAATTATGTTTTGCATCATAATCCCCGGAGATGTAATAAATATAAATATGATTGGGTAGTTCCTATTTCTGAAACTTTCTAGAACTGAATTTAGCAAGAAATAGCTCATGATAAAGTTTTAAACCTCAAAAACTTAAAAATTCTCGTAAGAATGTATACTAGCACGCCAACTTATACAATGCGTAAAATAAAAATAGTAATAAAAATTATAATTCGTTTATCTCTTGCTGCGAAACTTATGTGGGAAAAAAACAATGGAATATCTAAATTCGTAAAAATAATTTATAATAAAAGAAAGAGTTTGATTGTTTGTACGTCTCTCTTATAATTTCATGACAGTTTATATTAGCTTCCAAAAATTTGGACGGACGGTGAAAGAAGCAATTTTCGTCCCCAATCATAAAAATCGTTCAAAAATTTCAAAAAATAATTTTGATAAAATTTTTTTTTTTAAAAAATTCATTTTTAAACAATTTCTCCGTCTTGTATAGAGCAAATAAAATTTCGAAAGTCTTTCCGTGTCTCTAATTGCTATCTTCTGCCAGCTTTGCCCATTTTTCCCTGCCTAATTACTACGCGTGCATGAGATATACTCAATTGTGTTATTTTTTAAAATTAAATTAGTAAATAATAGCTAAATTTTGTATTTCTTCGAAAAATTAAAAAAGACTATTCGAGAACGGTAAATTATGGTTTGGTTAATAAAACGTTTGGGGTCATTTTACCCCAATTTTTCTTATTGTTCAGTAAAAGGGGTTTATTAACATGCCTTTCCAATAACTCTAATTGCCATCTTAGCATAACTGTTTCCATGCCTACGTATCCTACGTATTAAAAAAAGTGCCCCTCTATGTTTGAATTCTAAATAAATAAATAATGCTAAGCTCTAATATTTATTCTAAATTTAAAAGAATAGATTAGACAAGAGAAAAAATGTTTTGATTTATAAAGATTTCGGTATCATTGTTTTTTAACGTTTCCGCCAAATCGCGAGAGGAGAAAATGTCAGTGCTTCCAACCTCTTGAATTTATGTCTGTCTGTAAAACTTTTTCTCTGCTTAAGTAGTCTACCTGCGGAAAAAGAAACGTTTCACTTTTTGAAGGGCAACGTGCTGCGCAGAGCAATTTTAGTTGGGAAAAATTCAGCAAGGGGCATTTTTTTTAAAAATAACTTTTTTTTTCACCTTATAGCATATTTTGCTTCTATTTTTTTGCTTATCTTTTCTATTTTCTCCCCTAATTTCTGAAGTGTATTTTGTACCTCATGAATTGAATCGTTTTCCTTTGGGTTTATTTAGTAAGCACTAGCCGCATTCTGCGACCACCTATCAGCCGTTTTAAATGGGCAGAAGTATCTCAAAGTTTAAATTCGTGTTTCCAAAAATGAAGACTATATGACAAATTTATGCATTAAAATTTCAGTATTTTTAATTTATTACTAAATTAAAAATTACTTATTTTTAAATTTTTTTAAAACTGAAATACATATGTGATCAATGAATTAAATTCACATGAGATTAAAGAATAAATGAAAAATTGAATATTTTTATCGTAGATTTAATGTATTTTTTTTTTTAAAAAAAGTGCACTGATGTTGTGAAACTTGACACACATTTTAACTATTCACCTCTAATTTTGTAATCCAAATAAACTAGAAACTTTTTCTTTCAATTTAAAGATTCTGTTGAATCAACGTAAATATTCGTAACTATCTCCTTGCAAATATAGAGAGACGGTGTTTTTCAAGATAGCTCAAGTTCATTAGGTTGCTCATTGAAGTAGAAAAATATTGCTGGTGAACTTAACTATAAAGTTAGTAAAACTTTAAAATGTTATTTATTTTAAAGTTGCTTCATAGATTTTAAAGATTAAATTTAAATCAAATTATGGTTAATTTTTAAGCTCACTCACGATTTTTTTTAATAACAAATGAGGTTGATAAAAATCTATAGAACAAATTCAGAAAAAAAGCAATATTTTTATAAAATTTAAAATATAAATATTGAAATTTTCCTTGCAAGTTCTTAAAATAAAGTAATGCATGTGTTATAAATTTTTATCTCACCATCAGAGGGCGCTGTAATCAATCATAAAAATTATGAGTATATATCAATTTTGTGGTCGGCAATGGATTGGTATGGAAGACTTATTGGGAAGTCTAACAATTATTACCAACATTGTACTGTTTTTTATTGTTTATAATTATTAAATTTGTTTGTTGTTAAAATTTAGCCATTTTAATCATTGTGCCATTCTATACTGAATCCCTTCTCAACATAATGCAGTACGGCCTAGAACGCTAAACTAATTAATAAACTGGAATTATAAGCTAGAAGTAGAGGGCGAAAAAAACGGACCACATTGAATAGCTCTTGATCTAATGATCAGATCTTCGTGTTCTATGACTCCATCTTATTGGTCTGAAGGGATGACCTCAAATATGCTAATTAGTTAGTGTAAACGATATTTTAAGTTACGGAATCAGTCACAAAAGAGTACTTTCTCTGAATAAACATAAAAGCTTTTAAAAAATGCAACTTTTTTGAAATTTGATTTCTCAGGAAATATTTGACAGATTTTGCTCACATATTGTATTTTGCAAGTAAAAGTTACATTTCTTAAAATGATGTAAAAATTGAATACCTTACAAATTTTTCGACTATTATTAAATATGTAGGAAAAATAATAAATATTTACTGAAACTTATTTTTTGCATGGAATTATTTTTGTATAAACAAATTTTATAAATGTGGACTAAATATTTTCAATTTGCTTTAAATGCGAGCTAGATACAGCAAAAAGCGCAACAAAAAAATTAACATTAAGTGGTCCAAATTTTGGATCGCTCTTCTGACCATATTTTCTACATTTCGGCTCCTATATTTTGGGAGTATGGATACCCGAATCTGTACGTTTTTGTGTCTGACTTCGTAATTTAAAATATAGTCAGCACTAATTAATTATCTTATTTGAAGTTAACTCCTCAAGCCTTTAAGTTTCAGTCCTACAACGTGAAGATCCGATCATTAGATCAAAAATTATTCAGGATGGTTCTTTTTACTGAGGGCTGTATAACAAAAGACTTGATTATGGAAAACAGGAATAACAATGTTAGTCCGAAATATAAAATCGTCATTGCACAGCAGACCCAATTCTGGGTTTACGACTACTAATGTCCAACTCCGTGGCCTTTTACTTTAGAACCCAATCTAGAAGGCAAGGAAACCCCTGGATCAGTGCGCGCCAAGAGGTATAATTTGTTATGGAAGCGTGGAGGACTTTGTGACCCGACAGATTTTACGTCAAGAGTCACCATTTATTACACGGGAAGTCTTTGGCCGGCAAGAATTGAACCCACGACCTGTTGGTCAAAGGCCCTTGGATTTGAAAGTTGGAAAATTCGACATTCTTATCATCATTACAATGAAAATTGACTAATTAAGTAAATTAGTAGAAAAAAAGAAGCCGTTTTAGAAGCGCTGTAACGAAATTAATTAAAAGAGTTTAGTCACAGGCGGAAACCATTGTAACCGAATTGCCGCACATACGGAACTATTCGAACTATTAGAAATAAAAGACGAAGTTCTTAAAAAGTGGGATTCTCAAATCAAAAACCTTCATATTCATAACGAAAAATTCAAAATGGATATTAAACTCTAAGAAAAATATGAGGAAAAAAAATTTACAGCTAAAATTAAGTTAAAAATAAAACTGAAGATATTAATTAGGTAAATAAATTATGTAACTGATTTAAGTCACAATACTTTGAGTGTAACTCCAGACCACACTTTTTCGGCCCTTTATTTAACTAAATTAGAAATTCTGCTTTTTTCTGGTGATTCCAAATTCCTCAATTTCTACCCGATTGATATTAGTTATTAAGCATCAGTAGGCCAGATTTCTTGGCCTGTCTTTCAGGGACACCGTATTAGGTGGGCCAAAGTTACTCCTCCACACTAAGACAAACAGTGCTAAAGATGAAACAATATCCATACCTTGTCCGGGATTCAAACCCAGGACCTTTCTGATATGAAGTCAGCTCCATGATCACTACACAGTCCGTGGTATTCCTTAACTGCTTAAATCGGGCGAATGGTGGTACAAATGATTCCCTCTCTAAAATCGAAAAATTCCATCAACTAAAATCATATTTTTTTCTCCCTCTGTCCATAATATTGTTGCTAAATTTGATTTAAATAAAAAATGATATTATCTGATTTCATTAGAAATTCATACATTGCTTAATTACTAAATTTAGAGTGAGTGAAAATGTCAACTTATGATAGAGGTTTGATTCAACCTTATGATGAAAAAAAAAAATCTAAGAATTTCATGCAATTGAAATGTTTTCGTAGGAATAAGTAATTGACTAGACCCATTTTTACTGAAATTATTGCTCCAAGATTTAGTTTTAGAATTCCACTGAAAACGAAATAAAATAATAGTGAAGTTCTGGATATAATTACATTTTTGTAAAATTACGTGGAGTCTACAGACAATTGCGAATCTGAGATGAGTTGCCACAAACTAAGGATGAAACTAAATGCACCATTTTTAAAAATTATCGACGCTTACAAATTTATCAAAAGAATTATTCTAAGCCTAAAAACTTAGCTACTGCTTCAACTTTGCAAATTCAGCAAAAAAAAAAACATGCATTCTTTTAAAGGGTAAATGAATTCGCATGATTCTGTTGATGTAAAAAAAAATTACGTTGAACAAAAAGTTAGTAAACGTATGTAAGACGGACGATGTCGAGCGTACTTTAGTAAATTACGTAGCTCTGAAATTGAGAGTTAAATATGCCATTCTAAATAATATCACGAATCAGTTAAGAATATTCTTAAACCTCAAAACTATGTAAATGGAGCTAATAATAAACAATCGGTAATAACTCGAATAAATCTTATTCAAACTAAAAGATAAATGTAGCGAATATTTCAGCTTCACACAATAAAACTTTATTGCGAAGATAAGGTCTTTTTAAATAGAAGATCTAAAAGATTTTGAAAAAATCTATTTTTGCAAATGGAATTCTTGCCGACGCATAGGATGCATCTCTTCTTCTGTCAATGCAACTCTTCTAATTTAGCATAAGATTTAAAATTTAAACCCGGACATTATGAAAAAATATCAATTTATTCTTTTGGTTAAACCGAAGTTTGGGGAAAATAATATACCGCTATTTCTTTAAGACTCGTAAATAAAAATCTTTAGTGGATTGAAAATCGAATGTTAAGTAATAGATTTTATTTCAAATTTAACCTTGAATCGTCCTGGCGCCATAATTATGAATGAGTTAGAAACGAAAGGATGTCATCCTGCTGACTCATTTAAAACCTCTGTCTGCGACTTATTGATAGGGAGTGGTATTTTCTGGAACACTGTTTAGAATGAAATTAAATGAAGGATGTATGTTTAATTATTTCAATTTTTATCTGGTTACTCTATGGGTACAATAAATGTGAGAATGTTTATTTTATTACGAACTCTCCTAGCATTTCATACGATCTTAAGATATTTTTAGAAATAGAAGGGAAAAATGCGTCTTTTTGTAAAAGAAAATTCGAATATTTGGGACGACCACTTGAAATGGACGGATTATGAAGATGCGAAAACGGTGTTTTGATTCGTTTTTAAATATATTTGAAACAATCCCAAAGTTTTAGACCAGTACAAATTGCTTCGGAACAAAACTTTTGACATTGAGGGAAGTGGCGTAAATTAAAAAAATATTTTATGTCTCAATAACTGATAAGTATATGTGGCAAATAAACAAGTCAAGTTCGCAATTTTTTATAATTGTTGTAGTAAGGTAAATAAAAATAACAAATCCTAGAATGATTTGCTTGAAATGGGAATTAATTTTTATAATTAATTTAATAAACTTATTAAGTTTTGAGAAAATCCAATCGCGTGTTGCGGAGATATGGGAAAAGCTCATCATGTGACAGAAATTGGAAATAAGATCAAAATTATTAAAAAATTTATGTTTTTAGGACGAAATAGATTGCAACTAATACTTCATTTGCATTTGGACTTGCCTACTTTCTTGGTGATCTAATAGATTATCTACGTCATTATTTATTATGGCTGGAAATTCAAAATTCTGTATCAGAAAAATTCTAAAAAAATTCTATTTTGAAATTCTATGTTAGGAAAATGAAGGAAGATTCACGGAAACATCATGAAATGTTGAATTCTCTATATGTTTATGTTATACGTTGTACTATGGGGCTGAAACTGTTCAGGACGCCAATGAGTTATCTTCCTCCTGAACAAAAGGTTTAATTGTAACGTGCGAAACTGTAACTTTCTTTATAATATGCACAGATTATAGTTAATTGATTTACATTGCTATCTTAATTATTGAATATTTATTTCTAATTACTGTCATTGCAAATTTCTGGTAAAGGTAAATTTTAATTTCATATTTCTACTAATATTGGTTTTGTAGAATGTCTTATGTTTTTTCCGCGTATATATTAAATTTTGTTACATTAGAAGTTATGGTAAATGAATTCAAGAGTTCAGGTAAGGAGTGTTACGAATTTCTTCCTTACCAACAGAGGGCTCTATAATCAATTAAAAAATTATGGATATGCATCACTTATGTGGCAAGCAATGAATCGGTACGGAAAGCTTATCGGGAAGCCTTACAATTAGTACTCGGAGGAAAAAAGAATGGACTAAACTACCAGAATCTGACAAAATTTATCATATTTCTAGCTCTAAGGTAACATCATAAAGTTCGATACTTTTTACCAAGTGATAAGGTAATAAAGGTACTGATTTTGGTGAAATTAGCAATGATATATGACTTAACAATGTGTGATAAAACTTAGTAAATGTGGTGAAATATGTTAATTTTATCATGATACTTTAGAACATGACATAAAAACCATTTGTTTGGTTAAATGTATTTTTCAGTTTTTTGTATTAGCAATTTTATTCATTTCATTATTCTACACCAGTATTTCCCAAACTTCTGACTTTTGTGTAGGTACCCTTTCTTTCTAAATTTTTCGTAACGCTGTGTACCACTAATAAAAATTTCACGAAAGTTAAAAACCATAACTGACTGTTGACACCACTAATTATTAACTGTTAACTCTGAAAAAAATAGCCAATAGAAAAATACGTAATAGTAAATTTTTATGACTAGCTTTGTTTTTATATAAAATGTTTCGAAATTTTCGTTTGTTGCAAGATATTTCGCGTATCCCCGCCCCCAAGAACGCGTATCCCTGCCAAACTGTTCCGTACCTCTGGGGGTACGCGTACCACGCTTTGGAAAACACTGTTCTACACTGAATCACTTGGCAACATAAATTATAAACCAATAATGTAAACACTTTTGTACATGCTCATTTGAATGTTTTATTATTTAAAAGAAGTTCTGCTACGCATTTTTAATTTGAAGACACTGACTTAATATCTTTGTAATAATTACAAAACTAAGCTTTTCTAAAAATGCAATATTTCGTAATTCCATGACAAGATATCTAAGTTTGTTGTTTAAGGTCATAAACGTTAAAAATAACACGAAAAGAAAAAAAAAACCTTGTTGTTGATAATAAAATATTAAAATACTAATTATCTAGCTTTATGATAAAATAACATTTCAACAACTCATAGAAAAGTCTCTAAAGCGAAAAAGAAAGAAAACACTTTTTTTTAAAACTTATAATCCTTAATACATATGTTTTAATCTTTCTTTGTTAAATTTTTAAAGAAAACAATTAATGAAAACTCGTTGAACAATTCTTTTTTAATATTTTCGTGATGACGCTATTTTAAAAACTATTAAAAATCGGATTAAAATTAAGATGCCGTTATTAAAAGGACTATGTTGTACAAAAATAATACAAAAGCTACACTTTTTTTTTGTTTATTATTTTTAGAATTCATTACCGTTCAACAGCTTGAAACAGCTAAAATACATATCTTTATATTATTGTGTTAATGAATTAAAGATATAATTAAAATTAATGTCTCAAAAATTGCGAGAGTTCTAGCAATCAATATTAAAGACTTAAAAATTTTGTGGTGTAACTACCACTACGATTATTAAAAATCAATTAACTAGTATATAAGACATGCTATGCTAACACAATTCAATTTTGAAGTGCCCTTCGAGAGATTAAGGTTGTCATATTTGATAACACCTTTCCCTTATTGGTACTCATTGAAATTGACTTGATAATTTTAACTCCGTCATCGTCCTCCTCACGCAGTTGCTTTTCAGTCTTATTTACACACAACGGCGTGCTGCACACGCTCGACTGTTAATAGCAACACAGGTGAGACCCCACACAACCGTGAACTTTATACAGCTCTCACGGCAATCGCTCAAAAGTCGATGAACTTAGCACTGCTCTCCCGGTCTTTTGCAAATATGCCAACAACATAGTGGTATCCGTTCATCAAATTCTAACCCTGATAAAATTCTGGTGGGGAGTATTGTGGCGTAACTACCACTGCGTATATTAAACATCAATTCATTAATATATAAGAAATGGTAACTCGATTCATTCTTGGGGTACCTTTAGAAAGAAGAAAGTTACCATAATTGATAACACCTTCACAGTTTCCTTACAACTAATTGTCTTTTTTAAAAAAATATGTAAATGATGCAATGTAAAACATTACAACTGTCTTAACAAATACGAAAATGTACAGCAAAATATTTAAAGAAAAAGCATTGTAGAGGATAAATATTTTTTAAAAAAAATGCAGGTAAGTTGTATTATTTATCTAGAGCGCTTGTTAAAATGGTCAAATTAGATATAAATTTGCTCAGAAAATACTGAATTAATTTTCACATATATTTTTCCTGTATTCTTTTGCTGAAGTATATATTTTATAGCGATACGCTTGTCGAGTTGAAATTTTGATTTTTTTCACATTGAAATAAGGAATTTAATGTTTTTAGCACACTGATTCCCATTACTGTCCTTGAATAAGAATAAAAACAAGAAATATTTCCTTTTAAACATGAAATAGCTGTTTTATAACGTTTAATATAAGTTACAAACAATCCAAATATATCTGTTTAAAAATAATATACATTCTTCCCTCACATCAACATTTGCTTATTAAGTGCTATTACAAAAGTTTGGAATTCGACTCCCAAATCTATACTTTATCTATCTTTATTTTAGCTTTATTGTCTAAATTTGAGCGTAAATCGCTCTTATAATTCATTCGGACAATTATACCCCATTCAGCCTCATTTCCAGAAATAAAACTCTCATTTTAGCTCAGGGTTTCTTAACTTGTGGTTCATGAACCCCTAAGGGGTCCATAATCTATATTTTGGGGGTCCGCTGACTGCTCTTAATTTTTAAGACGTTTGGAAGCCTACCCATTGCTTGTAAAGCGAACTATGGCAGCTATAATTCCGTTTGCTACAGTGTATCTTTGCGAAGCGGGATTTTCCACACTTGTGACAATAAAAACATAACATCGAAATCGATTGAATGTTGAACATGATATGCACGTTGCTTTGTCGAAAACCATCCCCCAATTCAATTTATTAATTAGGGAAAAGCAGCAGCAACCTTCACATTAAAAATCTTAATTTTAAAAATTTTGTATACTATTAAAATAATAAAATTAAATGCTTTCTAATAATTGATGTTTTTTGCAATTATTTTTTTCACAGGGGGGTGATCCGTGACTTCTTAAAAAATTTTCAAAAAGGTCCATTATATCAAAAAGGTTAAGAAACACTGTTTTAGATGATTCAACGATCTTTGTGCCGTATTTTGATGTTTTTGATTAAGGTTTTGTTACAAAATCATGTGATTTGTGACGAAATGAGGACGCTTCTGCATTTGAGGAAATCACTTTCTCGTGTGCTATGTCAGTACATTTTGAGAATTTAAATAATAATTCGCCTCTTTTTTTCCCTGTTGTCAATACCGTCAAATACGGCCGTAAATAATTTTCTTTCAAGATTTCTAAAAAAGTTTAATATATATTTAAATTTTTACACTGTAAGAAATTCTAGAAACTCTAGTTTAGTTGATTTTAAAACTGTTTGTATTGTAGGTCGGGATCGTTAGGGGAACTCACGTACCAAACATGCTTAACGGGTTCAAATCCTAATGATGTCTGTGGACTCATTCTCCTTCCATTTTGTGTTGTATAGCCAGCCTAATAAATAGAATAAATTGATTCATTGCACTTACAATGGTCCCGCTCCGTTTAACAGTGCAATTAAATTATTGGTGAATTACCAGAATATACTAAGATAACAAACTCGGGAGAGAACAGTTTCGTAAAACATTTAAGTGTTTGAGATTTCGTCAAAGATCGTATGATTCAGCGAGAATTATTAAATTAAACGAAATCAAACTCAAGGATTTCTGAATCACCAAAAATAAGAGTTTACTTCTTACAGTTAATAATAGTGTTCTGTATTTCAACTCTGATGTCTAACAATTTAGTTATTACTAAAGTTCATTCAAATCTTGTAATTTAGATAAAGAAATGTATCCAAACAGCTTAAAAAGATTGTATCCAACAGGTTGGCTTTTAAAAAATGTCCACGTCTGAAATGATAATATATTGTGGAGTCATTTTCTCTATTCAGGCACAGTGCCAAGAACAGGCGGTGAGGCTAGAATTCATTTTATCACTGCTTCGGATAATTTAACCTTTCCGTTGAATCACTTCTCCATTTATTTGAACATTATCATCAGGTGTCAGATCAATTGATTAAATACATGTTTTAGTTAAAAGTCACTGAAGCATTTTCTTCTAAATCAAATGCAGTAAGGGTTAAAAAAAAACATTACCGATGTTTACAAGGTGGTATTTTTCATATTAAGAGTTATATTTTTGTGCTGTAGATGTTGTACTAATAATGTTTATGCAGGGTGTTCCATAACGATAACCTTTAATATGGCTAGTTATGTTTACTAAAATTCTGGTTAAAATGGAGCAAAAAGAAGTATATACATTTTGGAGTTAGAAATGCATACACTTTTAATGTATATATATATATATATATTGGGAGAAAAAGATATAATTCCTTCATCAGCTCACACGATTATATCCGCAAAAAGGAATGTTTCTAATATTGTATCAATACAGACGAAGCAATATATACCATTACAATAGTATGAGGAGCACTCAAAAGAATTTTTCGAAACAAAATAGAATAGAACACATAAAGTATTAAATATCACGTATAAAACAGAAAATAAAATGTAAAGAACAAAACATAAAACGAAATCTATAAAGCGAGTAGCGAATTCAAATGAACTTACATGAACGGGAAATTTTTCACGAATGACTTGACTTAAAAAATATTTTCGTTACAAGATTGCCAGATTGCATAATATGAAAACAAAAGCGGAAATTGAGCGTAACTAGAGGAGTTTTGCTTTAACGTGCCGTTCTTACTGCATTACTGAAGTGCGTTTGATTTGTTAGTTACCAAGGATGGGCCCGAAATGGATGTGCACAAGGTAATATTATATTGGATAATTTAAAGAAGTTGACGATAAGTAATTTTAGAAAATAAATATTTATTTAAGAAAANGATAGATTATAGATAGATAGATAGATAATAGATAGATAGATAGATGTGAAAAAGCAAAAAAGAAAAGGCTATTTTTGAATTACAAGAAATGAGACAATTAACAAAAATATCAAAACTTGTTTGATAGACCAACCGATCAAGCTTGTAGGTTTCACTAACAACACTTTTTAGCTACTCTCTGTTTCCTCCTGCAATCGAACAGGTTTTAATGCTTTTCGCCAAGCCCTCGTCAGCGAGGATTCTTCAAATTCAGATAGAATTTATAAAACTTAAACAGCTATTTTCAACCTCTTATGTATTTAGACTTTTTTGATCGTAGCTTTGACAGGGATAATAAAAATACACACTAAATGTGGTCCTTTCATTACAAGCTGTATATTAATAGTATATATCTAATATTATCGTAATATAAGCGTGTTTTCTTTTTTTTTTTAAATAAAAAACAAAGCAGGAATTTTTTTTTATAATTACAATTGTGGTAAATAAAAAGCTTCTAAAACTTCATTGTCTTTAAAACTAAAAGATAAATATGCGCGATGCTTAAAATTAAAAATAGAACATCGTGAATAGCTTTTGACCTAATAATCAGATTTCCATGAAGTAAGACTTAATCTTAATTGTTAAAGATTCTAAATTTAAATATGTCAATTAATTAGAGCAAACGATATTTTAAGTTACTAAATCAGACACAAAAAATTTTTCCTGAGTAAACAATACTTTTTTTAGATAATTTCAATTCCTAACTCTCAAGATATAGAGGATAGTAGCTATCAGAAAAACATGGTCTAAATAAATCATGAGAGCTGTCAAAAGTTCGGAAAAGTTAAAGTACAATAACATTACCATAATATCCAGATTGTAATTGTCTCCCATATTTAAGGTCAAGAAACCAAACTTTCGGGTAAAAGATGCGTATTTTAAGAGAAAGTACATTTTTGTGTGTGATTTTGGAACTTCAAATATCATCCGAACTAATTAATTAGTACTTTCAAATTTAGGATCTGGAATCATTAAGATGAAATTGATTCGTGAAAATTCGATCAATAGACAAAAAGTTATTCAGCATGTTCCATTATTTTCCTGTTCACTGTCTATCTGTTATGAAAATTAATAGAAAATCCATTCAAATTCTACTTTTTAAATTGTAACCATTACTTTATTAAATATTTTATGTTGAAAAGGGCAAGAAAATCGATCGAATAATTATCATAATGCCTCCAGTTGCAGTGGAACCCAATATCAGTAATTTTCAACCAGTTTATTCTTATTATTTTCCTACAGTTAGTTACAATTAACATTTCTAGCTACAGTGAATAGTTTGTAAAATTTATTTTTAATAAGACATTAAGTAAATTAAAAGGACTTTTTTAAAAAAATACCTCAATACCTCAGAGTATAGTACCGCAGAGAATTTTAAACCTTGCCGTCAACAAACCTATTAGTATTTTAATACTTGAAGCAAAAATAAAAAAAAATAATCAGGAAAAAGCATTCCTTGACCCAAAAATTCTAGATCCGAAAAGAATTAAAATAGTTTTTTAGGCTGATTGTAAAGTATAGCATTCCTTTTTCAATTAACCTGATTTATTTCAGACAGTTTGGAATAAGTCCATTATAATAAGTTCCTATTCCTATTAAATTAAAGGTTGTAATTGCTACATGAAGGCTATTTATTTACTTCATAGAGCTTTATAGAGGTTTATTACAGGGAGCTTTGGAAAATTCATTCTTATTGAATAATTCTTCCCATATTTTTTAATTGTCTTAAAAGTATGTAAGTGGCTTTTAATTATTCTAAACAAAAACCATTTAAATTTTTAAAAAAAATATTGAAGACTTTCTAATTACCTCGACACATTTAAAAATGACGGTGGTAATTGCTAAAGTCTGGTTTTTTTTAATTACATCACATATATATCAAATTAAATATATCAAATATTAATTTCCCTTTCTCATAATATTTCTCCTTCGTGGAAGGAAAACTAATATTCAATTTAAATTATAAGCATATTTTATTGAAAAAATAGTCTTAGTCTAAAAAGTCTGTGTCTTAAAATTAAATGTATCAGAATGAAAAAACAATTAATCATTTTAATCTTTAAAGTTTGATATATTATTAACTTCATTGAAACTTTATTAATCAAAACTTAGATCTTGTTTGCCTGGCATTTAATTTATTCATATTTCTTGCGTAGTGCTAACCGGTTCAAAAGGCAGTAATCTTTTAGCAATTTCCATTTTGAGATAAATTCAATTAAATTTTTAAATGCAATGTGTTTTTAAACGTAATGTGTTTGAAATCTGAAACACACCTTTGGTATTCCTCACTGTGTGACCTAAGTTAAGATTTTCAATAATAAAACTTTAGATAACATTGTTATCTAATTGTAAGATTAGATAATAATTGTTATCTAATAACATTAGATAACAATTTAATAATAAAACATATGTGTAGCATTATATTTGTTTTTTTTTTGTTTGATTAATTTTCAAGTTGCTTTACTGTTTAACCCTTTGTTTCAAATAAGACGCCGGTTTCTGATTAATATATTTTTCGAAGTTTTAATTACAAGTAAAACTATATTTTGGTATTTTTTATCGCAAAGTCAAGCTCAAAAATTGTCAATTATTGATTTTGTAAATTAAAGAAGTTCCATAATTCTTATTTACTGTTTCTATTATATCTAAATAACTGTAAATCCGTGCAAATTTGAAAAAAATTATTGTATGGAAGTTAGCCGTCTGTCCATACTAAGGGACAAATGTGTCTCTCTATCTATCCCTATTTCATAACGAACGATAAATTTTCAAAATTCGAAATAAAAATATTTTTCCCTTATTTTGATCTAAATTGATACAAAATAATGAAAAAGTTTGGAAAATGTGTTTGCGGAAAATTCAGCATCAAAGTGTTAAAAATATAAGGAATTTAAACTAATTAAAAAAAATTTAAAAAAAAACAACATGGAACCACTTAATATTTTTTTTAATGTAGCTTAAGAAAACGTCGTATAATTTTATTTCTTACAACTTAATTTAGAGCAGATATGGCTGATTTTTATCTCTTTAGGCTCAAACATCGTGTTTCAAATATCCAGAACAAAACGAAACAAAAAAAATGCAAATTAAAGTAAAATCTTTATTCTGAGAATCCTTAGTATCTTCAAGCATACTTTTTTGCAGATTGAAGAAAACCATTAAAAAAAAACACGAACGAGGGATTACTCGAGCCATTTAAAGTGCTACAAGTGGTCTTCATCCCAGTCAAGTTCAACTTGAAATAGAAGTTTTTACCGATCGTTCGATCTTTAATTCACATACACACAATTCGGCCCCCTATCCCGCTATTCTTTGGAGACACCACAACCTTCCAGAGAATGAAGAGGTGAACGTAACTTGGGATGCGGGGGTGTCGGAAGAGAAAAAGGCTTACCCATCCCCAAAAGCTAAATCTTATCTGCGCAGGTAAACCCGCG
Source organism: Parasteatoda tepidariorum (assembly GCF_043381705.1). Taxonomy (NCBI): domain Eukaryota; kingdom Metazoa; phylum Arthropoda; class Arachnida; order Araneae; family Theridiidae; genus Parasteatoda; species Parasteatoda tepidariorum. Next base: position 44,360,084 of record NC_092208.1, on the reverse strand, counting down.
CACGTTCGGATGACGCCTTGTCGATCGATTCGACCTTTCCCATTGCTCTGATGCTGCTGCTTTTCCCAAACCTCAACTGCAGCTTTTGGATGACTGTCACCAGGACCCTAAAGAATATTTTTCTTTTATCAAGGGTTAAAATAAGTAAATAAATAAAACTCTCTATTATGTCTTTGATTCTTCGGACAATCACTAGTACATGGATGGACATGGGAATACTGCCAATGCAAGGACGAATCAGATACTACCAGAAAGTACCAGAGATGAGATGAAAATTCTTCGGGACTCCGTCGGTGCACCAGCACGTAGATCAGTCAAGTTGTTATTGTAGGAAGTGGTACGGAAAAAATTAAAATCAAGCGCCCCATTGCCATAAAATTATTGATGCTAACGAATAGTTTTCCAACTATCGCAAATCTGTGAGGGTCTTTGGACCCTCATTAAAATCCCTTTTTTTTCGGAGGGATGTAAAACGGAGAAAAATCCCCAAACGATCGTCAAGGAATTCGAATCTCGGTCTTAGAACAATTTGTGATATGTTTTGGTCTGGCTAAAACAAGATGGCGGACCCCAGGCAATAAGACATAATTTGGAATTTCAGCCCAATTCTGACGTTCCCCTTTCCCTATTTTGGATTTAGAAATATAGTTCTTCTAAGTGTAGTTTATTCACCATATACCTCCGTTGGGTAGTTTCTCATCCAACCAATTCTAAAGAACGATCATGAGATGGATAACGTTGACTTGTATATAAAATCGTAGGAATACTAGTTTTGTTTTATTTTTGTTTTTGTTTTCTCACTTTTTCCACAAGTTTCTCCATCCTGCCTCTTCTATCCGATCCATGTTATAAATTGGTGTAATCGAAAAAAATATCAGCCCCCAATTTAAAATTTATTTATTTGTATTTCTATTCGAGAAGGAATGTACAGATATGGTGACTGCTCTTTTCCGAAGGAGATAAGATCTCCAAATCTTCGAAGACATCAACATGATTGAGATTTGACAGTCTGTCACAGCTGGTAAGATATATTCCTTATTTAAATATGTAATAAATTTATAGAAAAGTATTTTGGGATAGATTACAAAACTTTAATTCATGATGCATCACGATCTTACTTTCCATGAATATTCATTTATTTTATTTTACATTTGAATTACGTTTGAAATTGAAAAAAAAAAGTTTTTTTTGTTGTGGTGTATATTCTTCAATCAACACAATATTTATTGTTACCGTTTTGTGAATGGACAAAAAATCCCATTAACATGTTTTTAAATTGCCTAAATTTCCATTTCTTTGTATTTATGCAATTCCTTTTGACTATAAATACTTTAATCCCATTTGTACAATTTTTTTCATTTTTAACATATATAAGCAAACTTTACGAAAGCTTATCCCGTGTTTATGGCATAAATTAACCTCTAATTGAGACAATGTTTTTTTTTAAAAAAAAGTTCGTTTACTTTGAAATGTGTGCAAGATCATTAGTTAAAAAGGATGTTGATAGAAAAGTAGCATTGCTTACTTAGTCTCAAAAGTAAATAAATCAAGAAATTTATCAAAATTGTTATGTTTAAAACAATACAAATTTATAAAAACTTAAATTCAAACATTTTACTTATAAATCTTGTTTCAAAGCAGAGTTATGTATAGAAAGTTTTTATGTCAGAATAATGAAATATATCATAGAGAACTTTTGCGAAATTCTTTAATTTCACGGAAATTATTAATATCACTTTTTCGTCATAATATTTCTATGTTTGATGATGAATGCTATTACAGAAACTCAAACCTTTATAAAACAATAAAAAGCTTACATTTTCATTACTTTGTAAAGATCAGCTGCACTTTATCTAAAAAAAAATTCCAAAGTTAAAACAATAAATCAAATCTTTTTATTTTCATTAACGTACTAATTAATTTTGAAGGAGTTTATATAAAATATTGCAATATTTTTATAACAAATTTTATGAATAGGAAATATTTTAAAATATTTTATTTTTTAATTTCTCGGTACATACACATAATTTAACTAAATACATATAATTTTGTTTTACGTATTTTTAAGCGTATCATTCATTATATTCCGGAATGAAAATAAAAGTGTTATGTAGTCAGTCATAGGCAGAAAAAATATTGTTTGTGTTTCCTTTACTTACAAAGTTAAAAGCTATGTACCTCTTACTTCATGCGCTAATTTTATGCACCTTTTCTATCTAAATATATTAAATTTTATGAATACATAAGCTTCACTTTTTACATAAAAATGCAATTAATGTTTCCTTTAAAAATATATATATTTTAATTGTAATTTTGTAACTTCAGAATATTTTAATTGCTTTAATATAATTTTTTTTATTATAAATGTGCTTTAAATTATATTCTTTTAATTTCGGGAATGTAAACAAATATTAAATATATGAATGAACCAAATTCAAGGTCCACTTTACTATCACTTGGCTATCATCCTACTAGTCTATAATAGTGCCAAGAATTGTACGTTAGTTTCAGAGAAAAACAATTTGTTAAAGAGCACCCTTCTTTTGAACAGTTGCCAAACTATACTTCCGTAATTCTTCAGGTGGTTTTGAGAAGAAGGAAAGAAATAAGTTTTTATTCTAAAAGTGACTCTAAATCTTTAAGAGTGAATATTTGCGTGCTTAAGTTTGGGAACTTGGTTTGTAAATTACTTTTGATTATTTGCATTGAGGAAACTGTTAACTCACACGAAAAAAAGTTTTTCAATGATATTAAAAATATTTTTAATTTTTTTGATACTTTATTTTAAGATCTTATGTCATTTAAATGTTTTTTCATACAGTTTTTAATTTCAAATTTCTTTCAGTTGACGATATTTAGTTGATGATTTTTAGTCTAATATGAACATTTTTAAGTTTGTTTTTATACTCCCTATCATTTTAACATATATTATTGAAAAAATATTACCCATATTATTTTACTGTTCTAAATAGTGCGTAAATTTGAAATTCTTAAAGAAAAACCTAATACAGGTTTTGTTAATAAGTTTGTTACGTTCGTTGTTAGATTGGTGTTACTAACAAGACATTGTAAAAGAGAAAAATTCATAAAGCTAAATAATTGCCAAAAAGAAATTTTAAATTTGTTTAGATTTAGACTAAAAACCTAAAATCAGAATTATCTAGCTGAGTAAATAAAAATATTTAAAACAATTGACATCTTTCAAAAATTCAATTTCTTTATAAAAGCGATAATACCGGTTTTACGTTTTTTCATCAATTATTGATTTTAATATCATTTCTATAGGAAATTTCTGAAATTCTTAGTTAAAGAAAATACTTTTAAAATTCTAAAAACTTGTTATCAACTTTTATCGAATTTTAAAAAAGTAGTAGAATTTCATTACACAAATCAAATGAGAAACTCATACAAATCAGAATATCGTTAATAAATAATAGAGTGTTAACAGATTCAAATTCCTTGCAAATTTAGCCTGTTTTTACGTTTATTTCTGAGTAAAATTTAACATATTTAAAGGGATTTTATTATATACAGAATCCTAAAAAATAAGGGATTGCCTCCTTATTTTTAAACTTTTGAAAAATTGCTTAGCTCTCACCTCCTCAACTTGTTTCAATCAACAGAGAAAAAAAAATTTTTGCAAAATTTTAATTCCAAGTTAATCTGACAACTGCAAAGTGACCCTCAATTGACCATGAGATGTGATTTCAGCCCAAAAAGCCATTTTCAGTCCACCTTCTTTCTTTTCTTCCTCTGAATTGAAAAGCAAGATATCATGTTCTATTACACCTATAGTAACAAATATATTTAGGTTGCCTTAACTTTTCATTTTTTAAAAAATTTAGCCCGTGATCTCTCGTCTTGTTTCAATCAACGAAAATAGGAATTGTGCAAAATGTTATGTTAATCGGACGACTGCAAGACCAACTTCATTGACTATGAAATGTTTGCCCAAGAAGCCACTTTTTCATATATATATTTTTTTCTTTTGTGACCTTATTTTCCGGAAACTTTCATCATCAGTATTTCTTTTACTTCTGACTTCCATTATATTTTCTGAAATATTTCTCTCCTGAGATCATGTGCATTTTCCCATGTCGCATGGTTCAGTGATGCATCTTTACCTAATTTGGTACATCAAAAAGCTGTATCATAGTTTTCTACTTTCCGTCTCTTGGAAGTCTTTAATACAAAATCAAAAATATATATGGGGTCTATATACTGATTGCTGTGACAAAGGATTTTAGGTAGGACACTATATAGGCAGTATTAAACCGAATCGCCTTTGGAAAAAAAATAGAAAAGTATAAAAAAAAATTTTTTTTATTAGATTTACCAAAATCAACGAAAAACGCCTCTTTGCACCTAAAAGTATTGAAGACTGTTAATTCTTGAAATACTAACATCTTCAAAAAAGTACAAGCCATTGCTGTTGACTAAACAGGGAAGAGGAATAAGGGGTATAACAGATGAAATTTAGGCACTTAGTCGTGATACAAAAGCAAACAACGCAGGTCAAATCATTGGTGCCTTTGAAAATTAAGAAACTTTTGTTGTACCTTTTTTGGCGACATCATATTTTTAAAATTAGTTTTATAGGGTAGTTTCGACATTTTGGTAAGTGCAACTTCAGGCACTTTTCAAAAAATTTAGAGAAATCTGGACGAAATTTTTAAAAAAAAATTCCTAACTTAAAGCACAAAAATACCTGACGATTCCCCATAATACCACTGATTTATGGGATGATTACCGATAATTTTCGGATTTAAATATGATCTTTTTTTTGGCAGCATTCAAAAAAATGGAATATCACTTCCTATACCAGATACTATATTGAAAAAGCAATTCATGATCTTAAGTAAACCTTTTTCAAGAAAAATTTCAATCATCTAATAGACAAATTCTTTAAAGTTATAGTATATTTTTCTTGCTGGAGTCTACGTTCGAGACTGGTGTCTACCAAAAAAATTAATTTAAGCATCTTTTCAAAATTTTGTAATCATGCTTCAACTAATACATTATCAAGATATTGATACAGAAATCGTAATGTTATAGACAATTTTTTAAACCGGGTCTTGCGTTGGTTCTCTAAATTGTAGTTTTAGCCTTAACTAATAGCAATGATTCAATTTAATTTACGTTGGCAGCAGGCGAAAATGAAAAAATTACTTCACCAAAAGTGATATTTTTTTTAAACCAAAATCATTTTTCTCTCCTTAAAAACCAACAATTTTTTCGAAATCACACTACAAAAATTTTCGGGAGATTTTATATCACTTACTATCTTTTTTTGATAAGATTAGAAAATAATAATGTCTACATTAGTGAAAAGAAAATATATGAGCAGCAATTATGATGTGAATGTTACTGCAAAAAATTTAAGTAAGAATACAATAATATTCTCTGCAAAGATAAAAATGGAAAGCAATGTAATTAACATATCGCTGCTGAACACAGACAATTGCTGCTCGATACTCAAATCACTTTTTTGTAAAAAATAATAATGTGAATTTTTTCACAAGTTGCAATATTATATTAATCATTCATTGCAAAAAAATATATTGAAAAAAAATATAATAATTTCAATTTTTTCGCTTCTTTCACTTATATGAATTCTATTATTATTGTATTTCTAAATTATTATTGTATCAGGGAGATTGAAGGTCACTTTGTAATTATCTGATTCAAATGAAATTTTGTACTACCTGTTTTTCTTAAGCGTTCTTTTTTGGAAAAGCAAAATTTTAATTAAATAATTTAATTGAAAATTTTATTGAATGAATTGAATAATTTAATTGAATAATTTAATTGAAATATAAAGTCGTTCTCGCATCGCCTTGATTTCTGCAGTACTGCAGTGTCTTGTTCAGATGCGACTCATAGTTTCAGAAAGTATATAGAATATTATTTATTCTACATATTTTCTCTCTGAGGTAATACAAATATTTTCAGAATAATTGTATTTTTTGATATAATATTATATATTATATTTGAAATAATATTTTTTGATAAAAGACAATTCAGTTAATTTTACTTATTAGTTTATTTTAAAGAAAATTTACGAATAAATGTTTGAACATTATGAAATAAATAAGGTAATAAACTAAACTACTGGTTTTTCATAAAGGTAATGTGAGCTGATCAATGGGTAATAAATTTAGCAAAAATGTATCAAGCATAAAAGAATCTCAAAAGTGATGAGAAATTTAAAACAACAAATTTAAAAAGAAACTAAATTTACATTGATCAAATAAATTAATTTTATTATTTAATAAAATATGCACAAAATATGGATTTCTTTCAAAGTATATGTTAATTAACATTTTATTGAAAAATATATATGTCACGATGATGGTTTTTAAAAATTTTGGATAACTAAGTTTCACATAATTTAAGAGTATAGTTGTAGAGAAATATTTAAATTTCTATACATAAACTGCTTATTCTTTTTATTTTCTGTATTGATGTAATTTACGGGTATTTAAAAACAGCAAAATTACTATAAAAAAATTTCCTTTTTTAGCAATGTAAAAAGTTAAACTTCCTTTATGACATAAAAATGCAATATTTTCAAAACATTCAGTAAAGAAATCTCTCTATTTGTTAAAATATTAAAAATCCTAATTAAGTTCTAAAAAAATTGTATTACAAATACAATTAAAAAATCAAATGAACTGAAAAAAAATCAAAATGAAGATTTTTGAGTTACTAATAAATTTAATAAATCTGAACGTTGTTTTATTGCATTGGTATTTGATATAGAGAAAAAAAATAGAGATATTCAGAGTAATCATCGAAAACATTTATAAATTTGCAATTAATAACGACTAAATAATGATTTGAGAAACTTCATTAAAAAACACATAAATTGCATCTCATAATTTTGATTATTGTACTTTATTTTTCGCATAAAAATATGACAATTTAATTTTGAAATTCATAAATTGGAAACTGTTTCAAAAATCGATTACAGGAAACTAAAATCTACAACATAACATGCGAAATAAACAAAAATAAATAAATAAATCTGAAGCACTTTCAGATATGATGAAAAATATTATTTTTCATTTTTTTACTTTTATTTTTTTTCTCCAAATATTTGAAAAATTTGAAAAGAATTGGCTCAAAAATATCTCCTTCTGTCATCTAGTTATTAGAAAGCTAATAAATATATTTAAAGGTAAATCCATTTTTAAGACACTGTTAAGAAAATCATATATTTTTTTAACTTAAAACTATTCGACATTCTAATTTCATATTTTTGATCACAATTAATTAAAAAATATATAAATATTCAAATTGTTTACAATTGAAAAATGTTTAATCTTTTATTGATATGCTGAATTTCTAACAGATTACCTAGTAGAAACATTTATTTTTAGATTTAAAAATTAGTTTAAAGCAAAACTTATACTTGGTTGTGTGAAAAAAGTTATAGATTAGTTTCACACCACGCAATTTCTTATGCATGATTTAGAAAAAACATATATTATTTATATAATTTTCGTTAGAATATTGCTATTAAAAACTAACTAACTCAGTGGCGCGACAGCCCATTAAGAGGGCCAAGGCCGACTGTGCCCATCTCAGTTTTCTTGACCTTGGGCTCTGGGGTGCAGGAGCATATGTTCCGGTCGGGTGGTCAGCCGAACGCGGAACCCCCAGTGTTAGTTCCCAAGCATGCTAGGTACTCATTTTATCGACCCACTGAAGGGATGAAAGGCTGAGTCGGCCTTGCCCGGCCCAAGGATCGAACCAAGGACCTGTGGCACGGCAGCGCGAAGCGCTACCACTCAGCCACCGGGCGTCAGAATTATTATTAATTATTATATTGCTATTTATTAATTATTATATTGCTATTTATTAATTATTATATTGCTATATTGCTATTATTAAATACAATTATAATAAAAATAATGTTTTACATAAAAGTGTTCTTATATAATGCATGCACAGAAACATATAAAACATTTTTTCAGATAGAAATATAGTTTTGAAAAAAAAAACTACAATTTTGAACGTGGAATACGGTTTAATTTTCAACAAATAATTTCTTATGCATGGTTTAGAAAAATGTTATCATAAATATTATAAAATTATATCATAATTTTTATATTTTTTTGATAACAATAATGGTTCTGTAAAAAAAAAAAAATTAGGAAACAACCAAGTAAAAAATACAATATTTCTTATTTTTGAAATTTTTTAAACCATAATATATTTTAAAATTAAATTTTATTTAAATAGTTTTCTATACAATCCCAGTATTTAATACTTAAGCTCCATTAAATAAAAGTCATGCAACAGATTTCTTGTCTTAACCGGTGATAATTTTATTAATCAAAATCAACAATAAATTGCATTCGTGTTCGTTTTAATGAGTAACCATGGGAACTAACTGTCTGATCTATACACGCTTCAAGCTATTTTCTTTCCTTTATTTTTACTCTTTATACGTGTTTAATACGTTTTTTTCCAATAAAAATTGTTCTTTCTTTTATTGCATTACAGCCAGTATACCTTTGTTTGATGACGGAAAAGATCTTAGTCGTTGTTCCGTATTTTTTATTTACCTTTTACTGATCAAATTGATGGATTGAAGAGGAAATGTCACTAAAAATATTAACAAATAGTGATTGTGTTTGAAAAACACATTATGTTCCTGATTTATAGTAAACTTCATAAAAAGTTTTTTTTAACGTAGAGTATGTTTCGAATAACTACTTAAAAAAGACATAATAAAATCTTAAAGTTTAGGTTATTTGCTAAAAGGTTTCAATTATTTTTTCTCTAAAAATGATAAATATTATTTTATATTTTGCACTATTTTAAATAATGTTTCAAAAATATTGTGCCCGTATTTGAAAACGCATTAAGCTCCTTATTTATGAAAAGCTTTATAAACAGAGAAAAAAATGGTTAAGTGGTCAAATTTACCGTGTTTCTGGCTCTCTGGGAACACCAAAAATTCGATAATTTTTACCGAAGTGATTTGAATATGATTTTTGCAAAATTAAAAACAATACGATATAGTTTTATAACGTGTTAAAATTCGTAAAATGTGGTAATTTTATCATGATACCTAAGAGGATTGGCATAAAAGCCTACATTTATTATTCATTTTTAAATTTTTAACTAAGTGTGTAGTAATAAAGACTACAGTTTTGAAAGGGCCGGGATATCCTGGTCTGTAGGACGCTAGGCCAATGTCCGAGAGTTCGTGGATTCGAATCCCGAAGGCCGATCACTCCCCGTGTTGTAAAGTGACTCATGCACGTTAAATCTGTCGAGTCGCAAATGTCCTCCATGTTCCCATGACAAATCAATACCTCTGGGGGTACTGGATTGGACATCGATCGTTCTCTGATTCAGGTCAAAATTACGATCTGTGGATGAATGAATGGATGTATGAATGAGTCCGCCCTATAAACGAGTGCAATGTATGGTGTGGCAGAAGTCGGATTCTTGGCTATAGATGGCGCCACTGAAAAACAAGAAACGCACATTTTGCCTTAAAATTTGCTCGGTTTCACAAAGCAGACAAGTAGCATTAGAAACAAAAACAACAATTTTGAAAACTACAATTTCCGGTAAACTTTTACTTTATGAATGAAAAAATTTTCAAATGAATTGCTTAAATACTGTATATTTTGATTTATTAAAGTTTTTGATTCATTAAAGAAAAAAGTTTTTTTTTTACCAGAAATGTCCATACCATTCAGTACGGTTATTTAACCAGAATGCCTTTCTCCATGTAATAAGTTCTCTTTAAAATGGGATTATTGGATTATCCACCTGTTAATAATTATCATCATAAGTGACTTATATTGATATATATTGACACTAATATTTGAAATGTTTTGTCATACATGCAGTGTAGGATGAGATTTTTTCACTTAAATTCTTACATATATCATGAAATGCATCATAAAGTCTTAAATTTCATATGTACAACTTAAAACTTTCTATTTAAGAAATAATTTTATTTTAGTTTTTATATAAATTAGCAAAGAAGTTAAAAGTATTATTATTATTGTTGTTTTAAACGATAACAATTATTGATATAGCTTAGAACCAAGAATAATTTTGTTAGATGTGAGCAAATAAGATTTAGAAATCAGTTTTTTCCAATGACATTAGCTTTGTCATTTCTGAATTTTTTTTAATGTGGGTTGTTTTTGATATTTGCCTATAATTATCCGAAGATTTTTATTTTATGTTTTATTTCCATATAGTTTACGAATAATTTAATAGAATACAGTTAATATAGTTCAAGCTTTAAATGTTTAATTCCTATATTTATAAAAATTTATAGCAAAAATGTTACAAAGTCTCTAATTGTAACTATTATTCTAAAAAAGGTCAATTATATTTCTATAAAATAAAATATCGATGTTAAATCAATGAAAAATAATAATTACTATGGTTTTGTTATTTCTATTGTTGTAAATGAAATATAATAAGTATTTTTATCAACAACAAAGAAACATTTTGTTGCAGAGAGCATTTACACAAACACAGTTACAAAAAACACAGTGATCTCTACTGAAGTTGGCTCAAATTTATTCACAAAACTTAGAAAAATATTAAAATATAGTGTTTTGTTTTGAAACCTATAGTAGATTAATACAATTCAAGTTATTTTACATTTACTCGACACATTTTAATGCAGAAAAATGTAAATAAAACAATTATTGGCAATAAAATATTGAATAGATACACTAATATTTTATATTGTTTATAACTAAATTAATAGTTTTAATATAACTGATGATAGAATGAAATTCGTGTCAAAAATATTATATTATCAACTTTTATGTATTTTATGAAATATTTATTGCTAATATTTCAAGTGGAAACAAATGAAGATCAAGGGGGAAGAATGGTCTATGTTCATGTATGCTGTTTCTAAGGGGGAAGGGGGGAATTGAATTTTGTGCCGGTCAGGAATCCTTTCTTATCAGCAAGGTCCATCTTTATTGAACTCTTGGGGAGAACAGATTTTACCACGTTATGGATTAGTCAAAAATTAGCAATCTTCCATATTCAAAAAGTGATCTAATCACCATTTTTCTGAGAAATGGACATTAACTGTTCTTTCTACTTGATCTTCAAATATTATTCTTAATTCTTTGGCGCAATAATTGTTTTTTGATATTTTTACCAAACTGTCATAAAAATATTGAAAACATATACAAAACGTTTAAGAGTCAGGATTTTTAAATGGTTAATGAACTGAGTTGTCATTGTGAAGCACTGGGTTTCGATTCTCGGTGTCGGCTCGAAGCCCACCCAACTTCAGATCACTGGGTACCAACTTGTCTGCGAGCGAAGTAAAGGTAGTTGTTACGCATTTTGCTGATCACGTTATCACCAGTATGCCGTTAGCCAAGAAACCCCGTTCCCTTTTGTCCAACAACGAACTGTTATGGGATTGCACAACATTAACGCCTTATAAGCATGCTGTGAAGTTTTTAAGAGTTCTCGAAAAAGAGAGCAAATGTATTAAAATTTCTCTGCTCTGCTGGATGCATTTTCTTTTGCCTTTTCGTATAAATCTATATATATCTTTAAATTTTGCAATATTTTTCCCATGCCAATTTTTACCAATTAAAGTGAAGAGAAATGGGAGACAAAAAATTACAAAGAAATCGCATGTGTGTTCAGGAACAAAATTGCTTTCAAATGTCTTCTATTTGAAACACTCGTATTTTCATCATCTACACACTCTGAATCATAATAGACTGCATTCAAGAAGCCCAGAAAAATAAACATTTTTAGCATCATTTAATGAACAAAATTATTATCATTATTAATATATGGTAATTTTCTATTGTCATTGCTCGGCCATTGCTTCTCCATCTCATCTTTTGGATTGAATTGGTGCCTCTGTGAGGCAACTGATGAATGAGGGAGAGACTGTTTATGACTTGCTGATGCGATATGATCTTCTGGACTTGGTCTGGGGCCCTAGACCAAGGGGATAAGCAATAACAACAACAACAGGGTAATTTTAGGTTAGATAGCCATAGAAGAGAGATGACCAGTTTAAATATATCCTACATTTTTAATATATTGCAGCAAATGCAGTTTCGCAAAAAACAGTTTAACCTGTTTATCAATTTAAAAAAAGCATTGCTTTTAGCTACAACAAAAAGTATGTAATATTTTAATGTTTATTTTATTCAAGATTTGATTATTTTACATGAATTAAGCATTCTGTTGTTCTTCAATGCGTTGGTTATGTTTTGTTTCAACTTGCTGGGCTTTTAAAGCAAATACATGGTCCAATATTTCCTCCTGAGCAACAATTAAAGGAATACTATAGTGAAGTGACGCTATAAATTTGGTGGCCATTTCATCATCAACTTTAAGAGAAATGGACGCATAAAATCTTGGAGAGATGACCGCTTTTTATTAATACGTGTTTACATATTAAGAGCCATTTGTCCTTGAAAATATAAAAGTAGGTAAAAAAAAGAAAGAAAATAAGTTGTATTTTGTTTACTACATGCGTCTTCACCATCACACTTAAAATCTCCAAATAAATTCTAGGTACGAAATTTTTGGATTTGATGATGGTTTGGTTTTATCTCGAAATTTTAAGATGAAAGCTAATTAAAAGATATCCACTGATAAAAGTCTTTAATTTCTCTTTCTATTACGGTATTGAAACCACTTCTTAAATTTGTGGGAACAGTACAAACCCTGATTATTACATTTCGATTCTGAAGACGTAACACATTATCCGACAGAATTCCATAACAAACTCTATAGAACTCATAATTTGATGAATATCAATTTGTATACTGTGGAAAAAATACAATACCACAACTAAAATCGATGACTGGATGAGATGTGCAAGTTGCATGCAATGACTTTATGAAACAAGTACAAACTTTGAAATCCGTAGTCAAAATTATGATTGATTGGAAAGATGGATTAAATTTGTTCATTAGATTCTTTTCCTTTATTTTCCATGATAAAATTCAGTCCTTACAGCTAATTGTAAGTTTTTCATGGTTGTTCATTGTTTTCTATATTCTAACTTCACTTTTCTTTTACTGAATTAAATGGTCTTCTTACCTAAACAATAAGGAGAGAGAGCCACTTGTTAATCTGATTTAATTTTTTTTTCTTATTTTGTTTTCAATATTCCATTATTTTATGCTCAAAATATGTTAAGTTGATGTATGAGAGTTCAGAGCTCTCGCCTCCCAATGAGGTGACCCAGGTTCAATCCTAGCAATAGCTGGTCGACTCGAATTCCACACCCGGCTCACACCGACCATAATGTTGACATAAAAATATTCTCAGTGGTAGATGGATCATGGGTTAGAGTCCCCTTGCCATCAGGCAAATCGTGGGGGGTCTTCGTGATTTTCTTCTCAATGTAAAGTAGATGCGGGTTAGTTCCTTCAAAAAAGTCCTCCACGAAGGCAAATTTCTCCCAAAACTTGATCCAGGAGTTCTCTTGTCTCCTAGATCTCGTTCAAAATTACAAGACTACGGAGTTGAACATTAGTAGCCGTAAACCCAAAAAATTGGGTCGACTGTTCAACGATGTTTATAATAATAATATAATGTATGAGAGTTTAAAATATGCATGAACAATTCTTGTGTCCCTATTCTTAGTACTTTAATTTCAATATAAAAAAAACTATGGTCATTTATCTTAAAATTACCCTATATGCAGTTATTAATATTATTAAAATTATTCAATAACATTATTAATGTGATAAATATTAAAGTAATGATTGCATGTTAGCATGCAATCATTACTTTAATATTTATGATAATGGATTGCATGTTAACATGATAGCATTCAAATTTGGCACTGTTAAATTTGCAGAATAAAATAATATAAAATACTTATTTAAATATTAATTAAATACATTCAATCAGTGATTCCACATTATCAGATTCAGTGATTCTAGATTTAATTTGGTGCTAAAAATGTAGATAAGGAATTGCGTGTTAACAAGATAACCTTCAAATCTGGCTCTGTTGTTAAATTGATAAAATAAATAACATAAAATTTTTATTTTAATATTATCTAGGTACAATTGAGCAGTGATTTTGTATAACCAGATTGAGGGATTATATGGTTACTTTGTTTTTAAAAATATAGATAAAGGATTGCATGTTAACAAGATAAGTTCAAATCCGACTGTGTTTTCAAATTAATAAACTTAAATAATATAAAATATTTATTTTAATATTACCTATAAACAATTGAGCAATGATTTACATTGAGTTTAATTTTTGGTCAAACATTAAAAAATTTTAGAATTGCACTACTTCATCTCAAAATCTACATAAAAATTTTATTTAAAAAAAACACATTATTTTTTCAAATTATAATAGTTAAACAAAAAATATAATTTATCAAAAATATTAAACCAAAAAGAAAATTGAAAAGGAAAACGTTTTCTTGGAATGCATAGAAAAATGTTTGTCGTGAAAAGTTACGGTTGTTCTGATAATTTTTGATCAATATTTTAGAAATTGTTTGCACTTTTCTATATTTCTGGAGATGAATTTTTAAAAATGTCTAATAAATATAGAAATATAATGCACATAGTTTACAGTAACTTCATGTTAAGTTATTGAAGTTGTAATATGAATATAAAAAATACTGCAATACTTTCTATAATTTTAAAACAATAGTACATTTTTTAACAACTTACTTTATTTTACTTACTACTAATTTCTATATATATTTTCCTGCTGTATTTAGAAAGCAAACAATGTTATTTTATGCTGACAATATTTTTGTCTGAAAAATTCCAGACATTTTATGTAAATATAATATTGAAAAATGTCAAGAAAAAAATATTTTTTGAAAAGATATATCATGTGAAATGCTTAAAAGAGTTATTATATTTTAAAATATTTAAACTTATCCAAAAATTATGAAATAAAGTTTGAAACTGCCATAAATTTTAGTTTTTTCAATGATTTGATTTGACCAACAGCACACTAATGACATCATTGAAGAAATTCTAAAATCACTCACCTTTTTTTAATATGTAAAATTGGAATCGTTTTGTCCATTAAATATTGCGTATCATGCTTAAAATAGTATTGTATTTAATTGTACCTATTACAGGTACACATCGCAAATAACGTCATCTGAAAGAGAAAAAAAATATATTAAATTAAGAGTTCTGACTTCTTTTTTCATTCATAAATTAACCATTTATTTCTCGAAAAGTACTTGTCTTTTCAAAGTAGAGATGGTTGTGGAATCAGTTTGTAAATTAAATATGATGTATCAAACTTAATTTAACCTTTTATTTAGTTGTACCCATCATCTTTTACTCATTACTGACTGTATCTACTCATAATTTTTGCGAAATAACATTATAAGTACCATGCTTACGCAAGGCTGTATATTATACACAAAGAATACATAAACAAATCATATGAAGCAAAGAAATCTTCAATAACATATAGTGCGTGAGGTGAGTCAGAAATTAATTTAAAAATTTCTTTGAAGTCAATATCAAGTTTACTAAAACGCAAACAGCAGCAAGTTCTTCGTATTGATTTGAATCATTCTTCTAAAAATTTAGATGCAAAGTGAATGCCATGACATTGAGAAAAAAGAGACTAATAAATTTGTTTTGAAAGTAAGTAAACAAGTTTTTTATGCAAAACTGAGCTAATGGTTTTACCAAAATAATGTGTTGGTGATAATATAACATTATTTTAGAAATATTTTAGTAATATTTACCGCTGATCAAATATGTTAAAATTATTTATGCACTTAAAAGGATTTCACAAAGAATAGCTTTTTAATCAATAGGCATTGTGATATGCTTTAATAAAAATACAATGCAACTCTCAAATTTGTTAATTAGTACTACTTGTATCTACCGAAATTTATAAACATTTAACTAAATTCATATTAACAAATATTTTCCTCAAACGTTTTTCTGTATACATTTTAATTAAAGTTAGCATAATAGGGGCTGTAGCCTAATATTTAAGTAATTTTTACATTAAAATAAGGTAATTTCAAAATTAAAATATTTCATATATCTCCATTGAATGTTTTGAGTAAATTTTCTCGATTTTAAAATGAAAACTTTAAAATAAAAACTTAAAATTTTAAAACTCTGAACTGTAAGAAATTTCGGATCAAATTGTGGTGAAAAAAGTACCAGCTCTCAGGTTGCTGGTGCTTTTACTTTTCACCGTCAAATTCCCCAGAACATGTTTCAGACATGTAAAAATTATAATAAAATCATTAAATCTTCCTAAATAAATAAATACTACTGTAAAATATGCGGCATAATATTCTACTGTAAAAATGGATTTTTACGGTAAGATAGATTTTATAGAAGATGTACCCAAAGTTCTCCGAATTAGTGATGGAATTTGGTCTGGAAATTTTACAGTGTAATCATTCTAAATTTCTAGATGAAATTAGTTAAATTTAAACAAAAGTTAATCCTCAGAAAAAAAATTCATATATCTTTGAAAAACATAAATTAAGTTATGAATGTTGCTAGAGTAATTGAAGAGCACAATAAATGGGCAAGAGAAACATTTTAATATACTAAATGAAATTTTTGATTTTGAATACATTATTTTGAATTCTTAGTACAGGAAATAAACTAAATATGTCGCTTCTTTAAATCGAAAGTGGTTTAGGAAAAGTTTTATAAATAAGCAAATACATTCTTGATGGACTTGTGTGTACATTCTAAATCATGATTTCAGATTTATTAAAATGTCGCTTAATATTCCGTATCACAAATAGTAGTTTCATGAAATTGTAAATAAATTTATAACATTGTCAAAAGATAGTTTTGTGGGGAGAGAAGTTATCGACAATGTCAACATTCATCGATGAAAAGGTACCCCAACATCGAATCAAGTTAGAATGCCTTATATATTAGTG
The DNA here is from genome assembly GCF_043381705.1 of Parasteatoda tepidariorum. Classification (NCBI taxonomy): domain Eukaryota; kingdom Metazoa; phylum Arthropoda; class Arachnida; order Araneae; family Theridiidae; genus Parasteatoda; species Parasteatoda tepidariorum. The sequence goes on along the minus strand of NC_092208.1, from coordinate 44,343,172 downwards.
AATTGGGATAGTATATTTGTAGTGGTACACACACTACAAGTATTATATCGTGCACTTACGGAATTTTAATGACTCATGATTCAGTAGTACTTTTCATACAACGCTATTCTGAAATCAATGTTTATATGCTAGATGTCAGAACAAAACAGACACACAAGTGAATCGTAGTGACGTTATCAAATGTCATAGATATTATACTGCATATGTCATGCTTTTAAAAATCAAAATTATTTAAAATTTATCATTTCTTTGTCATTTTATCTATTTAGAAGCCTAATGGGTCGAAATAAAGAGTAAGAACCTTCAAACTTCTTTTTATAAGAGTCAATTACACTGTGAAAAATTTCTTATCAAACTACAATAAAAAATACTTGCATCTTGAGTGCAGCATGTGTTAAATCTATTTCATTGTAAAATCCATTTTCATCTTAAATTTTATATCACAACTTTTACAATAATATTTATTTAGTGAAACTTATTCAGTGATTTTACAGTAATTATTACTGTAAAAATTACGGAGCATCTGATTTTTTGCTCAGCAAAACTTTGCGGTAAAAAGCACTGGTGCTCTAAGCTCTTTTACCATAATTTGATCTAAACTTTTTCACAGTATGACACAATTCTTTTCTGAGAGTACTTAGTACTTTTGCACAATTCAGTTTAAAAGTATCACATCATTACTTCAGAAAATATTTAACATTTTATGCATCATTCTATGTATCAGTAGCATTCAGATAACTACATTTAATTTGTTTGGTTAGTATTTATTATTATTATTATTATTAGTTTTACGTAAAATGTAGTCTGGTAATTGAGAAAACTAAAATAGCTTTAAAATAAAATGTCTATGTTGTTTCCAGCGAGTTCTTCACATTTAAAGTAAGATAATAATATTCAATATGGTAATTGTGTTACAGACAAAACAGAAAATAACATTTTTGGTGTCAGAATTAGAGATTTTGGATAAGTCTATGTATTACAAAATAGTGGAGTTTTAGTAAGAAGTGGAGTTATTGCTGTGAATTTTGTATTTCAATGTATTCATAGTGCCACAAGATATAGGGGACAGTCGGGTAGCCCTGCCCACTTAAGGAGTATTGCGTATATTTCTGTATAATATTGAGTAATGATCAATATTTTTGTATGCTTTTATTGTTTTATCATCTAATTAAATAATGCAAAAAGAATAAACCAAAAAAAGAATGCTTTAACTAAAAAAAAAAATAGAAATTTGAAAAAATATGTTTTTCAGCTCTTTTCAAAATGTGTCGGGTAGCCCCGCCCAGTTATAAAAATTATGTTTTTTNCCGCCCAGTTACAAAAATTATGTTTTTCGACTGTTTTTTCAGGTGTAAATGAAAATGACCAATGTATTGACAATAGATAAACCTCACTTATCATTTTTATCACAAAGATATTACATATTTATATACTTTTAGTGAATTCTATCATTTAATAGCAATAATTTAATAACAACAATATTTGTTGTTCAAAAGGCATATAACATTCAAATTTGAAGCAATAAAAGAATAATCTTTGCTACCGTTCATTTATCGACGAAATCAAATTGAGCGGAGCTACCCGAAATCCAATTTTTTTGTAAATTTGTAATTACTCGAACAATTTTTTACGTATAAACTTCTTTCTTTGTGCAAATTAAACTTAAGACTACATACTTTAATGCTGTATGTATAGAAAAAATTATTTTTTTAGTATTAAAATGAAGTTTAATCGAAACATTCAACCAATTTTTCTTAATTTCATGACTACTGTATTCAACATATTTTCAAAACTATTGTTTACCATGTTACCAGCTGCATAAATAATTGAAACTTTGAAACTAATATTTTTTTTTAATATAACAATTAATGTCCGATGGCCCATTGACTTGAAAAATATTCTATACATCTGAAATTGACAGCGGGCGGGGGTACCCGACACTCCACTACTGCTATTTTTATTTGTTTCTTTTACATTGATCAGTAAAATAAACATTTATTAGCCTTTGTTTAACACAATTATTTTAAAACTAGTAGCCTCTCTCGATTGTCAGATTATTTTACATAAAACTAGTTATAACACACTCCCAGCTAGGGGCCTCTATGGGCATCCAAACATAGCAACCATATTTAAATGATATGGCATTTTGTAAAATTATCCCAACTATAAAATTTTAAAAAACGACTATCGTTAATGTTCAAAAATGTTGTGTTTATTTGAAACCCTTTGTTTTTATTTGCAAACTTAACAGTGAATCTTCGGAAGACTATGATACTCAAATCAATAAATGTTTGAATCCTTATTTAAAATGCATAACATTACTATGTTTTATGGAATGAAACTTTTTACGATCAACTCAATTCAAATTTAACAAAAAATGTATAATATATGGTAAAATCTGAAACGAAACATTAATGACATCTTAACAATATTTTAAAATTTTACGTCCTTGAAAATTAACTTTAAAACGAAATTTTAATTTTAATTTAATTCATATTTATTTTAATTGGAATTAAATTTATTTGAATAAAAAATTTTATTAAAATTGTATTTACATCAATTTTAGGAAAAATTACGTAGAGAGTATTCAGACACTCAAATTAATTCTCTCTCCAGTTATAATCACACTTATAACTACTATAAATCAATAGATTCAATTAACTTCTTTAGAAAAATTTTTATAAGAAGTTTACTTTTGATGATCTAGTTTATATGTCTTTTTCACGGTAAAAAATGAAAGAAATTCTTAAATTTACTGTATTGTGTGGTAATGACACTTCTGGTGAAACAAAGTCATAATTCTGGTTAAATTAATTAAACCAAAACATACGGTACTTAAACTATTCATTTTTCCGTTCATCTGGTAACAGTTTACCGGAAATTCTGTTTTTTTTATTTGGCTAATTTATATAATAAGCTAAGATAAAATTACTTGTTAGGTAAAACTTTTTAAGTTAAATAAATGCTATTTAAAATGTCACGATGTATTTCATGATGATTTATGTCAGAATTTAAGTGGGGGAAAAATTTCCTCTGCATGTATGACAAAAAATTTGAAATATTTGTGTGAATGTATTTCAATATAAGTCATTTATATGGATAACTATTATATGGTAGATATTAGAAAAAATCCCATAGTAAAAAGTACTTGTTCTACGGAGAAAGAAAGCCTGGCTATATAACCGTACCGTGTGGTAAGGACTTTTCTAGTGAAAACAAACATTATTCAGGTTATTAAAATCAAAGTATACGGTATTTAAACCATTCATTTGGAAAATCGTCCGTTCATATGGTAAAGATTTGCTGGAAATTCCGGTTTTCAAAATTATAGTTTTTAATACCATACATTAAGTAAAAAATAAACTAGAAGGAGAATTTGATCGAAGAAATTATTTTTATGCCATGCTCTTAGGTATAATAATAAAACTACCAAATATAACACTTTTTCAAAATTTTATTACATATTATAAAACCATATTTTAAAAAAGGAAAAAAAAAATTTTTTTTACATAAATCAATACCTAAGTGCTTTGTTATTCACATAGAACGTTATTTATTAATGATCCTCCTGAAAAACAGAGTATTTTTATGAGCAGAATATTTTCATAATTAAAGTAAAGCACAACTAATTCTCATAAGAAATAGTTGTCCCCAAGTTCATCTTTAGTCGCGTAAAAACTACTGCCTCTTTAATATTGCTTATTTGGTAGTTTAACTTGCGTTGAGGTGTTAAAAACCCGATAGGATAATTTTCTTTGTTTAAAGTACCTTATTATTGGCGTACATTGTATCTATTAGCATCGTTTTTGTCAGAAGTTTGACTTCGAAGAAAGTTTCAAGACAACACATTATTAGCATTCACTATATCAGTAAATATAGTTTAGTAGGTAGTCTAATTTTTTTAGGAGTTAAAAACGGTATTGCGTTCCTAATATCTGTTAATATAGTAAAAAGAAGTAATTTGACGTCAATTCTATTTTTAGTTACTATAAATATGATTGGTCTTTCTTTGTATCACTTCATATTGTTTAGTCGAAAATTTGATTTCAATGAAAAATTTTTCGCTTATTGTATGAGTTATTGCAATTATTACATTTTCTTCCATTTTTTGAGCATCATTTATTATTTTCAGATTTGCTTTTTTAATTATAATAGGGGATACACATTAAAAATAGTATACATCGTTAAATGTTTTATAAACAACATAATAAGACAATTTAAATAATAATTTGAGATTATGGCACTTTTATTAGGAAATTAATTATTTTTATTAATTTCACTTTTTTAACTATCATTTTAAATCAAATATTCATAATAGACATTTTATTGCGTGACAAGTAATTGGAAGTATTTTATATGAAAAGGCAATAAAAATTCTTTGATAGACCTAAGAATACAGGAAATTAATTTATCAGGAAAAAATATTTGTGATTGAAAAAATTAAGAATTTAATAAATCTTCCCTTTCTAATTTGATACCTTATGTAAATTAACTAAACTAACGATGTTTTTCATGCATTTTGTCATTTATTTGTTCCAAAAGTTACATTAAGACGTGTGGTAATTACCTTCATCTAAAAATCCAGAAACAAAAAAAAATTGTCCTTATTAAATAAAAAAAATCATTTAGACACAACTCAAATTGAAATTAAATTATAAAATCATAGTTTCATATTTATAATACTAAAATATGATATGATCATATTTAAATAATTTATTATAAATACAAGCAGTGTTTTTCTGATCGTAAAAATAAATATTATAATGTTCTGTAATCATTAAATCATTATTAAAATTTATAACAAATTTTTATTAAAATAATTATTAAATTAATTAAACTTTTACACAGTGACTAAAAATGATGAAGGATATTTCATGTTAAAATCGCATAAAATATTAAAAAAATTATAGGGTTGTAGTGATAAGATTTAACTCTTATAAAACTAAAGTTATTGAAATAAAATTAAAGTCATGGTCATAAACTTAAAACCTTGTTCATAATATTGAATAATTAATCAGATTTAAATTATAACTACAAGATTAAGTTTAAAAGTCAAATCATAAGATTTAATTTAATTATCATAGAATTGAAGTCAAAATCATGATATCCATATTCGTAAAAGAAAATATTTTTTTTATATTAAAAAAAATTCCATGCTCACTTAAAGCCTTATTAGAGATAATTGAGAAAAGCGAAATAAATAATTTTTGTTTTGTCAAATAGTAATGAAAAGCTTTTGTACTTTCAAACGAAATCTTAATTTGATAAACAACAAAAGACTAATATCGTTAGATATTTTATTATTTCAGTATTAATAAACTTTTAAGTAGGTTAAACCACAATCTATTTACCACAAAATTTTTCAAATATTGCGTGCATCTCTCTTGTTAAGTTTTCTGGGTGGAGCGACCAATCACTATAGAAACAGTTGTCCTCCAGGGATAAAGCTATCTTATTATTCATTAGTAACCTTTAGCTCTGTGACCGCAGCACAAGGGAATACATTTCGTAATTAGGGATTTTTTTCCCCTACTTTAGCGAAAGTTTATGTTTTTGAATATATACTATATTCGCTTCTCCATTACGCTTCGCAAATGGTAATATTCGAATTCGAATGATATTTTTTTTTATCAGTCTGACCTTCACTGCTGTTTTTACTTAGCCTATCTTGGGAATTTTTACTTTAAAAAGGTCATGTGACCCACTCAGAATAAACTCCTGTGACTTTTAATGTTTGGTTAATCGTTTTATTTTTAGGTAGTAGATTTCTACTTTTAGTTCCAGTTGAAGTTATGTTAAAAGTATTATTGTGAATTACCCTCTTGATTCTGTTTTTTTTTCTTTTCATCTTCAATGTTTACTTTTTAACAGATTCTTAATCTTATTTAGTTCGATGATAAATGTTATGTAGTTCGATGATGAAATAGAAAACAATTTAAAGTTTTAAAAAACAATTTTTTTTTGTCGTTATATCAATTTTACATGATAAAATGTGCTGAATAAATTGTATTAAAATGAAAATGAATATAAATTTAATGAAAAAGCATATTTATGAAATATTTTTATGAATTATAATCTTATGAAATAGCATATTTATGAATTATAATCCTATTTAGTTCGATGATAAATGTTATTTATTTCGATGATTAAATATAAAACAATTTAAAGTTTTTAAAAAACAATTTTTGTCGTTATATCAATTTTACAAAATAAAATGTGCTGAATAAATTGTATTAAAATAAAAATGAATGTAAATTTAATGAAATAGCATATTTATAAGATATTTTTTTAATCAGTATTCAATATTAAAACATCTTTTCAAATATTCTGGTTACCTGTATATTCTGGTCTATGCTGTCTATATTCTGGTTTCAAATATTCTGTCAAATATTCTGGTTACCCTTATACTGTTAGAGAACTTTTTTTGAACATAAAAAAACTTTTTATTAAAATAACACATTTAGTAATGTGTTTCTAAAAACCAAAATTTATAATTAGGGAAAATAAAATTATTTTCAGATAACATCTCTTAAAATTCATTTAAGAGATTTTGAAAATATAATTTTTGAGAAAAATTTAACTGTAAATTTTCAATTTCAAATAATAAAATTTAGGAGCATAGCTATTTGCAGAAGAACAATGTTGCCAAAAATTTTCGATTTAAGAAATTACTTTTTTAGAAGAAGAATAATAGATAACTTTCGAAAACGCATATTTTATTTCAAATCCTAATTTTTTTGAAAACAGTATTTCGTCATGTAAAAATGCTTATTTTTAAACAGAAGGGAATAAAATATTTTACTATGTTCATTAACGCTTTGCTTACGGTATACTATGTTGTACTATCACATGTGGTCCATATGTAGTACCAGCCATAAGCATGTAGTTTTAAAATCTGAGGGAAAAAACTTCATATGTATTTAATTAATACGTGCATCATCTTTCAAACTTTCCAATAGTTTACAACAATTAAATTCATTTCATATAAGTTTAATAACAAAATAAAAATATTACGAACAATTGAAAAAAAATAAATAATAATCCAAATCAAATTGAATAGAAATTTATGATGCAATTTACTAAGATGTTTGTTTTAAAGTAAGAAAAATATGCTTAATGCATTGCAGTTACTGATAACTATCTTTATTTAAAAAGACAAGTAGCATTGTGTTTTCAAAATTATACTTTAACTTGCATTATTTATCAAAATTTCCTTTGTTCTGAATTAATTAAAATGCCCTTAAAATATAAAAGTTCTTGAATTAAAAGAGGATGATTTTTTTTTATTCTGTGCTTTTAATTTATCCTTTTACAAAATTAAAAGTGACAGAAAATCATCTGGTTAAAAAAGTTGTTTCTACAACAGATAATGAACTTCGATAAAGGAATTATATAAAGACGCGTTTATTGATTCGCGTGTTTTCTATATTATGCTTCAAAAATTAAGATATTTATAAAAATTAAATGATGTCAGTATTATTTAAGATAGTCAAACACATTTTCAGTTATTTTTCTTAGAATACTTATGCCCTTGTACACTGTTAAAAATTTCTCGGAAAAAATGGTTAAATGACCATTTATTGAATGGTTATTTTACCATATTTATTCAAAACAGTCAAATAACCATAAATAAAATGGTATTCATACTGTTAAGTTTGAGAAAACTGTTTATTAACTCCTTTTTCCTTATACAGTTAAACAACCAGAATTTTATAGCACCAACTAGAACCACCTAATGAAGCTACTTACTTCTTTGCAACTGCGTACGTATCATAGCCGAGCGGGCTTACTTGTCAATCTCATGACCGACAGAACTGGAGTTCGAGCCTTAGTGTTGACACCACAATATTTCCTCCATTCCCTTCAACACATGAATAATTTCCAGTGTCTGGCACTCTCCAGTGCCCATTACATTGCGAAAAGCCAAGCTCCTATGTCTAGTTAAATAAAATAAAATAAAAATTTTACGTTTTTGAAAAATGCTAGTTGTAAATGGTTAAAAAACCATAAGGGAAAAAATAATTTCTTTACCGTAAAATTTACGGTTAATCGGATGGACAGACAGCTGCCAGTTATTTTACCATAATTTTAGAATAAAAATTTTAACAGTGTAAATGCTTTTGTGTTGTAGCATGATTTGCCACCACACACCACATTCCTTTTCACTCCGAATCCCATCATTCTTCTCCATCTCATTCCATTTGTGACCAGATCTTTTGCCTCTCTCCATGTATTTCCTATTGTTTCCAATTCCTTTACAATCATCCTGTGTTAAGTATTTTTTAGATCTTCCTCTTTTTCTATAGCCCTGAGGGTTCCAATCAGAAACTTGTTTTACTTTAAACTTTTCAGGTTTGCATAGAACATGACCAATCCATTTCCTTTTACGTTTTTCAATTTCCTGATCGATTGATTTCTGTTTTACTTTTCTAAGAGTTTTCTGCATTACAAATTTTATTTAACCACTTGATACGCAAGATTCTTCTTAAATCAGTTGTTAATAAATACTTGAAGTTATTCATGTTATTTTCATTGCACTGCCATGTCTCAGATCCATATAGTATGACAGATTTATCATTAGTATTGAAAATTTTAATTCCTGTTAAATTTGTTATGTTTTTGTTTTTCCAGAATTTATTGAGAATAGCGTAACTGCTAAGGGCTTTGTTTAATCTATTTAGTACATCTTTATCTGTTCATTTATTGTTGTTAATTATACTTCTAAGATGCATAAAACTGCTCACTTTCTCTAGTTTATTATTTTCTACTAAACTAGAGGAGGAAAGCAGTTTTAATTATCTTTGTCTGCGAAATCAAGGTCAGAAAGGTATTCAGCAAGGCTTCATCTTATACCCTCTTTATTCTCTAATACTCTCTTCATGATCCAATCAATAGCAATGAAAAATATTGTTGGAGAAAGTTGTATGATTTAACTTTAAAAAAATGTATATGAAACAATGAAAAAAATATTTAAAGGTAAGACGTATTTGAAAAAATGCTTCAAATTTTTGATATATTGGAAAATAGTAGTCTTTACCATAAAGAAATTTAATTTATGTTGATTAAAAATATCCATAAAATTTAATTTGTCCGAAAATATCCATTCTTCATATTTCCTATAATTATAATCAACATCATATCAGTCTCATTATCTGTTAATCAGTCAGCGTCACATGCATACATAGGTACAAATACTTAATTATACTATGTACACATAAAATTCTGTAGTTTTTAAACTATTAGTCCCACCTTTCCGCTATTTGATTTATATTATTTAAACTATGATAAGAAATTACTTCAGACGCAGTTTCTTATTTGTCCTTATTGCAATAAGATGGTAATGTGAAATGCTTAAATAAGTACACGACGAATACAGTAAATTTTGTTTATAAAAATCTTCACAACTTATGAGCTATTAATACTATTAAATGGGACTGTACAAAGAGGACAAAGTACCGGTACTAAGGTTGCCGGAAAATGGATTTTCCGGATGATGCACCCGAAATACCGGTACCATATACTTTAGTTTGACTCAGAATTTTTTACAGTTCGTATTTTGTCTCATCCGATTGAGGGTGAGAAATACATAAGGGGAAATACTTTATTTCTCTAAATAATACAGTTAGGAGCGTAAAACTTTTTGTACATAAAACCCTTATAATTTCTAAATAATTTGTCCTATCGTCAGTCTATTGATTTTATTCGATTTACCATGGGAAACTACATCGAAATCTATGCATCTATTGTATAAATATCAGTACTTGATTTGTTTAATTTTAATCACCCTTCCCGTATTCCGCTTCTGTGAGAGTTTCATTTGAGTCTTTCTGAGTCCTCAATCCAACAGGTCCCAATTTCCAATAGGTCCCAACTTAATATTAAGAATGTCTACTTCAAACCTTAATTTGATTGCTCTCTAACAAATTCAAATAAAATTAGAAATTAAAATTGTACTTTTTATTTATCCATTATTTCTTTAATAAAATTATGCATCGAAATTAAAATAATATTTTTTTTTCAATTTCCTGAATGTAAGAAAAAATATCTAAAGATGTATATATTTCACATATCTTTATAGTCTTTATGATATATCGCGGTAAAGTCATTAATAGTTTGAAAAAAATGAGTTATCTACGAAAAAAATAGCATATAATGTTTCAGCTTCACTTCACTAGTGATGCAATGCTTGGAAAAACAAAATTTAGGTTTTATCTCTCGTTTTCGATGAGAAATTAGCATCATTTTTTCCGATTGAAAGTTAGCTAATAATATTATTTTTAATAACGAATTAAATAAAAAAATGTTTAATACTTTTGCTTTGGCTTAAACTTCTTTGAAAGCGTAATATTTTATGTTTGATTGGAGAAAAAAAACAATGTGCATGAAAAAAGAATCGAAATTTAATATGTAATTTATTGTATTTTCAAATAAATTCGATAAATTTTACAGTTATATATCTTTTAAAAAATAACAACATGCATGAACTGTATATATATATTTCTGTTTATGTAATGAAGCCTACTTTATTGCTGAAAATATTACTTTGGATAAGTAGTGAAGATTAATTCTCTTCTTGAGTAATCTACAAATAGATCTATAGTGATTCTAAAAGTAATTGTGCAAAGATTTTACTACAATTCTATACTACTATAATTCAAAAAAGTATTTTTTAAATGATATTTTAATTTACAAGCTGAATTTAAGAGGGTATCTGGTACAGAATAATTACAATGTTTTTTTTAATGATTTGGATACATATTTAGGTTTCTGTAATAAGTCTTTCCTTTTCGTGATTTTGCAATTTACAATTGAATTTGCAATTATCCTTACATTTTAAGTAATTTTATTTATCTAAAAAAGGAATTTTATAAAATACAATAAAAACACAAGAATTAAAAGTTAATATATGAGATGTGCATTGAAGCTTATTGCATACTTCTGATTTTTAAAAATTAATGATATTTAATAATATATGCATCAAAACTTTATTAACTCTAATTTCGGAAATTTTTCACAGAAAAAAGCACTTAGCTTTCAATAAAATTTATCATTAGAATTAACATTCAGTACCATTTTAATCAATTTTAAAATTATTTAGAGAATATTTTTATATTTTATGTGTAGCAGAATTACTTAAATTGTTCAACGCATTTTTATAACTGATTATAAATCAAAGATATCTCTCGAAGAAATAGATTTGTTGAGATAGTTTTAACCAAGATAGCAGTGTGAGGTCGATTATAATATTAGCAAAAACCTTTATCCCAAAACGCAAAAGGGTTTATAGATGATTAGAAAATAAACAATACATGCTTTAAATAATGTTAAATTTAACTATGCAAGTTTACACGCTATGAGGCTCACATTGAGCTAGCATAAACAACCTTTTTATTTTGAGATTGAATCTGCCTTTACAAAACAAGACTAAAAATTCCTTCTGAAATTGAGGATAATTTATACTTCGCAAATCAAGAGTAGAAACGCGTTCTCAGATCTAAGATAAATTTCAATATTTCTCAAGGTTTTTTTAGGCTATATGTCCCTCACTGAAATAAGGCTTGTTCAGGCTTCTGTATACTTTATTTCATATATTGAAAGTGAAAGCTGACCTTATTGTTGGATTTAAAATACAAACTAAATGCTAAATTTGAGAGCCTGAACAAAGCTAGAATTGATAAAAGACAAAAACGAGGTTTACAGTAAAAGCTTAAAAAAAATTTAAAAAAACAAGCATGGCATACTAAAATGTCTTCTAAATTAAAAATAGGATGAGTTAGTCAATTTTTGTTCACCAACCAGATGAAAGTGAAAAAAGAGGGAAAAAAATTTTTATCACTTTATTACGATCACTAGTTACCAATTGGCCAAATGTTTTTGTTTTTCTTTTTTGCATTGACTTCGATAAACGCCCCAACATTTCAAATCATCGGGTGCAAAAACTGTTTCAATTGATGTCTGTCCTCTTGTCGTCGGATTGATTTTCAAATCCTGCCTATATACGTGTTTCAGGAAATCATAAAATTCATTTCCTTTGTCAGTATTCATATTTATATTAAAATCACAGTCGAGACAATAATTATAAGTTAATAATAAAAAGTACATAAAAATACTTTAAATTATTATTATTTAAATACATAAAAAATGCCTGCTGGTGAAAATAAAAATTAAAAAAAAGAATTCTAAAAGAAATTAGTAGCTGTCGTCATAGCAACGCATGCAATGACGACGCATACGCACTGTTTACTATTACTCTTGAACACAGTTGAAAAGCGTGATGACCCCAAATAAGGTGCACACGCCATCAAACCCAAAACAACACCTATTTTGCCAATGGGTAATACAACGTTTGTTATAAGGTTGCCAGCTATCTATTCAGAAATTATTTTAATTACATTAGAGACAAATTATATACTTTTTTCTATTTGATTACAACATTTCTAATTTTAAAAAAAGCTTGAAACAATGTAAATTTTTCAAATTTTCGAATTTAAAATATTATGAAAGGAAAAGTTTGTAATCCTGATTACAGTAAAAGTCAATGTTTTGAAGCAACAGCTGTTTCAATCTCATATCGTGAAATTCAATACACACCTAAAGTGCGTGTATCTATAATTAGATGTTCATAAAATACGAATCAACAAGCAGACGAAAACAAAACTGTTCATTTTGAAGAAGTCGGAAGTTCTGACGTAGATTATTTTCCTGACTTTCACGATGTGTGACGTCACGCAAACTACAACATAATACTTCTAATGAGAGTTGAGGACCTAAGCACTGAAATTTTCCAAAACACTTCCGCTAACGCCTCTGGGATTGAATTCAGAATATTGAGTAGAGTGCGCATGGAATTAAAATTGATGAATTTAGTTTTCACCTTTTCTTTTCTTTGAGTTCTTTTGAAGTTAGAAATTAATCTTTATAGTTTTTAACACTAAAACATAAGTTAAAAACTAATCGAATAAACCCCTACATCAAATAATTATTTTATATTTTATGTTGATAATATATCCTCTATAAATTCCAACAAGTACGTTCTCCCAACTCACTGTAGCCAAAATTAGAAACTTTTTTTTTGTTGCGCTTCAGATAAAACAGGTTTTCATAAACTGCAATTTCCAGAAGCTTCAGCAAAAGTAAATAGTTTTCCTGGGAAGCTACTTGCAACCAAAATAGAACATGATTTTATTAATCATTTTATTGAAGCAATTAAATCAAAAACCAAATTGTTACTACTAAAATTTAGACGGTTCTTCGAAGGTTCCGCCGTAATATGAAGTTATTCTTTTCTGCGAGTAATATACTATTTATATAACAGCTGTAAGTTTGCAACTGTTACTCATGACTGTTATGTCAAGTTTAACCAATCTTTAGATAGTTGCAGGCACTGTTTGCGCTTCTTTTGAAAATGGCGCAAAACGTCAATATGGAGAAAGGCCACAGTGTCGTAAAAGCGTTTGTTGCCTAAATTTTTACTATTTAAAATTTTACACCAGTGCTGCACTAGGCTTATAAAAATTTGCCAAATCTGAGAATAAGGCAGTGATTTTGATAATTTCATCTAGGAAGAAAAATGTCGCTAAATTGGCAATTTTTTAAAAAGTATAATAACTTTTAAAATATTTAAGTTCTGTTCTAGAATGTTAAGTTCTGTTCTGTTCTTAAGTCTGTTCTAGAGCACAGATAGATGTTCTAGAGCACTTCGTGGCAAGATTAGATATATAGTCTAAAATCATCTCATTGTATCAAGTATAAAACACTTAAACTATGACTTTTTTATTTTCTTCGGCGACAGATCTTCGAAAAGCTGTGTTAATTCCAATACTGTTACAATTTTGTGAAATCAAACTGGCAAAACACTCAGATTGATAATTGAACCTTAAATCCTTTCAATCCAAACTAGTTATAAGATTTTTTCCTGGTCACAAAAGATTTAGTTGAATTAATTAAACAAACAAAAAATTTGAAAATTTTAAACTTTATTGATTTGTCTTTGGTTAATCATCAATTAGACAATTAAGCACAAAATATAGTAAAGAGAAGATAAGTTTAAATTGCTTTTATTTTCCTTGTCTTAAACTATAAATACTTTTAATACTTTACTATTTGATGCTGAAATACAAAATCTTTTTGTCACTACTTTCTTTTGTACATTTTATATCACATTTTTATTATTGAGTTTATATTTTTGTACCCCTTATCATTTTATTACACATATTATTTACGATTCTTAAACCTGATCATTTAATCCAAAATTAATCATTTATTCCTAATTCTTAAAGTTTTTGATAAGTTTATACAACTGCATTGTTGAAAATTCTTAATCAAATTACCGTAAAAAGAACCGGCACTTAAGGTTCTGTTATTTTTACAGTAAAACCCCCCTTTCTGGAATTAAATATGAAATAGGATTAAAATATGAATGAATTATAAATTCTGGAATGAAGTATGAAGGAAATATAAATTCTAAAATGAAATATGAATGAAATATAAATTCTGAAATGAGAAATGAACTTACAATTGCTTTTTTTCTTTATCCTTAAACACAAAAGCATTTAATTATTAATTCAACTATAATTTGATTGATACTATGATTTTATTTTCTTAAAATAATTGTCTAGCTTCGCATTCATTTGTAGATGCACTTTACAGAAGAAAAATAAATTAAATTCGACATGAAAGTCTTCAACCATTCCCAATTTTAAAAATACTCTCACTGAATTATTTATATTAGAGGTATCGACATTGAACTTCTCCTGAAACTATTATATTGCAAGTTTAAAATATTTTCCATTTCAAGTAACAATTTCTTTTAATAATTTATAATTTAGATTTTCCAAAGGAACTATTTCGTTTCAGTTGATGGGACTTTAGCGTGCTACCATGACTGATACATATTCAGTTAAATGAGTCATTAACATTGAATTACCTAATTTACCTTTCCCTCATTATCGATGCATTATACTTATGGCAATTATGAGAAGATAATTCATATTAGAATTGTTTACAGTATATTATCAATGTTTTTAAGAACGTGCTTTTAATATACAACTTTGAAATTTTACTGAGAGTTTTACATATAAGGTAAACAAATATTTTTGTTTGTTAGTTTTTACCATATCCCAGATACCGAGCAATCTTACGAAAAACGTTGTATTTACAGTTTCTTTTGTTTGACCCAACAAGAATGATGACTTGTTTACTTATATATACATAAACTTAGTTTTTTTTTAAATTTCTTCCTTTGTATATTAAGGTTTTAAAACGGCAAATTTTTTTAATGATGATGTGTAGTGTTTTTATATTCAATCTCGATAGAAAATTGTTAATTATGCTAGCTTAATGCAAACCTTATTGCGCATAAACTATCCTAACATAATTTCAAGCTTGCATAGTTTATTTGCAAATCACTTATAAGCCATGACGTGTTGTGGTAAAGGTTGCTGCTACATTAAAATCAACCCTACAATGCCATCTGGTACATATTGTGAGTCCATCAGGATTAAGGATTTTGAACTTATTGCACGTTTTAATCCAAATCATGACTCATTAAGTTATGCTCTTATTAATTGCATTTTCTGATGGGTTAAGAACTTTGGTAAATATTTTCTAACTCTCAACAATCCTTAAAACAATCAGATAGCTGCTGTTGAAGACTTTATTATTATGTTTTTTGCTAGTTTTTTATTGAGATTGTTGTATAAAGAATTTCTTGCATTTTCATGCTCATTTAATAAATTTTGTTATCGATTTTTTCTTCTGCTTATGAATTTTTCTCCTTACTATATCTTGCAGCTGGTATATTTCAACATTTAATATAAAATATGAATCTGTATTAAATTTTTAGCTTTTAGGACTATTTATTTAAATTAATTAGAATTCAATTATTGTGATGTAATGAAAAATGCTTTATCAAAATCCGTTCCAAAATGCTTTCCTTTTCATTTAAATAACACAGACTTCTAAGAATTTATTTAAAAGAATTTATTTAGAATTTATTGCAGCAAAAAAACATTTTAAACTACGCTGCATGTTTGAAGCAGTTGTACAATTTTTGTGAAAATAGTAGAGGAAATATTTTGTTGATGTTATTGAAACATTTTTAAACATCCAATACTTTTTCTGAATAAAATACTCTTTTATAAGAGCTCTGTAGATGTAATTCCTAATTTTACCCTGATTAACGTAAATTTAATGCTTAAAAATAGTAAGCATTTTTTTCGAAAGCAAAAGAAGAGAATAATGTTTCTAAATAATGGTTTAATAAATCATGTAACTGCAAAGTAGCTTAAAGTTATTTTATATTGAAATAAGATTTAGGCTTAGCATATCAAGAAATCTGCAGTTGTTTATACAATTTTTACCCTTCTTTAAATATAACACCAATATCAGTATTAAAATAATTTTTTCTGAAATAATTATGTAATCCTGCTTAAAATAGAAAAACCTAGAAATGACCTGAAAAGTAGCAAAAAATAATGCTATTTTTTAATAGCTGATTATTTTTTCTAGAATTATTTTCACTTAAGAACTTAAACATTCAACACCAGATATTTTGCATCTAGACATATTTGCATGGAAGTAAAATTAATGCTTTGTTTTCGATCATGCCAAAATTTTAATTCTTTTTGATTCTTTAACCTTTTATTTTCATTTTTTTTTGAAAACCATACATACTGTATTATTTATTAAACATTTTTAAATGCATGTTACGACTTGTTTTTAAATAAATTGTTTTTTTAGCTAATTAGCAAAACTTATATAATTAGTTAATTAAGTAGTTGTAAAGCTTGCATATTGGTCTTAAATATCTCTACCCTGTAAAACGTTCTGGATCAAATTACGGTAAAATGTATCAACACCTAGGTGCCAGATATTTTTAACATAAAGTTTCACAGAACAAAAAATCTAATATACCACAATTTTTGAAGTAATATTTATTGCAAAATCACTGAATCACTGTAGTTAAATAATTACTGTAAAATATACGGTATAAAAATTTACGATAAAAATGGATTTAACGGTAAAATTAATTTTACGGATGATGCACTCAGGGTGCCGGTACTTTTTACCTTAAATTGATCGAAAATTTTTTACAGTGTAACTGGCAAAAATATTATTATGCCCATTGTATAAAAATAACAAAAATAAGACAATATGTAATATTCAATAGAGCTGAAAATTAATATCCATAAGTTTAGTTGTTAAAAATATTACATTAAATTATTTACTTAGTTGTAAAACTGATATAAAAAATTTCAAATATGGAGCAAGTATGGTAACAATTTTCAAAATTTGTAACAATAAAAAATAGTAGATTCTCAGAGATCCGTTATATAAAAACAGCTGTAAAATAAAATTATTTACTAAACTAAACAAACTGAATAAATCTAAAAAGTTTGTCATACATATATTAGCATATCAATGAGTTTAATATTTGAAAGACATTAGATCACTTTCTTTGTATATTGCCTTTGTATATTTGTAACAGTTAGATACCATAACAACAGTGCATCAAAGTAACTGATTAAATGACATGACATATTAAACTGGATATACCTTAAAAACCATCTCTGAGGGTTATTGTTCAAAAAATTTTACAATGCATTAAATTATAAAGTTTGCATTGTAGTAAAAAACTGCAAGTTTGTTGCAACCGAGAGATAATATTAATTTACTGATATCAAAGAAACTGATTACTAAATTGATTTATAAAATTTTATTTATTTAAAAAAAATATTTATGACTTTAGTTGTCACTATTTTGTTCATCAATTTGATTATTCTATTAGCTTAATTTAAATGGAACCATGCGTCAGCAAATAAATTTTATTCTATTGTTAAGATTTATTCTATTGCTAAGATTTATTCTATTGTTAAGATTTATTCTATTGTTAAGATTTATTCTATTGTTATTATTATTTTGCTTTTTAAAGCTCTCAGAAGATATTTAAGTCAATTTTTTCGAAGTAAGAAAAAGTTTTACTTTCGTGCTTCGCAATGTACTAAATACTTATGATATATAACTATGACCTAGTAATAGATATCGAGCTAAATGAAAAGATATCTATGACTTTTAGCGTTGTTATTTTGTTAATCAATTTAATCACTGCATTCATTTAATTTAAATAGGTATCAATGCTCCTCTAAAATAAAGTTTATTCCAAGATATATTCTATTGCTATTATCATTTAACCGCTTAAATTTATGAGGACTCAGAAAACATTTAGATCAATCTGATCAAAGCAAGAAAAAATTAAACTTTCAAGCTTTGCAACGAGCTGAATACCTGTTATATACACCGAAGAGCCATTACATTATAACCACCCACCATCTATAACAATGGGCTCGCCCAGGTTTTCATGGTTTCTGGCCCAGGAACAATGTTTTCATGGGGCACATTAGGACCCATAATCCTCATAGAACAATCCCTGACGCCTGTAAGCTACTTAAGCATAGTTGCAGACCAGGTTCACCCATTCATGGCAACAGTTTTTCCTGCGGGGGATGGTGTTTACCAACAGGATAATCCCCATGTCATAAGGGTCGAATCGTCAAGGAACATTCCAGTGACTTTCAAGTCATTTCTTGGCCTCCAAATTCATCTGACCTTAATCCAATAGAGCATTTGTGATCCTACTTGGAAAACCAAATTCGATCTGCCACGCTTCCCCCTCGCAATGTGAGGGAATGGCAGGACCAGTTGACGAGAGCGTGGTACCATATACCTCAGACTACCTATCAGCACCTTGTGGAATCAATGCCACGGCGGGTGCTAGCAGTTTTGAGGGCTAAAGGTGGTCCTACATGTTATTAGCAGGGTGGTCATAATGTAATGGCTTTTAGGTGTATATTTACGATATATATCTATGATATATATCTATGACATAGTCATAGCTATCTAGCATAGATATCTAGCTATGAATAAAAAGAAGTCTATTACTTTAATCGCTGTTATTTTGTTAATAAAATTAATTATTATGTTTGTTTAATTTAAATCGATACCAATGCGTCTCTAAATAAATTTCATTTCAAGATCTACTCTATTGTTATTATTATTTTTAAGTTAATAAACATTCAGAAAACATCTAGGTCAATGTGATGAAAGCAAGATAAAATTAAACTTTCATGCTTCGATACGTGCTTCACATAGCTTCTTCTGGAATTTTATGTCTGACAAAAAAGAAGTAAAGGAACTCGGAAATTGTTTTTAATCAAATTCAAAGAAAAGTTTTTCTCAAAAACACTCCCACACATCCAACGCCGAATCGATATAGCCAAGGATGGCTGAACCGAGGAATTTTCCTCAACTCAACTTCAAGCGATGGAGTGCAAATTATTCGAATTTTTCGGATTTGTAGTAGCTTCATTCGTTGAATCGTAAAAAAGAATAACTAAACAATCAAACAATTATATGACTGAGTAATAGAAATTCGAACTTTTGGAATGGGGATCCCTATCCAATTTTGATGATAAAAGGATTAAATTGGAAGAAAACTGCAGATTCTCAGGGTGGAAAGCGCCATTTAATTCCTAGTTGACACCACGACAATTTATCTTTGTCTATTAAACTTCTGTTTTAAAAGTTTTCTTTTTTGTACAAATTTGTATGTTTAAATTTAAAAAATAGTTAAATGATAAGTTGGGATGACTTAGGAGCTTAGAGCGTTGATTTCTATTTCGGGAAAACTTAGAACGTTGATTACTCATTGCAATTAATGTTGCTTCATACCCCAATCAATGATTCGTATACAGTTATTGGATTATACAGGACTGTTCAAAATATCCATAGTGGTAGAAGTACAATGGATGAAAGCTCAGTTACATTGTTTTAGTTCGGAGACAAAATATCCCCAGTGATAGAAATACCATGGATGAAAGCCCAGTTCTATTGTTCTGATTTAGTTCTGATACGAAATATCCACAGTGATAGAAGTACTATGGATGAAAGCCCAGTTCCATTGTTTTAGTTTTGATGCAAAATATTCCCAGTGATAGAAATACCGTGGATGAAAGCCCAGTTCTATTGTTCTGATTTAGTTCTGATACAAAATATCCACAGTGGTAGAAGCACTATGGATGAAAGCCCTGTTTCATTGTTTCAGTTCTGATCCAAAATATCCTCAATGGTAAAAGCACCATCGATGAAAACCCAGTTTCATCGAGTTATAGTTTTAGTTCTGTTACAAAATATCCCCAATGGTAGTAGTAGTAGTAGTAGTATTTCATTTACGTCGCCCTAGAGCTGAACAATACGCTATAGGCGACGGTCTTTGCAACATTCTTAAGAATTACTCAAAGAATTTTAATCCTCTGCAAAGGGAATGGAGTTAAATCTCTGATGCAAGTTAGAGTCCTGATGAATTAGAGTTCTGATGGCAATTAGAGTTCTGATGCAGGACATCTTAAATGATAGAAAAGTCATTGGTGAGAATCTTAATTCTCATAGTTCTTCCCTGGATTAAAATTAAATTATTTTTATAACATAGTTTTAGTCAAAAAGTCTCCAAGAGGCTAGTTTGTATTCACCCAGATGAAGTGATTGAATTTGGAGTTCAGTGTCTTCTGAATTGAGTTACAAATTTTCAAAATTCTGGAATTAAATTTTGTAAACTATACACCCACTTAGTTTATTGTTTGTCCAGTACCAGTAATAAAAGAAAAGAAAATAGTTAAGGTGAACAAACATTGTATAAAAGCTATTTAAATGTAGTACTTCTGAAGCATCATATGATATACAAATTATAATTAATTAGTTAATGAATAATGCAAATGAATAAATGAATGAATAATGCAAAGTATTTAGCATAAATACGTTAAATATGAATGCAGAGTTAATGTTCAAACTATTTATTAATTATATTTTGATTAGGAAAGAGATCATTTCGTGAAATTAATTTATATCATATGATCTATCATATATAATAATTTTGGATGGAAATAAAGCACTTCGAGACACAGCAATTTTGAAGGCGAATGCCTTTTGTATCATTTAAAGTTTACATTTTTATATTTTATTTCATGCCTGCTGAAGTGTCTTGTTTAGTTGTGTAAATAAGTAAATATGATAGTATTCAATCTACTTGTTATATTCCAGGTAATATAAATATTTTTAAAATCGTTTTTCATAAAAGTTATTTCACACATTTTGTTTAGTAATTTATATTAAGGAAAATATTTAAATAAATGTGACAACATTATGGTTTAAAGGAAAAGAAATAAACGAAACAACCGGTGTTTTGGTAGTGTGAGCTAATTTACTTTTATATGAGGAATTTAACAAAAATAAATAAACATAAATGAATTTTAGATGTCATGAGAAATTTAAAGTAATCAATCAAATATGTACATATGTAGGGGAGAGTGGGGTCAATTGTAACAGGGTACGATTGTAACAGAGCAAAAATTTCGAGTGTCGGGTTCTAGATTTGGTTCCTAGGTGGCGCACAAGGTGTATTTAATAAATCTACATGTACACCCCTGCTGGCAACCATTTTTATGTACTTTTGAAAGAGTTACATCACAAAAGATATTTTCACGCTACGTAAGTACTTTTTTTGGTATTAGAATATTATATTGTAACAAAGTAATTTTGTTTAAACAAATAAAAATTAGTAACCGAATATGTAAGTGGACACTTTAATTAACATTTCAAAAAAAAAAAAGATTAGTTTTGCTAATTAACTAGCATTGTTTTTAACAAATGAAGCTGAAATGGCGTCTTGGGGACAATTGTAACAATAAGTAAAGGGACGATTGTAACAGCTGAAAATAAATAATCTTATGTTTACAAACCATTACTTAACTCTTTAAGAACCACCAATAGTTTCCTATATCATTTATATTATGTTGCATGTGCATTATTTTATTTGTCACCTTTCACAGCATAAATTAAAATTTTTAACCCCTTAAAGTTAAAAGTTTAACCCTTTAGGTCTCTGCTCATTATTATTTTTACTCCTAAAATATCACTACTATTTTGATCAATAAAAAAATATATCACAACTATGATAATATGTATAATTAACTATGTTTTAGTTGAATTTATGAACTGTTACAATTGACCCCGTAAGTGGGGACAATTGTAACAAGTGCACGACTGTCAAAAATTGTTAATAACTAATATAACAACATTTAAAATAAGGTATTTGCTTTTTTTTCTAGTAGAGGATAGTCTACTTTACTCGTCTGTCAATTAATACTAATAATATATTTTTGTTAGTTAAAAATAATTAAGTAAAAAATGTTACAATTGACCCCACTCTCCCCTATATATTTACAATTTCAGGCCGAAGTTTTTGGTCAACCTGTGAAATATAAATAGAAAATAAAATATGCGTATACAATATTCTGACTTATTGATAACATGTTTAGAATCAATATTTTAATATGTTAGTACGAAGAATAACAAATTCAACTCATATACAGGTTTCTTCTTTAAATTTCACTTTCGTCAATATGACCTCTTTTGGCACAGACGACTGACATGACTGTCTTACTCAAATTTCATATTCAAAAAACCAATTTTTCTAAAGTTTTGCAGTTTAAATTTCTTTAGACGTTCCCAGAGCTGTGCTACGTTAGTTGGGTCCATTTTGTGTACTCTTCTGTACCGCTCAACCGATAGTTTTTCTGTAGGATTCAGATCGTTTTATTGTGGAGGCCATGTCATCATTTTGAGGACTTGCTTCTCTTCTTTTGAGTTTGAACAATTGGCACAAAGTTTCGAAGTTTGTTTTGGGTCATTATCTTTACAAATAACAACTCTTTACAAATATTACCGATAGCAGAAGACATTTCATAATGTACAAACACGCTGTGACATTTTGTTTTTCTTATTGTAGTCTGGAGCTAATTTACCATTTTTTTCGCCAACTAAATCACCCCAAATTATCACGTTAACTCCACAATGTCTCACTGAATAACTCAAACATTATGATTTACACCTTTACCAGCCATCTGTATGAAAAAACTCTGTAAAATACGCTTATTATAAAAGCATATTTATTGGAAAAATTCTTTTTATGTGTAAAAAAATGAATAATCATGTCAGACGACTGAACGTGATTTTGATAATTTTTTTCATTCTTTTGTGGTAATTGGGAAGGAAATGGACAGCTCTTAACTTCTATTTATTAATGTGGACTATTCGAATGTACAATGGGAGTGAGACTTGTCATTGCGTGATACAAAATATCTATTTTGTCTCGCGTGATTCTTAATACCTCTAAGAACAGCGAAAAGTTCTTAGCTGTACTATTCATTAGTGCTTTTTGTGGTCTATGTTGATTTGCAGATTGCTCTTTTTCTGCTCTCAGTTGTTATTACAATTTATATTTATTACCTTATGGTTATGGTTATAATATATTTAGTACCTTAGGATTATAACTGAAATTAGTCTATTAATCTTCGAAATTAATTTAAAGAGGTAAAACCCAAATATTACGGGTCATGAAAGTCATTATATAAGTACTCCCTCAACTTTTACTAATTTTATTCATTTTAGTATTTTATTTTAAATCTATTAATAAACTAAAGTTGTAATGTAAAACGCACGCAACGTAAGTGAGATTATTTCTGTAAATTGTTCGTTAGGATGATAAAGCCAAATTATGGTATTTAAACCATTTATTTGATAATTTTTCCGTTCATATAAGGGTTTACCGGTAATCCTGGTTTTCAGAATCATAGTTTTTATTACTACACATTTAGTAAAAAATTCAAAACTGAAAAGTAAATTTTATCGAATTAATGGTTTTCATTTCATACTTTTAGGTGTCATGTCAAATTATGCCATATCATATTTAAAAAATTTAATCACGTATTATAAAACCATATTTTATCCTTAATTTTACCAAAATCATTACCAAAGTGCTTCGATAAAATTATCAAGCTTTCTGGTGCTTCCATAGGGACAAAATCACAGTAAATTTTGCCATATTCTGATAGTTTTGACCATATTCTTTTCTCAATGTACTTTTAATTGTGTAATTTTATTTCGACTGCCTTTTGTACCATAATTTGAGTATGAAATATTTATAAATTATTTTCATTTTTCACAGATTAAGTGAATATACAGAATGATGATATGAAAAATGACATTGTAAAATTTAAAGTATGTTACGTACTAAATATTTGTCAGTAAAACAAAATGATTAAAGGATTTTTTAAATTGCCTTATGAAGCTAAAATTCTCATTTATACATACATGATACGTAAATGTGAATTTTAACTAAGTAAACCAAGTAAAATAAAACCAAGTTACCAAGAAAGTAGCTAAAAGATTCATTAAAATTAACAACTGAAACCAGTACAAATAAAAATTTTCAATATCAAGTAATGTTAGATCAAATTATCAACTTAGAAATCAAAAATTATGAGTGTAAAAAATTATTTCTTTCTATTCAACAGTTTTTCCACAACTTTGCATGAATTCATAGCAAGTACAGCATGAATTCATAGCAAGTTGGAGAAAGAATTGTTAAAATTCAGAAAAAAACATCGTTTCAAATTAAAGCTCTTTTTATTTCATGTGAGGAAAATTAAAACAACTTAGATTGTATTTTATGTTTTAAGTTATGTGTCGAAAAACATTCACATGTTTTCTTTCCTGCCATTTTTAAACGACACGTACAATCCCTTTCTGCTGTAAAATGTATTTTCAAATTTTGAAAACTCAATCTTTAAAAAAATAAATAACAAGCATTACAATAATGATATATAGTTCTTTTGTTCAATACAAAGAAACTTTTTTTCTTTCAATTTTACCCTTTAAAAACTGTTAATGTATCTTATCACCAAAACCTTAACAACTACTTAACAATGTCGTGTAGAACCAAGGACAGTTGCTATAGTGTACTGAAAGACCAAGAACAGTGCTCGAAGTACAGTAGCAGCCACCTTTTTTAGTATTCTGAAACACGAGAAATAATTACAATAAGATAAGATATACATAAGAGTTGCTAAATATGTTATTATGATACAATATAAATCAAGAATCATTAATTTAGGATGCACATATATACTAATTTTTGAAATAAAATTAGTTCGTTAATCAAACGACAATAAATACAGAAAGGATATTAAGACGAATTTGAACGAGACTTAAAAAAAAACCAAGCTGATTGAAATAATACATTCCAAGACAATTTCGTACAATTTACAGAGACTGAAAACTGCTGAAATTGATACAGCTACTAAAAACCGCTGTAAATGTTGAAAATGGGTTCAAGAGAAATATATTTCCTTATTATCTAATTTAATTATTCCATTTTGATTTGAAAAGCGGCATGGAAAGTATTAATTTAATTTTTTCATAAATACACATCCTTTTTATAATTTATTTAAGATATTGTTATAAGAAAAATTATTTTTCTAGAAACATTTCGCCCTTTTTTTATTGACATTTTACATTAAATAATTCCATAAAGGCAACCGAAAGATTACTTAAATAATTCATTATTTATTGGTTTAAATCTAAATACACGTTGATAAAATCATTACTGGTTAAAAAAAAAATCCTAACTCTCAAGACACCTTTAATCCTTCCACTTTACCCTAGAATTTCGTGGAATACCACTTAGGAACATCTGATCAGAATTATAATTCCATCATTTCAATAAATATGGTACATTATCAATGTTTTGAAAAATCAGGTCTAAAATGAGGAATTTTTTTTCCTAAGAGTCCTCAAAAAATCAATTGTAAATGGTTAGATTTTCAAACTTTTTAGTTGAAAATTCAGTGAAACTTTGTTTAAAATTTTTCCTTCCATTTACTAGAAGTTCAACTTAAACAACATTTTTAATTTTGCTCGAAACATTTATTTTTTCAGTCTTTTCTAGCATGTTTAACTTTTTAAGAATAACTGCTGCTATAACTAAAATAAATCAAAACATTCATTAAATTTGATTGTGCAATTTTTTTCTGATATATATTTAACCATTTATTCCATTTGTAATTATGCTTAAGTATGATTTTTAACTCTTCAAACTTTCAAATAAAGTACCAAACAAGTCATTATTCGTGCTATCATTTTATAGCTAAATTGTTACTGTAAAATATTTAATCTTGAATTAGTTATGTTGGCAATAGGTTTCACATCTTAAACGTTTCAGTCTACAAAGGTATCAAAATTATTTTAAATGACAGATATAATGTGTTTAACTACATTAGTATGCTTTAAATACTTTCAATGCATATTTAAATATACAACAAACGAATAAAAAAAAGTCAAAATTGATTATAAAGTTAATTTTCAACATTTGTTTAAACCAACTAATTATTAAGAATATTTTACATAACTTATTTGTCGCTACATTATAACAGTATAAAGGATCTTTTTAATTTGTATTAGTGATTAATTATCCAGGCATTTTGATACACCTGCAGAAACAGTTTTCGAATAAACTATGCCGCAAGTCCTATTACATCAGAGCTTTGAAACAATTTTACTGAACGCTTAAACGTCACAAATATAAACAAATAAGTTTTAAAGTCATTTTTCGATGTTTTCTAAAATTAAATTAACTAAATCTTTTATGTTCGTTACTTACAAACTATTTTGTTTAACACTATAATAGTAGACGTGTTTTATTTTTTATATTTTTCTTACTTGTATTAGTCACAGGTAACTTTACTGTCAATCTTTGCTGTAACATAAATGTTTTAGATAGGACGTTGAATTTAATCATTACGCTTAAACTCTTTTTACTATTTATTTATTTACAATATGGCAGATAAAATTAAAAACTATGTCAATTTGCAAAATTTGCCCAGTATTTGCAAAAACATATTTAAATAATTTCTCAAATTGGTTAAATTTTAAAACTGTTTCTCACAGTCAAGTAATTTGCCATACTTTTAATTATCTAAAAATTTCAGAATAATAATTCCAGCCATAGAATCCTTCACAGAAAAATATTGCTTCCGATGTATATTGATTACGTAATAAGGGAAAGATTAACCAGGAGTAAATTATTTGAAATACATTCCAATAAATATCTACCCTCCAACGAATTCGTTAAATTTGTGATCTCTAATGTCTATAGACAACAAACGAAGCTACTTAAGTAAATCATTTCAGTGTTTCAATTCACTTCGACGAATTTTATTGCTTTAAACATTTCATGACTTATTTTAAGAGGGGAG
Organism: Parasteatoda tepidariorum; assembly: GCF_043381705.1. Taxonomy (NCBI): domain Eukaryota; kingdom Metazoa; phylum Arthropoda; class Arachnida; order Araneae; family Theridiidae; genus Parasteatoda; species Parasteatoda tepidariorum. Next base: position 44,316,026 of record NC_092208.1, on the reverse strand, counting down.
TTGATTAAATAGTTAGGAATGGGTCTGCTTTAGTTGCAAAACAACTTGTATTTCATGCTTATTTAACTAGAACACCTTTATCGCTGTAAGCTTAAACTATAAATACTTGTTATTTTAGACAATTTCAGCTGAGTATTTTATTTTTGTGAATTGTTTTCAAAGTGCAGAGATAAAATTGATTAAAAAAATTCTTATGGGTCGTGCAAAGATGGTAAAAATTGCACTATTTACAAATGCCCATATTAATCACCGAATTATTCAATTTTTAAAATCATTTTATCATATCATTCCTAACTATCCCCTCTTTCTCTAGATTAAGTTTTGTCAATAACATTAAATTTCAAGAAAGCTACTCTGATTTTTTAGTCAAGACATATGATCAACTTAAGCATTGATGACAGTATATTCAAAAATATTCTCTACTAATTCAGATTCTTATTATTAAATATAAAATACACTTCTAATTATTAAATATTCTCCAATTATTGAACATTCTCCTAATTATTAAATATTCACCGAATTCTCTGTATTTTTCCAAATTTAGACAACTGTGAATGATTGTATTCTGTTTTGGNCGTTTCGTTATGTTGAAATGGCCTTGATTGGTGAGCTGTAGAATCAGAATCAGAGTTTTGAGAACACATATCGTTATATCGCATGTTCCTTTTTCGCACCTCTTAGCTTTTTTTTTTTCTTTGTCGCGACTTTTCTTGTAGATGATTTTCAGTGGGACTAACTTCGTGATAGCCGATGTTACCTTGTTCTGAAGGCAATCTATTATTGAAAAGAATATATAAAGAAGAGTTTCTTCATTAATTAGATAAGTTTTTTTTAAAAAAAAAAAACTTCTTTTTATCTTTAAATGTGAAAATTATCGGCAATCTAATTTAGGCCCCNACGATAAAGAAGTGCAAATATTTCATTCTGTATCTACACACATTTTTTCAATAAATATTTTAAGTAAGATTTGTACATCTTAGTCAATTTATTTAATATCTTTCTTTAGCAAAACATATATATTTTCAAATTTATAAATTGATTTAAATCAATATGCGTATGAAGTCTTGATAGAAATCTGACTTTCTGTGCCTTAAAGTAAATGAAATTCAAAAATACTATATCGCGATACATCGCTATATCGCGATGCAAAACTGACGATATATCACGATATATAATTTCTAATATCGCCCAGTCCTAGTCAAGACATATGATCAACTTAAACATTGATGACAGTATATTCAAAAATATTCTCTACTAATTCAGATTCTCATTATTAAATATAAAATACACTTCTAATTATTAAATATTCTCCAATTATTGAACATTCTCCTAATTATTAAATATTCACCGAATTCTCTGTATTTTTCCAAATTTAGACAACTGTGAATGATTGTATTCTGTTTTGGCCAAATTCCTTTGAAACAAATACCAACTTAGAAGGAATGTTCAGAATCTCACGGTGACAAAAAAGTATGGTCAAAACTACCAGAATATGGTAAAATTTACCGTTTTTCTAGCTCTATGGGAACACCAAAAGGTTCTATGAATTTTACCGGTATAATTAGCAATGAAATATGATTTTATGATGTACGATGAAATTTGATAAATGCAGTGAAATTTGGTAGTTTTATCATAATACCTTAGATCATTTCTATTCTTAATGCAAGCTTTGAAATTTTTAAAATACGCCTCTTGAAAAAAATGTATAAAAGTAGCAAAAGTGAAAAAAAAGGATTTTATTCTCAATATGCTTTAAAGTCACTAATAAAAATTTAAAATTTGAAACGAATTTTCGTTTTAGACATAATAAAGTTGATATTCTATACCACTTATATTGTTTCTATTTACAAAAAACTTCGTTACAAATTTGTTTGTAAATTGTTCATTGATTTGTTGCCATTTTTTCAGTACAGAGGAGTATATTGTTATATTTTTTTTAAAAATACATCTGATTTAATTGTAACATTCGCAGAAAAAAATATATAATTAATTGTGTTGGTCACGAATTGTTTTGTTTCTCTTGAAATGATTATAGAAATGATATGCTTTCACTAATAGTGCTTTATATTTTCAAAATTAATAGCTCTGGCGTGACTTGACATTATAGTAAAGAAATATCCGAATCCTAGGTTTTTCTTAAGTCCTTAACACTCATCTTAAAATATTAAACTTACACATTTAAAGATTGAATAATTTATTTCGAGAGCGTGAAGTTTTTAATCAAAAGTAAGTAAGAATAAATCATTGATGTCTTTTTTTAATTAAAGGGAGTTATAATAATTTAATGGTTTATGTACAGTTAAAGTAAATTGAATGTAATCAAAATAAAAAATTTTTTAAATGTTTCTCTTTTGTAAAAAAATTGCCATCATAATTTTTTTTTCCATTTCGTAAGTACGAATAATCTCTTAAAACATGTAAGTTATGCCTTTTTGCTGTAAAAATGTGTTAAAATTTAGTTCTATTAAATTTGGAAGCGAATTTGAAACCAAAATCTCCCTCTGTAAAAACAGTAGCACAAGCTTTATATTTCTTTGTCGATCAAATGTTTATCAAATATAATTAATGCATTTTTTTTCTTCAAATAAAGTGTCATGAACTAAAGTAGAAAATATTGAAAACCTTTAAGAAGTTTTAATGCTTTTGTATTTTTGTTTATATTTAAATTTTTTTTTTTTTTTTTTTTTTTTTTTTTTTTTTTTTAGAATTATCCAGTCACAATTTTTATAAGCGACAAAAAAGCTTAGTAATGGAAATTACTAACTTTCATTATTATACGCATGCTCAATTATTTTCATATAAGAGCATTTAAAGTGAATGCCAAGTTAGACTATGAAGGATACGTCTGGAAAAGGACAGCAAGAAACAGCACGAATTCAGTGACAGGAAGTGATTGCACCGGTCTTCCAATCTATTAATCAGACAAAGTAATGCGCATATGGGACGTGATATAACTCTTCTATTATCACTAATAATTTGATAAACTGTAGCTATGGATTTATAGAGATCATGATATTTGCTTTCTGAGCCTTTCTCTGATCCAATATTGATGTACGCCATTCACGGAAACTTTAAGAAATTTGCTCATAAACGCTTTTCATTAACAGAATTTGCCACAAACAGCAACCATTGGACAATAATTATCCGCTTCAATCTCACCTTCCACCGCTGATAGCCATGCTTTTTCGCGTTTTTCTGTTCCAGACGCATCCGTGTAGGCATGATCTTACATTCACTTTAAATGTTCTCAGATGAACTGGTTTATCAATTATACTCAAACTTCTTCTTTTTCTTCTTACGCACAGCAGCCGATTACCGACCAAGACCATATCAGTTAATTTACCCCCTCTATATTCGGTGCTATACTTAAACTACAGTGCTTAATTCTTAACACTAAGAGTTGACACTGTAATGGTCACTGCATTTTCGGCATCCAGTAAAGGCATCCCTTCAATACATACAATAATTAATAATGAAAATGTATTTAATTATTACAACAGTTAATCATAATAATATTCATCTATTTACTTATTTCAATAATGAATTTTATGACACATAATTTTTACTCTGCCAATTTAATCTTAAAATGGGACTTTCTCATTTCATCACCGTCGTTTAGAGAATAAAAGTCACTGCTATCGATTTATTTAGGTTTCTTAACCACAAAAAAACTATTACAATCCTTAAAAGTGTTTAAAATCTCTTTAGTAAGTAGCTTTTTATTCAAACTGTCATTATCTTTTACGTATCACACCCTTATAGTCAAAACTGGGTCTCTAATGAATGATGTTGGCGATAATTCCAACCCTCAAATGCAGCCAGTCTTCGCTACGCAGCTTAAGGAGAAAAGTTAAAGACATCATCGATTTCTAGTAATCGATATTTCTCTTCAAATCGACTCGATACAATCTGCTTTTCTAGCTATGCTCCTGTGATAAGGCAGAAAGTTACATTTTGAGAAACATTCCTCTATGCAAAAAAAAGTAGTTGAAATCATTATTTTTTTACTACTCATAATTTTTTTTTTTCCAATTGTAACAAAAATGAGCTAAGCTCATTTAAATAAATATTGAGAAATAATTTTTTTGCATTAGCTTAGCTAAATTGAAAGGAAGTTTTTAGCTTTATGATAAGACATAAAATGCGTCATCTTTAAAAAAAATACCCTATAAACAGTTTAAAAAAATATTTTAAATTGAATAAAGATTATAATAAGATTTTCTTGAGTTAATATAAATTGTTTCTATTAATTCATACAAATACTTTATAATAAAAATATTAATAGTGTGCTGAAACAATTTTATAATTTAAAGTCAAGGAATTTTCGTTTTCGAATATTTATAAAATTTATTCCAGTATCAATAACAATTTTATAAAGAGAGTGACCAGACAAAAGCGTCAAAATATGAAACTATGTTATCTTGAGGACCACTTACCTTTGATCATATTGTATTTACGGCTAATAGAGAAAAAAAATCTGGTGAAATTACCCTATTGTATGATAGGGACACTTCTGGCGGAAAAAAACTCATAATTCTTATAATTAAACCAAAAAATAACGATACTTAAACCATTATTTGATAATTTTTCCGACCATATGGTTAAGGTCTTTAGTAATACTGGTTTTCCTAATTATCGTTCTTATTACGACATATTTAATAAAAAAACCGACTAAACAAATTGTTTTTATGCCATGCTCTAAGGTATGATGATAAAAATACCCTATTTTACCACAATTATCAAATTTTATCACATACTATAAAACCCTATTTTATTGTTAATTTTACTAAAATCAATACCAAAGTGCTTCGAAAAAAGGTAGCAGGCCTTTTAGTGCTCCCATAGAGACAGAAATACAGTAAATTTTCCCATATTCTGGTTTTCACTGTACTTCTTATTTCAGTAAAATTAGAATGAAATATATTTATACAGCTTTTATTGTCGTTTCATTATATTTTTTAGCTCTCTTTATTGGTCATCCTGTATCATTTTATTTTATTTTATAACCGTCGTTGAGCAATGCAGAAGAAAAGGGACCTCCTGAATCAAGATTTGGCAGATATTTACCCTTGTAGAGGACTTCTTGATGGAGCTAACCCATGTTTGTGTTGCAGGAAGAGGAAAACCACGAAAGCCTCTCACGGTTAGTTTAATGGCAAGGGGACTCTCATCCATAATCCATACCACTGCGGATATTTTACGTCAGCATTGTGGGCTATGAGAGGCAGTTGTGGAATTCGTATTGATCAGCCATCGATGGGATTCGAACCCGGGTCACTTTATTGGGAGTTGAGTGCTGTATTTATTGAGTCACCTCGGCTCCATCCTGTATCATTAAGAATATTACATACTAGTAATATTTTGAATATAACGTTAATACATTAAAAATGACTGAATTACTACTCTAACAGTTTGTTTCTCGCTTTCTTTTTGTGACAGTTATCTGAAAGCAAGAGAGTATTAAATTATACAACTTCGTTATACAAACTCATTCATTATTACAACCTCAAACAGAAACTTGAAATATTTATGAATGAGTTCTAAATTAATTATCGATCATAAATTAACTGCTTTAACAATTATTTTCTTAAAATTCATTATTCAAAAGGATAAATTGTCTGAAAAACTTTGATAACTAGAACTAAAACTAGTTGCGAATTCAAAACTCATTTCTTCTTTATTGTTTGAGGATATTTTATAAGTGCTAATGCTCTATTATAAAATCAACTTGAATAGTTTTTTAATTTTTCAGAATTATAATTTAAAAAAAATAGAAATTTTTTATACAAGGGTGCTTTTGAGGTTGACAGGCGTAAAAAATACACCTGAGGTAGCTAGGAAATGAAATTAAGTTCTGTACGAAAAGAGCCTTATCAGTAAAACTCAGTTTCAACCTCATTTGCACCTCATAAAATCAGCCTCGTGTATATCTTAGCAATACTTTTAGTCGAAATTTGGGGAAATTATTCCCACCTCAAATATACTTATCTGCTTAAGGTGCAGAAGAAATGACATACACACCCTAAAAACTACCTCTCTAAGCTAATTGCTCTAACATAAATTTCTGTCAACCATAAAAGGACCTCGAGTATTAATAGAACAACTTCATTCACCTCGATTATGAACCATGATTATGAAGGTTGATTTTTTAAGGTTTTTTGTCAACTTCATTAGAACCTCAAATCAAACTTAAACCCCAAAATTACCTCAAATAAACCTCAAAAAGTCCTTAATTTTGGTGAAGGGTACATTTTTAAAATAAAAACATTATTTGAGTGAAATAGAATATATTTCGATTATAATATACAAAATATTGCATAAATTGCATTATTTTCAATTGTTTTTTTAATTTTATTTTAGCGAAAATTTAAAATTTTCTCAAAATTGACGGAAACAGCTCAAGGATTGCTGAATCGTCAAAACTGAGTTTTACTTCGGAGAGTGGATGTGTTTGCATTGTATCGAATCTATAATAGTTTCTTGAAATCAAAATGAAAATGCTCATTAAATGTTTTGCATAAAGTAAATAATTGAGCGTTCTGACTCCTCGATAAGTTTTAAATACATAAAATATTATAGAAAAAATAAGCAACGCGTAAACTTTTGCTTTTTACAGTTGTTTTGATTTTTTTTAGCATTTTACGTACGAAATATAAATGGACACTGAATATTTTGCTTAAAATATATAATTTGATTATTTTTGTGTTCGAACATTTTTTTTCAATTTTAAACACAAAATGTAAATGTATACTTAATGTTCTTTTTCAAAAAAAAAAGTAATACGTTTATTTTTGCATCCTCGCATTTTTTGGAAATGCTGCAACTCAAGTTACTAAACAGAATCTGTTACAACACGAATAAATAATACATATTTTCCACTTAATTTATTGTTCTAAAACATTTATTACAAGAGCATGAATTGTCCTCTTCAACCTTTCATTTCGTGAAAAAAAACTAGTAATTGCATTCTACTTTCTATGAATTATGAATTTATTTTTCATGTTTGAGTGAAATTGGTGTGGATATTTTAGTCAGTTGTGTCAACACGCACCTGAAACTTTAATGACTTTGATCCAATTGAAAAAAATTTTTGGCATAAATTTCCCGTTAACTTGAAAAAATAGGTTACAGTTATTATACCTGATGTTCACAAAATGCAGTACTATTTACTGGATGACTCATTTTTATTTATTATTTCTGCCAGTTTTTAGCTGTTGTTTTTTGATTAATACTATTAGTCATCAATTGCAAAAATATGAACATTTCTTAAACTTTCAGTTGTTTTATCTGCATTTTTTTTATTACTATTTGCAGGTAAGCAATGATTATTATAAATTATAATTCTGAAAAATAAATCTTATTATAAATCTGAGGTAATTATAAATCTGAATTATAAATCGTTTTAACAATTATTTCTTGCTGGATTTTTTTAACTATTATTATTAGTCCTTATTTAAGAAAATATAAGATTATTTCTTGAACTTTCAGTTGTTTTAGTAGCATTCTTATAACTTTTTCATTTAAGCAAAGATTATAAGTAATAATTCTTAGATTATAATTCTTTATTTCATAATATTTAGGTTGTAATTCGTTTTAAGAATTATTTCTTGTTGGATTTTTTGTAATTATTATTATTAGTCATTATTTACGAAAGTATAAGAATATTTATTGAGCTATCAGTTGTTTTATCAGCACTCTTTTATAACTATTTACAGGTAAGCAATGATTATTATAAGTTATAATACTTAGTTGCAGTATTTAAGTTATAATTCGTTTTAGGAATTATTTTTAATAACTTTTTTGAACTATTACTATTAGTTTTTATTTACGAAAATATAGGAACATTTTTTGAACTTTAATAGTACATTATAATCATTTTAGGTAAGCAGGAATTTTATTTGCATTTCTGTAACTCTAAAAGAATATTTGCTATTCCAATGTAAGTCGTAAGCTTTAAAACTTTTTCTCAGATAAACATTTTAAATCTTTCCCAACATGGACTTAGACTTAGCTTAAAAATAATCCTTTTCGTCACAAACAGCATGCATATTTAATTTGTTATATTTCGAAGAAATAGAAGAAATAAGAAGTTTTTGATAGAATTTAAATAAGATTATGTAAAGAAAATAGCAAATTTCAAATTAAAGTAGAAAATTATCTATTTACTTTTAATTTAATTTTCTTTAAGATTCAATTTTTTTCAACTTGTAGAATAGTGCTTAAATCATTAATTAACTTGTTATTATTAATTAAATAATTAATTTGAGCAATAGATTGTAAAAATATAACATGAAATTATGCCTATTTCATAAAATGAAAAAAAAGGGAAATCGTATTTAAATTAAGTTTACATAACAATCATGCTTTTAATTAATTCTTTTGTTAAAAATTTTGTTTTAGTTAAGTTATTAACTTAATAAATTGTATGCTTTTAACTTTAAAAAAGCATTCAACTTTTTTGAGCAACTTAATTTACCATTTATTAAAATGCTCCTAAAATATTGTGTTTAAATTGAAAAGCTGTATATATTTTTTTATTAAATATGCACTGCATGATCAAAATTACCAGAATTATAGTTAAATTAACTGAGTTTCTGACTATAGGGGAACACCAAAGATATAATTCTTACCGAAGCAGTTTGCTAATGATTTTGGCAAAAATTAACAATAAAATATGATTTTATAACATGTCATGAAATTTGGTAAATATCGTAAGATTTAATAATTCCATCATGATACCTTAGAAAATGGTATAAAAATCCAAATTTAATTTCCAGTTCTGCATATTTTTACGAACTGTGCAGCAATAAGAACTAAAATTTGTGAAACTAGAATTTATGATAAACAGTTACCGCATAAACGGAAAAATTGCCAACTGAATGATTTAAATACCATATATTTTGGTTTCATTAACCAGAATTCAGAATTATGATTTCTTTTATCCGAAGTGACGTTATTTTACAGACCAATAACTTTACCAGAATTTGTTTCTAAGTGTGGTAAAACTGCATCTTATCTTAATCTATCATCTATCATCATCTTATATTAACAGCATATTTGCTAAATTCTCTCTGTAGCAAATTTAAAAGCACTTAATCATAATTTATTGAAAGAAATTCCATAATCGAAGGAAATCTTTATAAAAAAATAACTTTTATGTCAAATCATTTCGTATAATAATTATTCAGCGTACTTATAATATACGAGGCAGGCGCTAAGGAATTCAAATTATTATCCAGTAAATTAGCTAAATATCTAAAGTACTCGCCAATTTTCGAAAGTCTTCGCCAAATGCAAATCTTAACAATTTTTTATAATTAATTTTTTTCCTAAAGAAAACTCTTTTATGGTAGTTTCTTTCAGGCTTTTATCATTTGGACCCAATTATTATTGGTTATGCATCGTATCTACCGAAAATTACTGTAATCGAATAAAAAATACAGATTTGTTTAGAAAAATTCATTTTGACGTAATTTTGAGGATCGAGTTAAATATATATTTTCCTTTCCAGAGGAAAAATTCATTCGGCAATACTTTCTACGAAACACAATTTCATTCGCCAAATTTACAGTTTTATCGCATTTGGCGTGGTGGCGAAGGCTCAGCGCTGTCCTTGAATACGTATGATAATTACATATAATAATTCAAACGCAATTAAGTTATACCCCAATTCAGGAAAATTTCAGTTTATTACCTAAAAATCAGATTATTTTTCCAAAAGCGATTTTTAAATTTATAATTATTATTTTGACATAAAATAATTATTCAAATTTAGTAATTTAAGCTGTACCTCAGAGGTTGAAAATTTTAAATTTATGTGAAAAAATCAGATTATTAAACTAAAAGTTATTCTTCACTTTATTATTATTATTATTATTTTAGTGGATGTGTAAAAATATTCCAGTTGTTTCTTTTGAGGCATTGAGAAAACCCTCTATCTAACTTTCAAATGTAACTAAATTGGGTTTTGACGAAGATTATTCGTAATCGAGTAAAATTAGAATTTATCTTTGGAAAAATTAATAATCAAGATTTCTTTTTCCGTCGAAAGCCTTGTTATGTAGTTATAAATTATACTTATAAGCTTCCCAACTCTCTTGAAAGCTTCACTTTTTTTAGGATAAGTAATTGGGTAATTTGAGGTGGATAATTGAATTTCTTCTAGACAGGCAATTGAGATATTGTTTCCTATGTAATTTTTTGCGCTGAATCAATTAATACTACACTCAAATCAATAGTACAAGTAATTCAAAAGTTGTAAACATTTTATGTTTAAAAAGTTGATATGACTTAGCACACGTTTTTTGCTACATAGAAAATATCTGAACCAGTAATGTACCCTATTATAATACGACAAGTAATGTACAATTATGTACAATGTATATTTAATCGAATGAGGTAAAATTCAAGTTGATAACATTAATAGTTTTGAAGTTATAAAGGTTTTCTTCATAAAAAGTGCAATTCAAAAATAGTACTTATGCAAACTATATAATATTTCAATTTCTGAAATAATACTTTTTTTTATTCGAATTTGGTCTTTTTTGATTAAGCTGTACAAAATACGTTGGAAATAATACCCCTCATGTCTGTATAGTAATATAACATGCGTAAATAAGTGCAAGTACGAAATTGATTTTTGGTCCATAAAACGCATATAACTTAGAAACTAATAGTGAAATTGCAAAATATATCTCATTCCATTTAGCGTAAAAGTTTACATGAGAAAATATACCTTACATGTTCAGATAGTGTATGGATAGAAATGTGAAGTGAGTACATAAATACATGTCAAAAAAGTACTTTTGAAACATAAAACTTTTGCAAAGTTTGAACTATTTGTTTGATTGACTTGTGCATAGTCTAATTTGATTCGGTGTGAAAAATACATAAGAAAAAATGTCTCATTTGTTTAAATAGTAATATCAGATGCGTAAATAGGTACAAGTACAAATTTATACATTTTGTATACAAATCGCTTATAAATTTTAAACTATTAATCCTATCGTCGTATTTAATTTAGCTTGAAAAAATATATCGGAAACAACACTTCACTTATAGTTTGTCTAAAGTAAGAACTCCCCTAGACATTCATCTGGACCCATGGCGGTGACTATGGTAACGAGATATAACTATTTCAAGTAGGGTTGTGGGGTCACTGTTTAGGGCAAGTTTTGGGTTTTGGGTCGGCGTGAGAAGAGAAAACTTTTTCTTCAGTCTATTGCGTTAGCTTTAGAGTGAAGAGAAGTTACCCTCCCTGAAATGCGCTATTCTTGTTGCCATTGCAGTAAACGGCCTGAGACTTGTGGAGGGGAGGAGTTCTTACCGTAGACAAACTATACTTGCCCACTAAAATCAGCCTATCTCCCCCTACAAAGATAGAAGCACAAAGAGTAAGTATCATTCATAATATTAGTTAGAAACAAACTTTTTGTCAAAAATTATACTGGATATTAATAGTTCGGAAGAATTACTTTTCGTACTATAATATATTCGCTTTTGTACCTATCCTGAATTTAAAACTAAATTCTTTATGAAATTTTACTTCCTTTAAATTTATAAATTTTAAAATATTAATATTTAGATTTACACTTTATTGCGTTTGTACCTGTTAGTTGTTCCGTAGAATATGAATTTTGTTAAGAAAATAGAACTTAATGATTTGATGTATGAATTACACTGCTTTAATTTTTTTCACTCTAAAATTACGATAAAATAATGGCAGAAGTCTGTTCATCCAAATAATCGTTAAGTTTACGGCAAAAAACATATTTTACGTTTACGAATTTGAAACAGTCTTAAAATTAGTATGAACAAAAAAATCCTGAATACAAAACTATACGTTTTTAAACCATTTACAACTAGCCTGATAGCAAAAGAAATTTAACTGGACATTGGAGCTAGAATTTTCGTTTGGTGATGGACATTGGAGTTAGGTTATGGTTGAGTTGTGTTTTATCAAATGAACCATGGAATGTGGTTTAATTAGTTTATATGGTTGCTTCATCTATCCTAAGAGATGAGAAATGCTAAACTTTTTTATGTCAAGCAGCTTTATGGTGCTGCTATCTATGCATAAATGAGAATATTGTATTTTAATAGTCCAGAATCACTAATAGAAGAGTGCAGGACACTGAAAACTCTTTATGTGTTGAAGCGAATGGAAGAAATATTGTGGTGCCAACGCTGGGACTCGAATTCCGGTTCTGTCGGTTATGAGATTGACAGTATAGCCCTCTCGACTATAATGTGTACCCAGCTGCAAGGAACTAAGTGGTTCAATTAATTGGGCCTAGTTGGTGCGATGAAATTCAGATTGCTTAAAAGTATTAAGTAAAAGAGGTTAATAAACGGTTTTTCTCACAATTCACAGTTTCAATACCATCCATTTTATGGTCATGTGACTGTTTTTCTTGAATATGGTAAAATAACAATGAAATATGATAAATTGTTATTTAGCCATTTTTTACTAGAAATTTCTAACAGTTCACGCATGGAAAATATGGTGAGATTTTACAGAAATACAGAAAAAAATAATAAAATAAAACTGGAGTCTAAAACTAGAGTGGAAGTTTAAATAATATCAGACAAGGTGTTTTTGTGAGTTATGACTGCATATTAATATCTTTTTACTGGGACTATTATGTAAAGAAATCTGTTGTTATTAGTACTCATATAAGTGACCCATGTTCTCAGAGGTAACAATTACACACAGGAAACATATGCATTATGATGAAATGACGAAATTTTATCACATATTAATAAGTAATATTTCAATGTCAATTTCACCAAAATCATTACCAAAGAGCTTCCTCTCGTCGTTGCCGATATTGGTGTTGTGTGATTTCCTCCTACTGTTTTCGGTGTTAATGTTGATTTCCTCCTACTGTTTTCGATGTTGATGTTGATTTACTCTCATCGTTGTCTGTGTTGGTATTGATTCATTCTCATCTTGATTAGTGTTGGTGTTGATTTCCTCCCATCACTGCCGGTGTTGATGTTGATTTTTCCTCCTCGTTGTCTGTGTTGATTTATTATCATCGTTTGCTAGTGTTGGTGTTGATTTCCTCTAATCATAGCCGGTGTTGATGTTGATTTTCTCTCCTCGTTGTTATCCTCGCGTTGTCTCCTCGTGCTGATTCATTCTTATCGTTGTCAGTGCTCGTGTTGATTTCCTCTCATCATTGCCGGTGTTGATGTTGAATTACTTTCATCGTCGCCGGTGTTAGAGTTGATTTCCTCTTATCGTAACCGGCGTTGATTCCCTCTCAATGTTGCAGGTGTCAGTGTTGTCTTTACTTGTACTCCGAGCATTATGTATTAGTGATAAAAATAACTATTTCAGATGAATTATAATAATCATTTTATGCTTTGTTTAGAGCTTCTCGCATTTATGCAGTGATTCATTTTATTCACATTTTTAATAATCAGTAAATATTTGGTAGGGACTGCACGAGGAGGGGACTAACCCTAAAAAGTAACTATTACATACTGACTTAGTATAGTACACGTGGTGGTCAATTGCCTAATAAACCTAATGGTATACATAACAATTGTGTATGGTGCGGCTTTGAGGAGAACTCCTCCAGACTGAAAGCCTGGGGCTGTCTGCTGCTATGGTAACAAGCGAGAGCACATTTGTAATGGGGGTGAAATGGAGGAAAGAACATGTCGATTGATTTTTCTCACGACGATCTACGCTATGATTGAGACAAAATTATTCACCCCACACCCCTATTCGAAGTGACCTTTCCTCATAACCATAGTACTCGCAACGACGCAAGACGGGTGTCTTCAGGAGTTCTCCTGAAAGCCGCACTATAATCTCTTTTTGTAACCAATCTAAATTTAAATTAATTTAGGCGGAAAAGAAATAAGACCTAAAAATGGCAAAGGAAACAAATGCAACAAATTGAACATATAAGAATAATATTTTTTATCAATGCAGTAATGCTTATTTTCTGCACACGAGCTTACGAACCAATTCCTGCAAAATTATCCTTGAAAAATTTTCTTTAATAGTAGAATATTATAAATCAAAATTTCATTATTCCACCACTTCACGTGCGTATGCAAAATAAATAAATTAATTCGTATAGATAAGTACAAATGCGTAGATCGAAGTTCACTGGAATAAAAAATAATCTATTTTTTAAAAAAACTACATGGTTAAAATAAAAATCAACTCAGTACAATAAAAGAGGAGACTGAAATTAACACAAATGTAATCAAAATATTTATTAATCTGCATTAAAATGAAAAATTCACTGATCACCTGCACCGCATGAGACATTTCCCATAATATTTCTTGCAAAATATTTATATCTGCCTTTCAATAAGGCTTTGAATAAGAGTGAAACGCTGTTTCTAATCAATTTATAATAAAATTATAATGAATATAATTATTATTCCCTTTTCACTATCCCTTTTTCACAAAAAGTTCGCATAAAAAAGCACACCATTCCAATAACTTTCTTGAAAAACTATGAGTCTGGGGACCACAGTTCCTTCGCTTCGAGGAACCTACATTCAATTCTAAGCTGCCAGGCTTATTTTCTTTACTCAAAACTTATACTCCTCCTCCGCCATACTTGAAACATAAAAGTAAAGTTCTTCGAATGCAGTCTACTCACTACTGATCCTTAATCCCCCGCTGATGTGGGTAGTCGGAACAACAAAATATGTTCAGTTTCCTTCGTCAAAATGGGTGGTAGATTCATTCAGTAGTCTTATTCTGTACGCTTGACCGAAAGATCAGTGTTTATGTGTTATATATANACAGAATAATGTATAATTTTAATTGCTTCTTCGAGAATATGGAAATTGGTATTTTGATATTACAAATATTATCAATAAAAATTTAAGCAATCAACTAGTTAAATTTTCTTAAGTAGAATTTTTATATTTGCAAAGTAGTTAGTTATAATATATATATATATATATATATATATATTGTGATTTTGGTGTGAAAGTTAAAGCTCTTCATGCTGGATGTCGCCAATAATCTTTTATTCTTATCTTCAGTTCACGAATATCTGAATAGCCTGAATATGAATATGTGAAAGCCTTTTCTTTTCTCCGTCACAAATATTGAATTAGACCAACACGAAAATCTGATCTGGTTAACTACCACTTGGATTCATAAAGCCTAAGCTCATGAATCTAGAGAAAATCTACAAGTAGAAGAGAAAATTACTTTTTCGAAAACCTAGTAGCTATTGCTACTTTTTGCCAATTATTGCTGATTTCAAATCTATTGCCCCACATTTTTGATAAAAATTATCGAATAATTTCCTTTTATCTGTAACTTCAATTTTAAGAGAACAAAGACATTTTAATCCTAACAAATACATTCTTGAACCATAAATATTTTAGAAGAGCCCCAATTAAGTTATTCGTTTTTTATTTACCTGGAAAAGGATTAGAAACGAGTATATTCTTAATTAACTTTGCGTTTCTTTAACTATATTTTATTTAACTAAATCTACTCGTTTATTTGAAATATAGAAATAAATAAATAAAAACGAAAATATCTGAAGCTATTATTTCACGATAAGACTCTCATATTGAACAACCATTTAAACGTTCTTTTGATTTGAAGTTTTATATATATATAAAAAAAAACTCTAGTAACGCAAGGGTTAAAAGATCAAATAACTAATTCCATTTTTAATCCATATTTGCCATTTATTCAAAGTGCTCTTCTTATTTTATTTTGAGCTCGATTATTGCTGTACAAAAATAACGATTAGTCACGCAACAGAGCAATCTAACTTTTATGTTGTTTACTAACAAATTCTTCTGAATTTCAAGGACTTCATTAAATAAGTCCACCTTCATTTTTATTGATTTCATTTACTAGTACTTGAAAAACACACGTTAATAAAATGGAAATCTAAACATTATTTGCCTCAAAAAAGGAGTAGTTATGTATTTCAAAAGTCAGTTTAAAGCATATTAAATTGCAATCACAAATCATGAAAAAACATTTGGTGATGTATGTCCATTCAATTTTATATTATTTACGCGCTGCAATGCTTAGCTCTGACGTCAACATAAGGTCAATTAAACTTATCCCCTATTCCATTTTTTTTCCTAACTATGCCTGTGATTACCGATCATTCAAGATTCTCTCCGTTTCCTTGGTAACCGATGACGTCATGGGAGTTCGTCTTCGAAGTCTGCCACTTCCCAAAAATGGGAATAGACTGTTAAAGACTGGATCAGGACACGGAATTCTCAATCAATGAAAACAAATATCAATTATGTTATTGATATTGTGAAATTGAGAAGATAAGTCGAAGTATTAGTGCAAGTGTTTACAGTGTAAAGACATAGAGATAATAGCAACGTATACCTCGTATGACAACTGTCTTCATAAAAAATAAAAAATGATAAATAATTTAGGACTGAAACAATTGCGAAGTTTATCTTCTTAATTTTCGCATTTTCAAATTGGGTACGTTTTGGATATATATAAAAGGATTACGATTGGCAAGATGTAATTGTGTAATTTTTCTACAGCATTATTTGAATTTATAAATAAATACAAAAGGACAAAGAGAAAAACGAAGAAAATTATGAAAAATCAATAAGTTTTAATAGTTTATAAGCACTCAATTTTGCTGATATAATCGTTTGAGCTGATGAAGAGATTATATTTTTTTCCCGGTTTTTTATTGATTTTCTTTTAAATAATTTATGTCTTCTCTTTTTTTTATTATTTCGTTATATAAACTCAAAAGTTTCAACACATCATTGACCATCGTTTATTAAAAATGAAAATAAAAATAATGTTTTTAAGAACCACGTTTTGTAGTGGAGAATAATAATTAAAAAACAAAAATTTGAAAAACGAATTTATATATATATATATTGTTTTTTTTTTTTTTTTTTTTTTTTTTTTTTTTTTTTTTTTTTTTTTTTTTTTTTTTTTTNTTTTCATGCATTGTCATCCAATTCTGAACTATGTGCCAAATTTGAAGTCTGTAGCTAGTCGGGAAGTTAGTTTAAAATCGATTACAAAATTCCACCCGAACAGACATACACGAAGGCAAGTTGAAAATAAAGGACCTCTTGAAATTTAAAAAAAGAATCTAAAATGAAATCCGTAAAATTTGGCTAGCAGCTTTTTAAAAAAGCCTTGTTGCCTCTTTATAGGTCAAGCTAAGTAATGCTGTTTCGGTATTATTGAAACAAAGTTTCGCTAAATGAAAATAACACATAATTTAAATTTTATGGCCTATTCCATAATGTGTTACACCTGTAAAGATCATCAGAACATTAGATTTTAGATTCTAATTTAAATAAAGTACTGAAGAAGAACCTCAATCGACACGAAACGATGATACGCATTATATGCTGGATTGGAAGAAATAATTGTGTCAGTTTGCCGAACTGTTACAGAGTAATTGATTTCAAGAGAGAGAGAGAGAGTAATTGCAAAGAGTTGTGTTGATCCCATTACGGGAAATTTTAAACGGAGCTATAAAAAGGCAATGGATCGTTAAGTCATCGACTCAAGGATTACCAGCATTTAAATTTATGACTGTTGCTTTTCTCTGAAATGAAGAAAATTTCTGAAATTATGAAACTTTCGTGATAGGATAACTATTTTTATTTACTTTACCTGTATTTTCTATTCTCCGCTGGTTACATGACAAAAAGTCTTAAACTGAGGTACACACGAGAATATTCAAGAAATCTAGCAAAATTTAAAATCGGATTCTTTGAATAATATAAGAAGAAATTGTTTTATGAAAACAATAACAAACACACTATTAGTTGTTTCAAATAACAGGAAAAAAACTCTGGTAAAATTTCTGTACTGTATGGTAATGACATTTCTGGTAAATAAAAAAGCAAGAATTCTATAATCATAAGACGGTATTAAAACCATTCATTTGATAATTTTGCCATTCATTTGTTAATGGCTCACTGGAAATTCTGGTTGTCAAAATTATAGTTCTTATAACCACATATCTCGTAAAGTATACAAACCTGAAAAATAAATTTAACCGGCTGCATGTAATGGTAATGGGTTTTTATGCCATGATCAAAAGTACAAAATTTTCCAATTTCACCACATTTACCAAATCATCATAATTTGTAAAAGAATGTTTTATTGCTAATTTTACCAAAACCAATACCAAAGCGCTTCGGTAAAAATTGCCAAGCTTTAGAAAAAAAATATAATAATTACTGGCAAAATTTTTCCACGTTTTCAGAGTTGTTACATGGTGGTTAAGAAACAGTGAAAGTGGAAATAACCTGATAAAGAAAAGGCTAAAAGTCTAAAAAACTGAATTTAGTTTTTTAATACAGTATAGAATTTCAAAATCCGGAACAGTAAAGTGAATGCTCTTGAAATAAAAAATCATTTATCGTATGTCCTTTCCGTTTAATTGTTTTTAACGTTTTTTTTTGGAAAATATACAATTATATTAAAAATAATCTAATTAACTTGGGCACTCTATCATACATAAAATAATTAACTCCTTAACTAATTAAACTCCTGCTCGTTGCACTCACCGAACTGCTTACGTAGTTCATTTCGACTTGCTTCGAAATTCGCTCATACGATACTCATGCAGTCTAGTTTTGTATGCATGCTGGTACACTTTTTAAAATGAAGTTCTAAAAGTATGCAAAGCATACAACATGCGAAACCTTTGAGCTATAAGCATTTCATTCAATTACATTCATTACGCTTCTGTTTATATTTACATCCTGTGAAACCTTTGATTTGAAAACATTCTATTAAATTTATATACATTACGATTGAATTGTATCCATTTCATACAATTTATGGACATTACGATTTGATCGGTATACAATTCAATGATACTTGAAATTTATATCAATTACTTTTAGAAATTTCCCTTTACACAATTAAAAATGTTTGTGTTTGGATTCCAACAAGTCCTTTATTCTAATATAGATTCATAAAACTCATGAAGACCAAAGAAAATGTTAGAGAATTAGAAAATAAGAAAAGTAGCATAATAACAAACTCGGGAAAATGGAGGTAGTGTACCAAAGTTAAAAAGAATTAGGTTGAAGCAATTAGCAACGTGTTTCTCCGTTGATAAAATGATAAAACACATCCCTGTCCTATGTTAGTTATTAAGCATCATTAAAACTACAATACAGAACAGTTTGTTTTCTCCCAGATAACAGTGTAAGATTTATTTTAATGTCAGCAGCAACCTTCATCACACAGCCTAACAAGGTTTATGAATGATTTGCAAATACACTAAGCAAGTTTGAAACAATGTTAAATTTAACTATGCTATTTTACATGTTATTAGGCTAGCATTAAGCTTACACAAAGAACCCTTTTATACAGAGATTAAATCTGCCTTCACAAATAAAGGCTAAAAATACCTTCAATCGAGGATGAATCATCATTCGCAAATCAGGAGTCTCAAACTACAGGGTATTAAAAAAGTATAGGGATCACTTTTGTGCTTATCTACCACTAAAGTTTAAAAACCTTTTTGCATACTTAACATACTGATCTAAAGCTCTGCTATTAGACTTTCAATTGCAATACTATTTCATAAAATCACAAAAATGCCTTTGAAGAAATTTGACAAAAAGCTAATTGGTCAAGTACAAGCATTTTTAGAACTTCGATGGAGCCACAGGATTATACAAACCCATTTTAAAAAGAAAGGTATTGCGATTTCACTCAGCCATATCAGTCGCATCAAGAATTCAAAACTCGGATCGATGCAAAATAATGCAAAACCAAAAAGAAGTGGACGGCCAAGCAAATTGAAGAAATCAGATTTGCAGAAGCTTGATAAGATGACATCAAAACCGGATCCACCAACACAGGCAAGCATGGCTAAAGCTCTTAACGTGAGTCAGCAAGTTGTAAGCTATCAACTAAAACAAAAGTTGAAGAAAAAATGCCATAAAAAACCTAAATGTCATCATTTAAGTGAGAGATCGGTGCAGATTAGGAGGCAACGCTTATGGCCTCTCTACAAGCTTCTCTGTAAGGACAGATGGCGAAAGTTCATTACAACTGATGAAGCTTGGATCTATCTATCTGTGATACCAATGCTAAATCTAAAGTTCAATATCTTAGCCGTGGGCAGAACAGGCGAGACTTGGCACCATCAACCACGGTGCCTCATCCCAAAGGCGTAAAGGTTTTGATGGGCATATCCGCCCATGGTGTGACCAAACCTCGGTTTGTGAAACCTGGGGCCGAAATAAATTCTGAGTATTACGTATAGAAGATATTTAAGCCCTTTCTTAAGGATGATTACTGCAGATTGTACCCTAATGGTGATGCTGTGTTCAATCAGGACTCTACCCCATCGCATGCATCTAAGGTCACCCAGAAATTCCTAACAGATCAGCAAGTGCAATTCCTGAGATCAGAACAATGGATTCCAAACAGTCCTGATGCTGCACCATGAGACTATTTCCTATAGGGACATCTGAAAAACAAACTGAATAAGCGAAGAATTTCCACATTGAGAGGCCTTCAATGAGCTATTAGAGAAAAGGTGAAGAAAATCCCCCAGGAAATCATTTTGCGGGCTTTGAAATCATGGCCGAAGCGTTGTAGACAAATCTAATATGCCGGAGGTCGACATATTGAGATGCATAGCTAAATTTATGTAATAAATTTTGGAAATAAAAACATTCAAAAATGATCCCTATGTTTTTTTGTTACCCTGCAAGGATAAATTCACCCTCTTAAGGTTTATTTTAGATTTCATTATAGTGACTAGAACAATGTTTGCTTGCACAGATTTTTATATGCGTTCTTTAACACTTTAAGAGTGAAAGTTGCCAGGTCATTAAGTTATCAACGCAAACAATATGTTGCATCTGAAAGCCTGAACTAAACTAGAAGGGGAAATGGGCAAAAGCAAGGTTTATAGTCACTGTAAATTTTTTTGTAAAGTTTTTTGCACGCCTTTATTCATTCTTTATGGAAGCAAGCTTGGCATACTAATATTTCTACTAAGTTTAAAAGAGTATAAATTAGAAAACCTTGTTCCAATGCCAACCAAGTAAAAAATGAAATAGAACGGTTGCCGTGAGGTCGCCAGCTATCTGTGTCGCCTGTATCCTTTTAAATTTTTAATTATGCCCAACTTGCAGCTCAGCTCGTTTCAGCCTTTTGTTTTTACGATGATAAGAGAAATTTAATCAGATTTTTGACAATATATGCATTATTGTTTCATAATTCATAGCTAGTTAGGTTATATTACTTGTGTGTGGTGCATGCACATGCATGAAGTTACTAACCAATGAATTTGTGTACAAATAATACTCTATGTGGGGATGAGGCAAAAGTCGGAACTTAACTCATATTAATTGAACCAAACACTAAATAATTTAACTATCTTTTTTTTACAAAATTCATTACGTATCTAAATTAATTAGATAACGGTACAATTTTACGTTTTCTTACTGTTTGAAGTATCAAAACACTCCATGAAAGAAAATTCTAGCTATAATTAATAAATTAAGTCATTTTTATTTCAGTGACTCTGTTTTTATTTGTTTATTTCTGAGATAAAAAGTTTTAATTTATATACTCAATTAGGGCACGTGTAAAAATTTTCCAAAATTAACGCATTTGGAAAAACAGCACTGAATTGCTTGAAGCTATAACATAAAGTTTTTAATTTTTGCCTTGCCTGCTTCCATCACCCTTTTCCCTGTAAAAAGAATTCTGAGATAGCAGAAGAGAACATAAAGGATGCGTTGGAATATTGTATTAAATGAAAATAATATTGCAACAGAAGCTTTTATTGAAAAATTTCGTAGATTTCGATACGTATACGTAGCCTATAGCTACATGGCATCTATTTTTTTTTATTTCAGCAATACGCCCATAGAAAACATTTTCTTTACAATAGCAAAATTCGTGCTTTAACTCTTTACACTCGAAAGGTTAGCTTACGTTACCATTGTTCACATTTAAAGTAATTCTAAATTTTATATTTAGAAATCCTATTATTGGTCGCTAGATTCCATATTGAAAATGAATAATGTACTATTTATGTCTTATAACTTTTAAGGGGTAACAACCATGATACTATAATTAGTTAAATCCCCCTCTGAAAGTTCTTTAAATATATTTAATAAATTTGATTTACCGAGATTTTAAAAAAATACAAATAAATAATTTTAAGTATGTATGAGTGACGTATTTTTTTTAAAAGCTATCTAATTTTATTAANCTACTATTTATATCTTATAACTTTTAAGGGGTAATAACCATGATACTATAATTAGTTAAATCCCCCTCTGAAAGTTCTTTAAATATATTTAATAAATTTGATTTACCAAGATTTTAAAAAAATACAAATAAATAATTTTAAGTATGTAAGAGTGACGTAATTTTTTTAAAAGCTATCTATTTTTATAAAAAAAAATATTTTTATTATTCCACAACGTCTTTAAATACTTTTTTTTAAAAAAAATTATCCATCTGACTTGGTGTAAGTTTGAAATTAGGTTATTATTTTCTCTTTTATTTATATCTTTTAAAGATTAAAAACACATTTGCGTTTTAGAAATATAACAATTAATAAACCAGAGCCGGCTCAGGGGATAGAGCGTTCGCCTTCCAATGAGGTGAACCGGGTTCGAATCCCAGAGATGACTGCTCGATACGAATTCCGCACCCGGCTCGCACTGACCACAGTGCTGATGTAAAATATCCTCAGAGGTAGATGGATCTATGGTTTGAGTCCCCTTACGTCAGGCTAATAGTGGGATGTTTTCATGAATTTCCTTCCCATTGTAACGTCAAAATGTTTTCCACGAAGGCAAACTTCTCCCAATACTTGAACAAGTATTCCCCTTGTCTTCTGAATTGGGTTCAAAATTATGAGGCTACGGAATTGAACATTGGTTGTCATGAACTCAAAAAATTGAGTCAGCTGTGTTCAGTGAGGGTTATAAAATAAAATTAATACACCAATTTAAGAATGTTAAATACGTTTGGGGAAAAAGCAATTCTTGGGTAATATTATTTCGAAGTTTTGTTAAGTAGTTTGAAAAATATCTTTTACATCGGTTTAAACTACAAATAATGAATTCATATGTATGTATACATAAATGACTTAATAGATATGCTCATTCAATGGTATCTTTTAAGAGCAGGTAATTTTTTTCTAAAAAAATGCTTATTTTAATTACTTTTCCCCATTGACAGTAAAAAAAAATTTGAAAAATTTTCCCTCCAAATCATCACAAGTTTGCATTTATGTCATATTTCTTATTTTATTTAACACTTATTAAGAGAAAACAACACGCATTTTTATTTCGAAATTAAAACAATTTAAAAATAATAACGATGCTTGGATGCAAAACAATTCCGATATAATTTATATCAAAATAAAAATTAAGTGCCATAACAGTGATATTAAAACCAATTTCTTTTAAACCCAGCTGCCAAAAAAGTATCATAAAACAAATTTATTTCCATAAATATACGAAAAATTGTCAATTATTTACGACCCACAATCCTTTTGGCTAAAGTCACTCCAATGAGAAGCTATTTACGTTAGTCCTCTTTCTGGTTAACCGAAAAGTGTTGGATGCAACTCATGATTTAATGACGATCTGACGAACAATAGGAGAAGTTAATGAATATTTATGATTTGATTTTCCTTCTAAGCTCTTGCTCCCCGAAAACTATTCGTCGCACGTAATCAGGCTTCTAGTTCTTTCCTTAATGTAGTTTTACATCCCTCACCAGGAAATAATTGCTTGCAGGGGTATTCTGTCCAAATTGGTTGTGTCTGCTGCCACCTTTGAATTAGACTGGACTAGGATTGAAGAATGTATTTACAATACTACGTAACTTTGTATGATGTCTCGTTTTTAGCCGGGGGTTAATTTAATTAAACTTCTTAGGATAAAAAGGAAATTGAAACTAAACTTTTTTCGATTACTGTATTAGTTTTAGAGTTAACCGCTAAAAAGACCCTCGAAAGCAAATTTGGATCATCAGCGTCTGTAAAATAATGTGATTTTAAAAATAATTTTATAAGATGTAAATTATATTAGCATAAAATACGTATTGAATATCATTTATATTTAAAAGGTACTTGAATAACTATAATAATTTAGACTTTTTTAATTTTTGAAACTTTTTTAATTCAATTAATACTTCTGGAATTATTGGAATTTTTATGTGTGCACTTATTACGATGAGTTGAATTTTTAATTCAAGTTGTCCAATTTTTTACACTATAAAAAATGGTTACTCAAATTTTACGAAATAGTCGCTTTGACTAAAATGCTTCCTGGTCTATGCTCCAAGCAAAAATTTCGTCAAAGGGACGAACTTATTATCGGTACTTCTTCCGGGAAACAAATTTCATCAAATTTAAAGAAGTATTTCATCCTTTTATTTTTTTCTAAAATAAGTAAATAAGTGAAATTAAAAAATATTTTATCGTTTAATGCAGCTAACTTTTCTAATAATCACTTTATTGTGGGCATCATATAGATAGGTCAATGTCATCCAAACGACACAAGAAGGACAGATAGAACAGAGAGAGAAATTGCACCCTGCGCAAAGCGGCATTCGAACTCGTGATCTTCCTGGCACTAGGTCAACTCCTTGACCTCCATGCTGACCAGTAGGCTTGTTCCGTCATTTCATTTATTTTTGATTATTTGGTCTTCATTCTAGTTTCGTCTTTCTAGTTAACTATCTCCCACAATGCACTGCGACGAGGTTAAGTAAACACATTCGTCGTAGTGTGTATTTTGCGTCACAAATCATGTGATTTCTTGACGAAATGATTCTCAAAATTAACGAATTACAGCTCAAAGATTGCTGAGTCGTCAAGAGGCAGCATTTCATTTCTGAGGGTGAAATTTTAATTAAACGATTAAATTCTATTTTCTACCAAAAAGAACAGAATTGAAAACAAACTAAGTTGCATAAACATTTGAGTACTTATTGATATTTTAGCAATAGTCACTTTTTGACTGAAATGGAAAAGTCAATTACTGAAACATTATAAAAAGCTTTTATTTTTCATAGAACATTTCCATAGCAAGTTGCAAGAATACAAGCAGGGTAAACAGTTCACTAAACATTAAATTTTATGTCAGAAAATCGATATTGGTTTCGAAATCGCGACAAGTGAGACGTTTTGTCTCCGAAAAATAAAACATTTCATCAGCAACTCCAACAAATTAACATATTTATGAAAAAATATCGTATTAAATAAATATATGTTCCAGTATAGATTATTATTGTTTTCGCACTTATATGAAAATTTATATTTATCTCTAAAATTACTAAAAAAAGCAGTTTATCCGACCAGACTATGATTTCGAACAAACTAAGTAGCATTTAATAAATTATTTATTTTTATAATTCTATCAAATTATTCAATTCAGATTCTGTTTTCACTTCAATTTTAACTTATTCCGATTTTATTCAATTAAAAACGATTGAATAACTAATTCAATTTGCAAAATCAAAGAAGACTATCAATTAGAACAAATGAAGTTGCATGCAATAATTGATTTAATTTTTAAATTCTAATCCTAATAAATAATTCAATTCAAATTCTGATTCAATTTTTTTCCAATTAATGACTTATTAAAATTCTATTCAATAAAATATTTAATTTGTAAAATCCAAGTAAGCTATGCACTAGAACAACCAAAACAATATTTAATAACTGATTTAATTTTCCAATTCTGATTCTTTCAAGTAACGCAATTGACAATTTTTTACTTATTCTAATAATGACTGATTTAAAGTCTATTGAATAACAGGTATAATCGAAAATTCAGTATTTAATACTAATTAATTTACGTTCGAAATCTTATTTTTAAACCAAGATTGTTTTTTATGAGCGAAAACCTAAGAACATTTATAATTTTCTTTTAATAACTGGTCAATTTAAATTTACTATACTATACTATACTATACTATACTATACTATACTATACTATACTATACTATATGCTATTCTGCACTATACTATGCTATGCTATGCTGGCCTTAAGTGCTTACAGTATTCATTATTAAAATATTTTGCTAATTAAACATTTAGGAATACTGAGAGAGAAACTTTTGAAGATAAGTGACTTTTGGAATACTAAGCTCAAAATATTATCTAATTGCTCAAGATGGGAACGTGTCTACTCTATTGATACATAGGTTGTTAAAGACAGAAACTAATTAAAAGATAAACTATTTATATAATACAGGCTACAAACATTTATTAAAAGTGGAGAAATTATCATTCACAATATGAGGAAAATTTAGATTAGCACAATAACTCAATTGGAAAAAATTGCAAAAACATATTAACTTTTTAAGTATTATATATTTTAATAATTTTTTTTTAGTTAGTTATTTTAGCTCAGTTGTTATTGACTTTTACTCTTAACCTTTCTGACAATCAAGATGCAAAATAAAACGTGAAGTGCAATGTCTATACATAGTTTTCTTTAAATAGTTTTAGCATACGTTTACAAATACCCAAATAAACTACAAAATGTTCCATTAGCTCCATATTGATCCCACATTAATACACCAAAAGCTAAAATAATTTTATTAATCGATAATTTTAAGTTGGTTGAATTCAGAATATGAGTTACAAATTGTGTATTTTTATTTATTAAATGTTAATTGCATACTGTTTCTTAATTGACTCCTTCGGACCAGAAAAAGGATTTTACTTCCCCCATGTTAATCACTGATAATTATATTAACTCTTTTCTTATTCATTAAGTAAATAATTTAAATCTGTTGCTTCATTATATTCATTGTAGTGCGTTGTATTGAAGATAGTTTCCAAATTTTAACTAAGTATGTTTTTTTAAAAATTTTGAATTATAAGACTTGCAAAATGTTTTGTAAATATTTAAATAAAATTCTTAAAATTTAAAATTTAGAAGTTTTTTTTTTATTCGAACATATTTCGATAAATAAAATAAGTCAAAACTTCTCCAAAATATTATTTAGTTACTTAAGAAAATCGCGTTCGTATGATTCTCTCGAAATTAACTCAGAGAATAAAATTCTTTTTCATTCTGAAGAAAAACCTCATAATTATAAGAAGAAATTTAAAATAAATCATGAGGGTCACGTTTCTTGTTTTTTTTTTATCAAAGAATTAAAATAATAAACACTAGTATTTTTTATATATTTAAATTATATATTGTGTGTGATATCAGAGCAAGCGATCACTTCCAAAAACTTTAAAATGTTACTTACAGGGTATTAAACTACAAAACTGTTCAAACTATAAAGCAACAACCCTTGTATACAGAACTTACGCATAACATACATTCACGATCGTGTGGGATGCTACGTGAAATTACGTGATCTCCTTATTGATGAACTAAAGTTTGAGGTAATATAACGCAAAAAACATTTACAAGTTGATAAAAAAACTAGTGAAAATATAATTCAAGATGTTTGAGCATAAAACGCACGGTTATATGACCTTCACTGCGAAAACCTCTTACACGAGATTCAACTGTAAACCATTTATCAGGAGTTTGTCAAATTATTCTGAATTAAAAATTATTCTGAATTTCTGTAATCTGCTGAAAATATTTAATGGAAATGTTTTAATAAATTACTCTATAAATTACTTTTATTGTATTACAGTAGATATTACTTTGCGTTCGAGTAAATTCCGAATCAGATAAAGTGCAAATTGATCACTCACCCCATACTGGAACTTAGCATTTGTTATCAAACCTCGATCAAAGTCGTGGTAAGCGAACTCCTTACCTATTACACTGATTGGGAGACCACTTTCTTATGAAATAAATAACAATACATTGAAATATCTGAAAATATATATTTAAAAAAACATAAGGTGAAACTGGCATTTTTAATAACTTTGTTAACAAGAAATTCAGATGCATGCGTTTGAACAAGAACTAACTTAATTTAACACAGATTCTTGCTTTTCACTCTATATTTTTACAGAAATCTTTTACAATGTACTGACTAATTAAATTTTAGCTTATAATGTGTAACTAAAGCATTAATATTTGTTATTGTCATCAGCCATTAAGGCAGAGGGGGAGCGATTGTTCTTATTTTCCAGTGGTGCCATCTATGGTCAAGAATTTGACTTTCGTCACACCCATACGTCACACCCGTTTATAATGTGGACTCATTCATACATCCATTCCTTCATCCACAGATCGTAATTTTGACCTGAACCAGAGAGCTATCAATCTCTAATTCAGTACAATCAGAGGTATTGATGTATTATGGGGAACATAGAGGACTTAGTGACCCAACATATTTAACTTGCACCATTCACCATTTACTTACCCTTTCACACAAGCGTGAGTCCAGCATCCTGCCAACCAGTCTATCCCGGCCATTAATATTTGTTAATAAGCAGTTATGTTATCAACGATATTAGTTGATGACAAGCTAAAAAAAAATACTTTTATTATCATCTCAAAATTTGAGAAAATAACTGCCCAAACCATTAAATAAGCGTTTGATATGAAAGATGATTGCGATTTATCTTAGAATTGACGCTCTTACAAATAATTATAGAAATCCTTCTTCTATAAATCGCAACCATGTCAAAGCCCCGCCCTTGTCTACTTAACTCTGAACATCGTATATATCTTTCCACTAATTTCTCTCTTTACTTTTATCGAACTGCTCGGCTTGCCCAGAAAAATAAGTCTTCTTTTTTCCTTTACATCGTTATTACCTGTGGTTCTCTGTAACCGTGGATACAGTTTTTTAGTCGCCATTTATTCTTTCGAACTAAAAAAAACATTCTTCCGTGTATCTTTTACTGGGTTAGCAGGAACTAACCTTAATTACCAAGGCATTGGTTAAGTGCTCGGCTTAAATTTACAAGAATAATGTGGCTTTCGTAGACACATATTGATTTGTATGCCTGTTAATTTTTTTTCCTGTACCTTTTATTTTGTTTTCAGGCAATGTTTATAAATCATCTTTGTTTTAAAAAAAGGTCTCTTCTTTAAAAGATTATTCAGTTTCCTGTTAAAGGTCAAAACTTTAAAAACAAAATGGCTGCGCTTTTTTTCAAAATCCCATTAGTAACAAAGCTTTCTTTCTACAAACGTTATAACATTATAATAGTTAGCCTTTATGTTTTGAATTTTTTTAACATTTTTAAATATTATATGAAATATTTATTTCGTATCAAAAAATTTTTGACAATTCGATTAACTTTCTTTCATGTTTCGCGCAATTGTGAATAGATATATTTTCTGAGTTTGTTTTATAATAAATGAATAATAACATTATTTATTTACATATAAATTTTGTAGAAAATATTGGATTAAAAATAATATTAAGTACCTAAATCTTACTTATAATTGAATTTTTTTAAACTTTTTCTAAGAAACTTTTAGAAATGATTTCATTTTCGAATTTTATTTATTTTATTTTATCTTTGTTTAAACTGTTAGGACAATAGTTTGATAGACAATCTTCATATTCTAGAAAAAAGAGGAAGGAATAATAATAATTATGAATTTATATATCATAAATAATAATAATTAATAATTATCCATAATTGTGAATAATAATAATTATGAATGATGATAATTATGAATAATTATAATTAATAATTATCTATAACTGTGAATAATAATAATTATGAATGATGATAATTATGAATAATGATAATTATGACCTTATATTGGATTAATATTTAAAAAATATATTGCTAATGAGGTCCATTTTTAGCATAAGCATAAGTTATTTGAGTATTATCATATTTTAATTTATTTAAATTATTAAGAATCATGTTCAAGTTANAGAAAGAATAATAATAATTATGAATTTATATATCATGAATAATAATAATTAGTAGTTATCTAGAATTGTGTATAATAATAATTATGAATGATGATAATTATGAATAGTAATAATGTCCTTATATTGGATTAATATTTAAAAAATATATTGCTAATGAGGTCCATTTTTAGCATAAGCATAAGTTATTTGAGTATTATCATATTTTAATTTATTTAAATTATTAAGAATCATGTTCAAGTTACTTTAGTCAAGTTATTAAGTCATTTGACTGTCTTAAACACTATCAGTACACTATTGACTTCGCAGTCAATCATCTTTACATACAAAAATAATAATGGTAGTTATAAAATGCTTGAACAAAAAATATCAACCTTGTCTTGATAAATTATAAATTCTTTTCAAATGCTTTATATAAACCAAATACAATACGTTTCTCAATATTTGAAATTTTTAAGTCATTCTTATTTGTTTCCGGGTACCAATACATATAATTTACATTATTATAACCATTAATTAAAATTTATGTTTCTTAAAATAATACAAAGAAAACTTTGTTAGATAGTTAGACGAAAAATATCAACCTTGTCTTGATAAATTATAAATTCTTTTCTAATGCTTTATATAAACCAAATACAATATATTTGAAATTTTTAAGTCATTCTTATTTGTTTCCGGATACCAATGCATATAACTTACATTATTATAAACATTAATTAAAATTTTTGTTTCTTAAAATAATACAAAAAAAAGAATTGTTAGATAGTTAGACAAAAAATATCAACCTTGTCTTGATAAATTATAAATTCTTTTCTAATGCTTTATATAAACTAAATACAATACGTTTCTCAATATTTGCAATTTTTAACTCATTCTTATTTGTTTCCGGATACCAATACATATAGTTTACATTATTATAAACATTAATTAAAAATGCTTTATATAAATCAAATACAATACGTTTCTCAATATTTGCAATTTTTAAGTCATTCTTATTTGTTTCCGGATACCAATACATACAATTTACATTATTATAAACGTTAATTAAAATTTATGTTTCTTAAAATAATACAAAAAACATCGTTAGATAGTGTTATAAAATCACAAAAAAAAAGTTTTTAATGCAGGAAATCTAAAGAGGAAATAAATATTAATTTATATTTAATGAAAACTTTCTTTTAGTTCAGGTAACAATTAAAAAAATTAACAAAAAGAAAATTGCCCTTAGGTCTTCAGGATTTAATTAGAAAACTTTTTTATTAGCTAAACTTGAACTTTTCATCGTCAATAAATGAGCTAAAAAAATTTTTTTATCTGATTTGTTAAGTATTTTGTATTAGAATTAATAATCCTTGAAATTTAGAAGCACACTTTTAACTGGCATTTATCCTTTTTTTCTGGCAAGAGAAATCTATAAGACTTTGTTTGTCTAAATAATTCCTTGGAAGCAGCAACACAAATTTTCTTTAAAAAAATTTTCACACTTTCTGTTTTATTTTATGTATTAAATGGTTCTTTGTTTTAAAAAATATTCTTAATTAAACTGCATTTTTTCTCAATTTAAAAAATGCAATAGTTATAACATAAATAAACCAAATTAGTATTAAAATTTGTCATTTTTTCAGTTGCTGAAGGGCTAAACACGGTACTTTCCATTGAAAGTAAGCCGCGATGTTTTAGTCGTTAAAGCACTGAGCTGTCAGAATGAAGAATGGTGTTTGATTCCGGGTGGCGGCATTAAGCTCTACCTGCTTAAGATCAATGCGTACTAGCTTGTCTAGAAAGTAAAGGCGAGGACGTTGCCAGTTGTTAACGAAAAATTTACCACTGAAGATTTAATAGAAAGTAAATAATTACGAAAAATAAAGTCGGAAGTGAAACGTAAAGACTGTCGTTACGCAATGCTTACCGCATCATTACCACCAAGCCATTGCTCGCGAAATTGTGGATCATTAAATTCATGACTTCCTCTGATTTTCAATGAGCTGTAGCGGGTACTTTGAAAGTTGTTTAGGGAAAATTTTCCGCCGAACATTTCATACAAGAAAATAAGATAAAATAAAACTTGTGTGGAAAGTAAAGGCGGTAAATGCCCAATGGTTACCACGTTGTTACAACCATGCCTATGGTCACACAATTGTGGAACCTTAACCTCTATGACGTTCCCTAGCTCTTTTGGGTACTTCGCCAATTGTTAATGGAAAATTTGCTACCGAGCATTTCGTACAAAATAAATATAAACTAGTTTTTATATTAATAGTTTAAAAAAGGTGTATAGTGAGTATTAGAAAAAGAATATTTTATGATTAAATAATTAATAGTTAATTTTTTTTTCATTAGAATATTGTAAGTGTACCCCTCAAACCATAAAATTTGCACGTAATATATGCAAACTTTATTATTACATAGAGAGTACTATTACTTTTTGTCTACTGCAAGTTTTTGTGATTTAATTTGAAGAAGTAATTAATAGTTAAACACAATTAATGTTGAGTAGATATTTAAATTTATTGTAAAACGGTTGAAGTTTTTCATGACAGAATTCGAATGATATTTTTAAGGTAATTTGCGTAGATAATATGGTGCACCTAAAAGAGTTAATAAATATTCATATACATATATACTTATTTTATACTTCGGAAAAATGTTAATTAAGCTGGTAGTTGGTAATGACCAACTATATCGGTGGCTTCAAATACAATAAATAACACTGGGGAACATTTTCTTTTCTGCTGCATGGGATTTTTTAACAAATCTCATATAATTTCATACCTCTGATTTCAAATCTGCATTCGGGTTTTCTTTAGTTTTGTACTTCTTTTTGTCGAAATGCAGTTTAAAAACGTTATACTTAACAGGGGGTAACGTTATACGTAAACGTTATACGACAAATCTCTAGTTGAGTCAAATTTCTAGGAAAGTTCGGGGACATTATCTGGATTAAAACTGTATTGGAAACCATGCCCGGAAATATCGTCATATGTCGCTAGGTGCCCTTCCCTATAATGAAATGCTACTTCGAGTGCTTTTGATCAAGTCATAATAGGAAATTAAATAATTAAGTAATTAGAAATCTGCAGATCTCTGACCCATATGTTCCTGATAAACATGAAGGAATAATGTGTAGATTAAACAGTCGGAAAACCATAAGTCCTTTTGAAGTTGTTTTACAGATAATTATCCCCAGACAAAATTCAAACAATTCATTTCTTATTCTATTTTTTTCGAGTTTTTTCATCCATGGGCTAATTTTTAATCATTACCTTTATGAAAGATGCTTCTATATGCATCCTACACGTACATCCTACACGTGGTTTTCCTCTACATCCTACATATTTTTTCTAAATTAAATCTAAACTGTATGGATATGAAATGTTCTTGATAAATAATAGGAATAAATTCTGCTGAAAATTTTGAAAATTACATTATCAATTCATCTACAAGAAATGTGAAACACGGCTACTTAAAACTGTCCGTATAGACATATTCTTCAACTAAGATTTACTGATAGGAAATTGATTGTAAGATTTCGCATCATTGTTTGAAATGTACTTATAATTATCAATATTTATTAGTTACAGTTGTCAGTGTATATGAAATACATTATAGCATGTTTTATGTCCATCTAATATACTCCTAAACCTTTAAGTATTAAACAATTTGTATCGTGAAAAATCATGTACATTTTGATAAAATTTGAAGAAAAATTGCTCATGAAAATGATTATATGAATAATTTAAAATACATAATTTTAACATGTTACTGTGTGCATCGAAGCAAATTAAGGTATAATAAACAAGAAACTAAAAAAACCTATTAGAATTCTTTTTTTTTAGATTTTATTTACAAATAGCTGCTCTCGAATATTATTGTAATTCTATCTTCATAAAATTTAAGGGCTAAATGACAAGATTTATTTAAGAAATTTTATGATTTAAAATTTTATGATTTAAAATTTTACGATCTTAGAATAAGCTGAAATTACTTTTAAAAATTATTAAATGCAATGTGTCACTTGTCACCAAGTTATATTTTGTAATCTCATTAGTATTTTAGTTATATTTAAGTCATATTATACTATCCTACTATTACTTATTACTATCATACTATTACTTATACAATTACTTAAGTTATATTATACTATCATTAAGTCGTACTATTTTATAATCATATTAGTTATATAAATTCGTACCAGCGAATGTTTTTATACTACGTTTCAAGGATTCTATAAACTAAAGAGCCACAAGTAACTGTTGCTCCTTTACCTAATAAAATTCTAGTAAGTAATTACTTGGCTACANTTACTATCATACTATTACTTATACAATTACTTAAGTCATATTATACTATCATTAAGTCGAACTATTTTATAATCATATTAGTTATATAAATTCGTACCAGCTAATGTTTTTATACTACGTTTCAAGGATTCTATAAACTAAAGAGCCACAAGTAACTGTTGCTCCTTTACCTAATAAAATTCTAGTAAGTAATTACTTGGCTACATGACAACGTTTCGATTCATAAAAGTAATAAAATTCGTGTTAAAACGATTATGACAGGAACATTTGTGGCAACAGGTCATCTGGTATAATTTATCAGAGAAACATCGGTGCTTGCCAACTGCAGTTGGCAACTAGCCCAAGCGTGTCGTTACCTGTTAGCTGTTGAATCCAAGTGGAACTCCATATATACTTTATGTATCAAATCGAGCAGTTTCTTGTATCAGTTTTGAAATGTAATAAACTCTTTAATATTGAAAAGCAATGGCATTTCCATTTTATACAATAATATAATAACTTCGTAAATTAATAATAAATGTGCTCTGATAATCTATCTTCTGAGTTTAATCTCTCCATTTCTTAGGAATGTTTATCTGATTCGAAATTCGATTATTTAAATTAGAAAGATGGATCTTTGTTTATGAATGATTGATTGTAGCACAAAATGCCATCATTAGTTATTTTAAGATATATGTGATTCTTGATTGTTTTAAGCTGAGAAGAATTTTAAAAAATTCTCATCTAATGCTAGACCACAAAATACGAACTATAGTTTTAAAAAAGCACAACAAAATAAGAACACTTCCAAACCTAATTCATACAGCGCCTCGTGGTGGAGAGATGCTTAACTACTAACTGCACGGTGAATTTACTCTTTATTTTAATTATTTTTAAGCGAATTCGGGCAATTATCTTTAATCGTTTGAATATCTATTTTATATTTCTCTTACACGGCACCAAAAAAAAAGCCTCATTACAACTCCCCGAATGGCAACGTTAGAAAATCGACCAATGATTGCTGCTAAAAATGTCACATGGCAAATCTAGATGAGATGGCTCAACATATAGCGCTTTTAAAAACGGAAACTGAAATAACCAGAGAGCATCAGCTGCGGCAATCTCATACTATTAAGCTAGGCAGAAGTGAGTAGTCTTTGTCGATAGATCTCTATTTTAGTATTTTGTCGAAAGCGCTTTTTTTCACGAATTTATATATTACGAATTTATTTGACGATTTTTGATTTATATCACGAATTTATTTGTTTTACTAGAATTTATTTGTTTATGCAGGTTTTTC
This sequence comes from Parasteatoda tepidariorum, assembly GCF_043381705.1. Taxonomy (NCBI): domain Eukaryota; kingdom Metazoa; phylum Arthropoda; class Arachnida; order Araneae; family Theridiidae; genus Parasteatoda; species Parasteatoda tepidariorum. Next base: position 44,280,652 of record NC_092208.1, on the reverse strand, counting down.
CATTGCAATTCACTTATTTCAATTTTTAATAGACTTAATTATAGCCAAAATTTTGACCTTTTTAAAGAGATATCAGTTTTAGAAATTTTATTTTAAGATTTTATACTATAGCACATTTCTAATAGGTTTAACGAGTTGCATGTCATTTATTTGAATTGAAATTTATTTTAATAACTTAGTATTTACTAAAAAGATGTAATTTTTTTTTTTTTTTAAAGTTGTTATATGGATTTGAATTATTGTTTTGAACTCTTAGAATTTTGTGCATTTGCAATGTACCTAAGTTAACAGCGAACGAAGCGAGCTTGGTTTGCGAAGCAAACCATATAAGATCGCGTAGCAATTTTCGCGGGTTGGGGAGCGTTAGCGAGCAGGGGGCGCAGTCCACTAGTTTCCTTTATTTTATTTCCATGAGATGCTTGGATACATTTTCCTCATAAAATGTCGAGTATTAATGAAAACTGAGAACAGAATTAAAGGAATTAAACAGAAAAAAAATTGTTAATTTTTTTTTCACAGATCTACTGTATGAACTAACCGCTACTTTTTATAATTGTTACCGGACACGTTACGGTGACTAAGTCGGAAAGGAAACGTTAATAATTACGTTGTGATGATGTTACAGCGAAAGTTCATTCCTGTTATTAGTTTAGCGTAATGGTCTCGTAGGTCAGTAAAACAATAACAGTGCTTTTTTTTATGCTAAAAATAGAAATTACACCACTTTTCAGTGCCGATTAAACCATACTATCATAATAAAAAGATCAAAAAGTATTATTTTGCACCATAGCGTATGGTTCAATATATAGGGTATCGATATTATTGTTCTATTTTATGTACACGTTATATAACGTTAAAATAATAATAAAGTTATATAACGTTACATACCGTACATATCGTTATATAACGTTATATAATGCCTTTATATAACATTAAATTTTAACACTGTATGTATTAAAATTCCCGATTATGAAGAAATTGTAGACTGTTCTGTATTTTTTTTCCATTTATTTAAAAGATTGAGTCCCTAATGTTTGCTAACTTAACAGCTCTAAATAGTCATAACGAGTTTCATTAAAAGTTCATTGCATGTTGTTGAATAAATATTTACATTAGATTCTTTATGCCTGATAAGCATAAAGTAAAATTAACGGGGTGAGAATGTGAGGGTTGAGGGCAACGACACTGAATTAGTATTTTAAAGACCATCTGAACGCATTGTTTCAAAGTACTTAAAATTGAACTAGTAATTGGAGTAAGGTTATGTATGTTAGGCTCTTTGCGGTGTGATTAACAATGGAGTTAGGTTGTGGTTGAGTTGTGTTTTGCTAAATAAACTGTGGAATTTAGTTTAATTAGTTTTTCAAGAGATGGCATCTATCGGGGGAGATGGGAAGTACTCAACTGTTTATGTTAAACATCTCTGCGGTGCTACTATTTATTAGTTAATAAGAATTTCCTATTTTGACAGTCCAGGGTCACCAATTTCAGGGGTAGAAGTGTGGGGCACTGAAAACTTATTATGTGTTCATAAGTCCTCTCAGCTACTGTACCCAGCTGGAAGGAGCTAAGTGGCTTCATAAGGAAGGCTGTGTGCCGTGTGCCATGGATAAAATTCTGGTTGCTGAAACGTATTAGGTGAAAAAAGTCTATGATCAATTTTTCTCAACATTAATAGTTTTCATACCAATTTTTTTTAGTTATTTGACTGTTTTGGTTGAGTATAGTAAAACAGCAATTTATTAAATTACTGCTGAAACAATTTTTTTTCCCGAGAAATTTCTAACAGTGAAGGGTATTTAATTAATAAATAAAACGAAAACTGACTCATTAATAGTGTCCAATATTTGTTAATCAAGATTTTGAATTTTCAATTTAATTTTCGCTCAACAAAATAGTTTTAATCACAACGTTTTAGATAATTGTAAATTCTTCTTTTATGTTTGTTAAGTGTCTCAAAAAAAATCAAACAGTTTATGAAGAAATTAAATTTCGCATGACAGACAGATTTAATGACATGCGAAATAATCCCTGTTTAATTTTCACATTGATCGCTAACTACCTTTGACATTTCAAAGATTTTCATAGGGTTTTTTTATCGCGATTCTCAATTGAGAGAAAGAAATGTGCAATTGGAATGAAATACAATGACATTCATTAAACTAAAAGGCTGACTAAATCATTTTATAAAATGAAGTCTTAAGGCGGTAGAAAATATTTTCTTTTTCTGCAAGTAAATGATCGCTTTTGTTCCTGTCAGCATTGTTATATATAAGCGCATAAACATTCAGTCTGATATTTTAAGGCAGATATTTTCCTGTCGAAAATGGTAAGGAAAATGCAGGGTCCCCTATAAATTCTCATCCAGTATTTAAACCAAAACGAATACATAAAATTAAAATGCTATTGTCCAATAATTTTCAGCATAGGAATTTATGTCATAAATTGATGGAAAGCATTTAAATACGCGAAAATAGACGGAATGTTATATGACATAATGCAGAAGAGAATTAAAAGAAAGGACATCATTATGGTGGAGGCGATTTCTTCAATTTTTACCCTTTTGTTTTTAACAGTTCTCAAAACGATCGAACACTGTCAGTAGCAGCAAAAATTAGGCCCTTAGATTACAGAACGTATATTAGATAAAAAGTTTTTTGGAACTTTTTTAAACAAGGAAAATATGCTATCGGACTTAATTGTGGTAATATCTCTTAATTAGAGTCGTGGTGGCTCAGGGAATAGAGCACTCGGATTTCATTGAGGTGAACCAGGTTCGAATCCCATAGATGGCTGGTTGATTCGAATTCCGCACCTTGCTCGCACTGACTACAGTGCTGACGTAAAATATCCTCAGTGGTAGATGGAATACAGTCACCTGCAGTGGGAGGTTTTCGTGGCTTTCCTCTCCATGTAATGCAAATTCGGGTTAGTTCCATCAAAAAGTAACCAATACTTGATCCTTGAGTTCCCTTGCCTTCTGAATTGGGTTCAAAATTACAAAGCTACAGATTTGAACATTGGAAGTCGTAAACCCAAAACTGGGCCGGCTGTTCAACGACGGTTTTAAAATAAAATAAAATATCTCTAAATCATGTACTATAATTAATATTATTACTATTAGCAAAATGATACATCTTCGTAATGTGCGCTACAAACATTATTCAACACGTGATAGTTCAATAGAAAGATTTTGCAAAGCGCGTTAAGTTTACCCCTATTTGAGCTTCACTGAGCGGAAATTCTCCAACAAATCCTTGTGTTGCTAAGGGATTGAAAATAAGGTTAGCGTTACCTACTTAAGATGAGAGGGCAAGTCTGCCAATCTTATGAATGGGAGTTGTAGCGTTTCTGAGGATAAAGCGCTCTCCTCCTATTGAAGTTACCCGGATTCTTATCCCAGCGATGGCTGGTCTATATGAATTCCACACCCTGCTCGCACTGAAAAGTCCTCCGCGAAGGCAAATTTCTCAAAATACTTGATTTAGAAGTTCCCTTGTCTTCTGGATTGGGTTCAAGATTAAAAGACTATGGAATTGAATATTGGTAGTCATAAACTCAAAATTGGACTCACTGCTCAACAATGATGATAAGATAAAATAAAATCTCATGACTGACTGAATGGGGGTTCAAATATTAGCGTCGACGTAGCATTATTTCTTTCATTCCTTCCAAACATGAGGAGTTTCCAGTGCCCTGCACTCCTCAATTGATTATGAATCTTTATTTAAGTATAGATGGTAGTTTTAGAGCTGTTTAACACAAAAAGTCTCGCGTTTCCCAACTCTCACGATAGATGTCGCCAATAATAAACGAATTAGGCCTCATTTTACGGTTCTCTTGACAAACATAGATCAACAATAAACTAACTTCAGAGTCTCTTACTAGAAGAACCAAACAAAACATAACTTCCTTGTCTAGTTAAATTTCATACTTAAGAATTTGAAAGCATACTGGTTGTAAATGGCTAAAAAAACATGTAATTTTGAATTTACGGTATTGTAACTCTATCAGACTTAAACATCATGTAAACCGTAAACATAAAGAATTGTTACTAACCATAAACTTCTCTATTAATTGGATAAACATATTACTGTCGGATATTTTACAGTAATTTTAGAATGAAAATTCTAATATAAAGCTTCTGGTATGTGTATTTGTAAATATTTTTTTAAGGAATAGACATAAAATTCCTAATTTAGAAATTTTTAAAAAAATTTTGAATGATAATTTCAATTGATCTTGCATACGAATGAATGTATGCATTTTTATATTATCTTATTATCAAAGCATAATGTTTTCATTTATATCAAAAAAGTTTCCAAAAATTCAGTTTTTAAATCTTATAATTTTTTTAAATATATTATAATGTATCAAATTTTATACACTGATTATGTTGTATAATAATGTAAAATATTGAAATAATGCCGAATTTTTAAATTTCAAAATGTGTTTTTTTTTTCTCCATTATAGTTTTGAGCTCTTTCTTGAACTTAAACGATAAATATAACTGAAATATTTTTCTATTTCCTTTAGTCTACACAAAACGATTAGCGTTTATGTAAAAAACTGAAAATTTACGAAAGTCAATTAACAATTTGAATGATAAATAAACATCAGAACTACAAAAAATTCCACTTTTCTGCGTTTATTTCTTATCTCATTAAAAAATTGTCTGTTATTATTAAAAAATTGTCTGTTATTAATTTTCTACTGGAAAAACTGTTCATTATCATAACATAATCATATGTTCATCATCATTTTTTGTTGTTAATATATTTGTGTTAATTAAAAGAACGGCAAGCGCACCATTGGCCACTTGCCGGCTTACTTTGGTTCACCTCATGGGCATGTTTACCCATGTAACGAAAATACATCCAGGAAAAATACTGAAGAACAATTCCAGTATTTGGAGTTTTTCTTTAGAATTTAAAATGAATAACGATTAATATTATGACCGCCATTGAACACAGCCTACCAAATTTTGGGTTTAAGACTACTAATGTCCAACTCCGCCGCCTTGTAATTTTGCACCCAATCCAGAAGAGAAGTGAACTCCTGGATCAAGTATTGGGAGAAATTTGTCTTCGTTGAGAACTTTTTTAATGGAACTAACCCGCATTTGCGTTACATGGAGAGAAAAACACGAAAGCTTCTCTTGGTTAGCCTGACGACAAGGGGACTCTAACCCACGGCTGGTCTACCATTGAGGATAGTTTACGTCAGCACTGTAGTCGGTGCAAGCTGAGTGCGAAATTCGTATCGACCAGCCAAAGCTGGAATTCAACAAGTCTTCAATTGTAAAACTAAAACATAATCATTCTTATTGCAGACTATTAATTGAATTATTAATCGAACTATTAATTGAATTTTATTAAAACAAAATTTTGTCCCTAATAATAAGTGAGTTTTCGGAATAAAGCACGATATAATAGTTTAAAAGAATTTATAACAAATTAAAATAATCAAAAGACATATTAAACAATAGCTGTGCAATGAAAAGCCTAATATTTTCTGATCGAGGTTCAGGAAAAATAAAAATCATACCATCTTCATGCACTATTATTTATCAACATATGTGGTACTTAAAAATATTTTTATCAACACTGGCATTGCATTTTACAAATTTAATTCACTATAGAATATTAAGACATTAAAATTATACAGACACAAAATTTTAAAAATTCTATCCAATTAAAAAATTTAATTTTTGTCATAATCCCTAAAAATGGATTACATTTTATAAGATTTAATAATTAGTTAATACGTTAAATACACAGAAAAAACATTTTTATACTTTTTCAAACTGCAGGTACAAGACATTTTCTTTAAATTTTTTTTTCCATCTTTATATCTGCCTTTAAAAGTTTGTCCGAGTTTAACAAAAGTTTTGAGAAATTTTATTACTAAGTTGAATAAAACTAGTTTTGTTAATTTTTGCAACTAAAATTATTAAAATGCATACTTGTTGACATAAGGAGTTAAAAGTAATTTTTAAGTACTTTAAAAGAAACATTTGTGAGTTTTTATTCCTTGAAATGTTGTTATTCTTCATTTCAGACTTATGCAAATCGAATTTAAAACGAATATTAGGAGAACTGTTCTACTTCAAAAAAATTTTTTAATAATCATTATTAAGGATGTATAATAGCCTAACTCTTTAAAATAGCTAGAATAATGCTTGTTATAAGGATTGTTTGAATTATTTCGATGGTCCATTATACTCGGGTTTCAGTGGACCAATGTTCCCCATATCTTGGATTTCGCAAAAGATTACAATAGTTTCTCTCGTAATCATACAAATTAAAATGGCTGCAAACAATTATTTTTTGAAATATATAGCCTTGTAAAATAACTGCAATTTATTGCTGTGTTCTTATAGAGACAAATTTTTGAAGGTGAAGTTGTAAAGCTTAAAAATTACATAGAAGTACTAAAATAAAACTTGTTTAAATAAAAATGGTTTGTTTAATGTTTAATAAACACTTTAATTGTGTCACGTGATTCTTTCATAGGATTTGAAGTTCTAGTGGTGTCTGGTCGAATGCACTCCTAGAACCAACCAACTCCGTCTTCCCCTAAAGAAAATGTTATTGTTTTTCATTAGTGTTAACTGAATGATAAGCTTTTATGTCACAAAAAGAAAAATGATAAACGTTACTTAGCTATTTTTAATAATAAATAAATATTGTGTGGACGGCATGAGTGGTCTTTGAAAATAAGAGACACTCTTCTTTAACAAGAACACATATTGAAAGAAAATTTACATAAATACGGACGATTAACAATCACATAAATAGCACAAAAAGTAAATGCTTAATAGTTCTATACGATTACTACTCCTCTTTGGAGTCCATACATTCTTTCTGTTCATTCCAAACCGTTCACTGCTTCCTTGCCATGCACACTGGGACCAGCTTCCAGCTTGCATGGACTGGCGGGACTTCTAGCTTGCGGGAACTGGTGGGACTTGTAGCTTACGGCTCTCAGCGTGCAGGAACTGGTACCACAATATTAGGCAATAAATATAAATAGCATATAACATATAAGCAATAGATATAAATTACATATTCTTATTTTATAAACAATATATCTTTCTTTTTTTTAAGTCTTGAAAGCGATAAATGATTATCGCTTATTATTTAATTATATATTTATAATATTATTTTTTATGTCACAGAAAAATCACAGAAAGTCATTCAACCATTTTAAATGATAAATAAACATTAGAAAAAAGACAAAAGTAAAATTTGACAATTTTATCATGCTTACAGTACGGCATAAAAACCATTTATTTAATTAAATTTATTTTTCAGTTTTGTATATTTTATTAAGTGTATAAAGAAGTATAAGTGTATAAAGAAGTTAAGAACTATAATTTTGAAACGTAAAATTTTCGATAAGCCGTTAACATATGAACGGAAGAATTAACACACTGTAAAAACCTTTGTTGTATAGTTGCCACCATTTTCTTTGTTGTGGTAAATTAAATACATTGTTAAGCTCAGAAATACAAATCTCGTTCAAAAAAATTAGATAACATTGACAAAATAACAATTGTTAGAAAAAATTAGTGCCAATATATTACTATAAATACGTGCTTTACTTAAACGTAATGTTTTTGCAATGAAGCCATAAATTGATTGCAATGCACATAAAAATGAATGCTATCAATAAATAAACAAACAAGCAAAAAATTAATAAATAACTACAACAGTTAAAAATTAAAAACAAAAATTGCGACTGCATTCTTTGTAAATAAATTCAGCTTACCTCAACATTAAAACATAAACTACACACTTTTTTTACAGTGGCTTCAGTCTAAGCTAAACGGTATGCCACAAAAAAAAATCAAAAAAATTAAACAATTTTTAAGGTGAAATAGACATTTAGGCAACAACAGCTCTCTTCGTGAAAATCTATACATTTAATCAAACCTTATAATCTTTTTTTAACAGTTGCATTAACAAGGTTTTAAAAAATAGGCTCTTTTCGTGCGGACCTATCATTACGTAGAAATAAAATTAAAGCAAAAACTTAATACTGCTGATGTCACGTAACTTTTTTTAACCTTGGCATTTAGAAAGATAAGTCTTCTAAAAAAATAATTAACTATAAGTATACAGTAAATGTGATGAAATCGATTGATGTCGAATTAAATTTTGCGTTTCACAGTTTTACGTGTTTTGCATTAAGCATACACTTAATACATGATTGATTGAGCCATGATGGCTGAGGGGACAGAGCGTTCGCCTTCCAATGACAGCTGATTGATACGAATTCCTCATCCGGCTTGCACCGACCACAATGCTGACTGACGTAAAATATCCTCAGTGGTAGACGGATCATGGGTTAGAGTCCCTTGCCGTCAGGCTGAGCATGGGAGGTTTCTTTTCCGTGTAACTGCTGATTAGTTCCATCCAGTGTCCAAATGCTGATTAGTTCCATCAAAAAGTCCTCCACGAAGGCAAATTATGGCTCTGGGGATCGAGCGTTAGCCTTCCAATGAGGCAAACCGGGTTCTAATCCCAGTGAATACAAATTCCGCATCCGGCTTGCACCGACCACAGTGCTGACGTGAACTATCCTCAGTGGTAGACAGATCATGGTTAAAGTCCCCTTGTCGTCAGGCTAACCGTGAGAGTTTCTCGTGATCTTCCTTTCCATGTAACGCAAATGCGGGTTAGCTATATCAAAAAGTTCTCCGCGAAAGCAAAATTTCTCCCAATACTCGATCCAGGAGTTCCCTTGTCTTCTGGATTGGGTTCAAAATTACAAGACTACGGAGTTGAGCATTAGTAGTCGTTATACGATGTTTATAAAATAAAATATTAAAAAAATCATTGATTAAACAATTAAGTCACTGCAGTTAAAACAGCTTATGTGATCAATAAAGCTGAATTTTCACCGCCTAATGGTGGTTTTAATGCTAAAGAATAATTGAGTTACGTTCGTATTATAGCGAGGATTGTATTATCATTTAGTTTGCACTAAATAATATTTTTATTCATGATTCCTTAATCAGTTTCCTTTTTCGCTATCCATTTGAAGCATGCTACACATTTGGTAATCCGCTATATTAGATAGTACTTAATCGCTTCCTTTTTTAAATAAAATAACATTTAAAGCTACTTAATATCTTTCAAAGCATCTGGATAACTTTTCATAAAGGCAGTTTTTTCTGTCTTCTTCTCAGTCGAAAATTTCATCATAACTGCATTAGCTCTTTTTCTGATCGTTATCCTTTGATTTCCTCTTCTTATACTTCAATCTTCCTCTTCCTGTTCTTCTTCTCCATTTTATTCGTAGTATTGAGCTAAGAAATCAACTGATATATTAGTTGATCACCAAAACTTTCGTCATCAATGTTCTAAGTAGGTAAACAAAAATTCGTATGAAATATAAATTAAATATTATTGAACAAACCATGGAAAACATTCCATATTAGAAAATTTTCCATATTATTTGTTTACTTATTTCTTTGATTTATATTTTCGCGTTAGACAAATTTCTTATCTTAAAATTAATTGGTCGCAAAATTTTACTTTTGCGGTTTAATTACTTGGTGAGTAATATTCACCTGACATGATTAAGAGGTTTAATTCAAAATTTTCGAAATTTATGCTTTTTTGGTAAAAAAAAGTGATAAATGATACATAAGGTTTATATATTCACTTAATTATCATGCTTAGATTATAAATTCTTCTAAACATTTTTGTGAATTTACGTATTTGAATTCAGATTTAGAATGCATTTGCGTTTTATGATGTCTAAAACATTTTTAAATGATTAAGTCCATGTAATGGAGTAACCATGTTCATATATATGTTCAGAGAGCAGTAAAAAATTACTACAGTACAGAAAACTACTTTTATGCTAGTTTGAAATAAATTATTGAAATAATTTTAAATTGATAAGAAATTAATGCTTCTTCTTGCGATTATTTTCTGAATGAATTTTTTATAATTAATTTCTATAATTAATTTTTACTTATTCCATTGCACTCATAAGCATTTTTTTCCAATTAATGCATTAAAGCGCATTTTCTTTTCTTTTAATGAATTTCACTATATATTTATTAAATCTGTCAAATATTTACCTTAAACATTGATTATTTTAACTCAGATAACATTTATAACATCTTGCTGAAAAATATCTATTAACATCTTATCATTTCCAACAACTTCAAATGTTATATTCTAAAATTACTTTTACCATAAATAGCCGGTATGTTATTAAAACTATTTTAATGCATATAATATAACAAAAAAATAAAATTAAAAGGAGATTTACCTATATTTTTGTCATTATGGACAAACCTTAATTTAATTTCCATATTCATGAACATGAAATTTAGAGTAAAATACAATCCTAAAGCAGCTTTAGAAATTTTTCCAAAATGAAAGTTTCAAACCTTTAATCTTATTTCATTTAAATATCTAAGTAAGATTATTTAAGAGAATAAACGAATTTAAATTGTCAGATAAATCATGAATAAATCATAACAGACAAAAACATCAAATAAAGAGCAAAAATATTTCTTCAAGTAAAATTTAGATAAAAAGCTTAAAATTTGTTCACCAGCAAATATATTAATTCAAACTATTACTTCAGAAATTCACTTTTTCATATCTTAAATTTATTGAAAAACATGATAGAATACTTACATTTGTCAGAAACTCATATTTTAATTTGAAATTCAAATTACAATTAGAATATTTCTAGAAAATTGTTTCCATAACAACTCACTTAAGACAAATGGACTAACATTTGTTTACAGTTTACGTTTACCTTTAAAAGCACTTACGTTTTCTTTTCAATAACAACGCGCGAGCAAAAGCATCGCTTAAGTGGGAGCACATTTAGATCCAGGCAGAGTAAAAACAATTTTTCAAAGTATTCTTAAAATATATGCTTTTAAAAATGCATAAATTGGGAAAATATATCATAGTTGAGTAGTATTAATTTTTCTCGTAAGTTTGTAAGAAAAAGTATGCACGTTTTTCCAAAATTACCATAGCATTTCTTAATTATTACGATTAAAAATTGAAATTCAATTACTTTTATTCTACCGGAGTTTAATTAAGTTAATTCAATTACAAGCCATAATTGTCAGAACATACTCAATAAAACACTCAATGCAATAATTTAATTTCAATGCATCTCTATTTCTTTCTCTTTTTTTTAAATTTTTTCTCACCAAAACTGATCAAAATACGGTATAATGAATGCTATGATTACGTAACTGTTGCTCTTACCACTATTTTCATTCATTTTAATTTATTGTTAAAAATTCATTATCAAAAATTCATTAAAATCAGAAATTGACATAAGAAACGGTAAAAAAAACGCATTGACTTCAGCAAAAAAAAAATTTTAAAAATTGATAATTGCATCCTGTTATACAAAATACACACGATGTTAGATAAATCACTCACGAAGAAAAAAATTTTGTTAAAATTACCGTCCTGTATGGCAATAATATTTCTGGTAAAAAAATTTAAGAAACCTGGTAATGAAAACAAAAGTATAGGGTATATAAACCTTTTACTTAGTAATTTTTCCTTTCGTTTGGTAACGTTTTGCTTGAAATTTTAGTTTTCTAAAATTATTGTTCTCGTTACTACACATTTAGTAAAAAATACAGAAGAGAAGAACAAATTTATCAAAATAAATGGTTTCTATGCCACACTATAAGGTATCATGATAAAATTACCAAATTTTTCCCCATTTGCCAAATTATAAAACCAGATTTCCTTGTTAATTTTATGAAAACCTGTAACAACGCGCTTTGATAAAAAAAAAATTACGAGCTTTTTGGAGTTCCCATACAACCACAAACGAGGTCAAATTTACCATATTCTAGTAGTTTTGACCATATTTTTTCTCGGTGCTTGATCTGATGCATCATGGATGTAATCATAACCAGCTGAAATCATCTGTGGGATGAAATTCATTGCAATGGCTATAACGTTAAATGTGAAATGTTGGACAAACTAACTCATTTCCAGAGTATGTGGATCGATTAATGAATTTAATGTGGCTACTTTGATGAAGCGAAGTTAATTTTGTTGATTTACTTCAATTTTGTTGCGCAGCTGAACTTTGAGATATAGCCTAGGTTTTTAGTTGAATAAAAGATCGTATTAAGTATTAATGAAAAAACTATGCTTAGTAAAACTGATGAAAACAATGTGTACAGTACGCTAAAAAACAGACCACCCTGAATAACTTTTGATCTAATGATGGTACATTCACGTTCTAGGACTCAATCTTAATGACTCGAGAGGGTGACCTTAAATGTGCTAATTAAAAGGTGCAGACGATATTTTAAGTCTCGAAATCAGAAAAAAAACGCACTTTCTCTGAATAAACATGCCTCTTATTCGACGGAAAAAAGCTCTAAAATTTTTACCCTTTAATGTCAATTTTACTTTTTACGTATTACGCTATATCTTGAGAACTCTTTAAGAGAATTGAAAAATTTTAGCCCAAATTTGCAAGATTCGTTTATTGAAAGACAATTTTATTTTTAAAAAATGATTTTTTTTAAGTATTTATTATTTGTAATTATTTGATTTAATAATGGTCGAAAAATTGCTTTGAATTATAAGGTATACGAATTTTTGCATCAATTTAAGGAATATAATATTACATGGCAAAACATAAAATTTGAGCAAAATCCGCCGAATAGAATCAAATTTTAAATATCGCCTTCTTCATAATTCAATTTCTCCGGTACTATTCAACCGATTTTGCTCGAGTTTTGCATATTTCTTAAAATGATGAAAAAAATTGCAAGCCTCGCATTTCAAAATTTTTTTAACCATTATTAAATAAAATGATGAAATTAGTGAATATACATATTAACTAAAAGTTATTTTTTATATTGAATTATCTTTTGATAAACGAATTTTGTGGTTGTGTGTAAAATTTATTCAATTCGTTTCAAAAGATCTAAAGACATAGCGAGAAGCTCAAAAATTAAAATAAACGTTAAGAGGTCCAGACTTTGGAACGCTCTCCTGACCAAACTATTTAAAATCTATTTCCCAGCTTGCGGCTACCCCTATATTTTTGGGATTAGAAATACAAATCCTTCGGAAAAAAAGGTATGCTTATTCAGAGAAAGTACGTTTTTGTATTTGATTTCGGAACTTAAAATTTCGTCTGCACTTATTAATCAGCATATCTGAGGATCTGAAGTCATACCTTCGAGCCATAAGATTGAGTCCTAGAACATGTAGATCTCTTCATTAAATCAAAAGTTATTCAGGGTAGTCCATTTTTTTCATTATTATTAATTTATTTACTTATTTTGGTTCACTGTGCATGAAAATGAAATGATCTTAACAATAAATGTCATGTTCCTATTAGATTACGAGGGGGGGGGGAAAGAATTATCATTGGAGTTTTATTTCGTAATAATGTAGTAAACTAATCATTAGTTACTTGATTGCAAACAAAATTTAAGGAAAGTTGTAACTTCACGATTATTTTTATTAAAATCAAAAATACTGGACACTTCGAATATCCTAAAGTATACTCGGATATCCTAAAGTAACAATACAAATGTGTTGGAGCAGGGTATGTTTACATTACATTCATAATTTCTATCACAGAGTACACTAAGAACTAAAGTTTTCCGGTAAATAGCAAAATTAATTAAAAATTCTTAAATTTAAAAAAATATATAAACAATTTGAAAGAATGTCTTACGTAAGCATGTTTACTTACTGTTGCTAAAGTTGTCCAAAAATATGCAAAAACCATGAATACTTGTTATTCGAACGGTCGGCTTTTTTGACAGCAGTTAGCTCAGTGAGTCGTGGGATTTACATAGATCGTGGGATCTTATGTAAGCATGTTTACTTACTGTTGCTAAATTGGTCCAAAATTACGCAAAAATCATGTTTACTTGTTATTTGAAAGATCGTTTTTTTTTTCAGCTGTGAGTTTAGTGAGTCGTGGGATTTACGTAGATCGTGGGATCTTAGGTAAGCATGTTTACTTACTGTTGCTTACGTGGTCCAAAAATATACAAAAACCATGATTACTTGTTATTCGAACTGTCGGCTTTTTTGACAGCAGTGAGCTCAGTGAGTCGTGGGATTTACGTAGATCGTGGGATCTTACGTAAGCATGTTTACTTACTGTTACTAAAGTTGGTCCAAAAATATGTGAAAACCATGATTACTTGTTATTCGAAGGATAAGTTTTTTCCAGCAGTAAGTATTTACGTAGTATTCGTAGTATTTACGTAGATCGTGGGATCTTACGTAAGCAGGTTTACTTACTGTTGCTAACGTGCTTCAAAAATATGCAAAAACCATGGTTACTTGTTATTCTAAATGTCGGCTTTTTTCAGCTGTGAACTCAGTGAGTCGTGGGATTTACGTAGATCGTGGGATCTTTCGTAAGCATGTTTACTTACTATTGCTAAATTGGTCCAAAATTACGTAAAAATCATGTTTACTTGTTATTTGAAAGATCGTTTTTTTTTTTCATCAGTGCGCTCAGTGAGTTGTGGTATTTACGTAGATCGTGGGATCTTCCGCAAGCAGGTTTACTTACTGTTGCTAACGTGGTCCAAAAATATGTAAAAACTATGATTACTTGTTATTCGAAAGGGCGGGTTTTCTTTTTTTTCAGCAGTGAGCTCAGTGAATTGTGTTATAGCGTTTATTGCTTTGCAGTCGGCTTTGGCAATGCCTGCTTTCTCGCTCCTCACCTTGTGGGTCTGGATTTGGGGCTGAACAGTTCACATGTCTCCCTTGCCTGTCAGCGTAATTATGATGCTTTATGTCGGGTGTGACTCGGGGTCCTGAACCTGTAAGTCCGCTTTGCTTAGCGCTCGTGATAGGTGGGACTGCTTCGTACATGTCGGGCGTATGGGCCCTGCTGGACTGGGTCTCCGAAATTACCTCCTTACAACAGTGAGTTTTTAAAGAAATAAAAATTCCTTAAGCAGTGCAACAAGAAAAATATGTTCAATTTGAAAAAAAAAATTTGCTTTTTGAAAAAATATCTTGCGTTAGCGAGTAAGCATATTTTCTGATTTTTCTAACATTCAAAAGTAGCTACAAGATAAAACATGATTAGGTAATATTTGAACTGTCCCGTTTTTTCTAAGTTTGAACATAATTTTATTTGGACTGTTGATTAGCTTAAGTAAAAATATGAGAGCAGAAAAATAATAAGGCTAAGATTTTTACTTTATTTACGTATTTTTCAGTATATTTCTCTCGACTATCCAAAAAAAAAATTTCTTTCATCGAAACGATAGCTGACATGATTTACGTAATGTATCATCTATTAAATATTATGATTGAAAGCCTTTGCTTAACTCAGTTTTTATAGTATATTGTCCGCAAAATGTTACTTTTGTCAACTTTGCCCACCTGTCTTACGGAAGTAGCAAATATTTCACTGCAACTTTCCATCGACAAAATTATTACCTACATTCATCACATTTTTGACAATGGAAGTAGAAAAAAAAATTTAAGGTAACAAAAAATTTGATAGCAACAGTTCCATTTTCGTAACTATCAATGGCAACAGGTATGGAAAAGTGGCAGTCTGCCAAAATATATGGTGGCTAGCAGCCAAATAGAAGGGATGGCAAATGACTAAATGATGTCATTTTGGAAATGTGTATTCACCTCAACACCCTGTGGACATTAAGCGGTTGATATATCATGTATAATGAAAATGACTTTTTGCTGTATATTTTATTCTTTACATTATACTAAATAAACCTTAAATAACATGAATAAATATTTATTTTTAAGTTATATGACGAGTGCATTATTATATAATATTGATTCAATTTTTTAATATTTAATTCAATTTCTCTTTGATTACTTTTTAAAAAATTTACATTTAATTACTTTAGTCTTTCTGTAGTATATTTTATTTAAATCTTGCTATATCATGAATAATTATTTATTTTCAAATTATGTAAAATAATATTGATTTTTATAATATTGATTGAATAATTTTAATCAATTAATCATATAATATTGATTAAATTTTGTAATACTAAATACAATGCCTCTTCAATTACTTTAAAGTTCAATAAATTTAGATTTTTGCTGTATACTTGTAATACTAATAAAACTCGAAAATCACGTTTCACAGTTCACGAAAATCGTTTCACAGTTATCTAAAGTTTGCATTATTATATGATATTTATTAAATATTATTATATAATATTGATTAAATATTGTTATATATAATTAAATACCTCTTCGATTACTTTAGACTTTTTTCTGTATGCTTTACTGTTTACAGTACTAATAAAACTTGTATAAAACATGAAGAAATATTTATCTTAAAGTTATCTAAAATGTGCATTATTATATAAGATTGAATTTTGTAGTATTTAACACAATGTCTCTTCGAATACCTTACACTTTAATTAATTTAAACTTTTGCAGTACATTTTATTAGCTTATATTACTAATAAAACTCGAAAATAAAATAAAAAATACTTTAGAGCTAAAGTTTGCATTATTATACTATAATACTAGCGGAATACCCGTTCTTCGCAAGGGGTGAGTAAAAACTAAATAAAATATAAATAAATCAGTATTGAGAAACACTACGAAATCATACTCAAAATTGAAAATCATATAAATCAAAAAAATCAAAAAAATAATTTCTGAAATTACGGAAAACCAGTTGTAGAATTCTTATCAAAATTGCACCAATTACCATAATACCAGTAGAACATATCAACGTTAGTAGTGCACAATAAGTAAGCGTCATCCGTAAATGTAAGATTTTCTATGGTTTTCTTAAACGAATTTCATATTAAGCTTTTTTTCCTTTAACTTCGCTTTCAAGCACATAGCTTATTTCGTTTTATTTCAATTAATTCATATTATCAATATTAATTAAGCATCAGTGTCAATAATAATATCGTAATTTTTTACGTCTCTCAAAATAAATAAGCAGATAGACCAATCAGATAATTCACTCATTTCGTTCTTCACTCATCTCGCTTGAACAGTTCGTAGTAGACTGTTCTAATGTTGACAGTGACTTTCCTCATGCTTCAAACTATCTGTATGCCAAGTTTCATTGCTTTCTGTTGGATTGTTTAGGAGCCCATAAAGGATACCCACACACGGACATTCATTTTTATATCTATAGATTAGATAGTGGTAAATAAAATAAAGCAAAGCATTATAAATCCCACCTTCTAACAAATTGGTAATAAAATAATTCGGATGCATGTGTTCTTTTTTTGACCTGAAAAAGTCCTTGACCTTGTTAACTTTTGCTTAAAAAAATATGAATGAAATATTCTGATTAACAATATTTTATCGTTCACAAAAATTATCAGAATTACTTTGTCAAATCATCCAACATTTGCAAGCGAGTTTCTTTTAAAACATTCAAAACAAACGTGTTCCTATACCAGACAAGAATAGTAGGGGATATACAAACACAAAACTAATTAATTCCAGGCTTTAAATAAACACTTTTAATGACTCCACGGGGAAAAGAAAAGTTAAGAGATGGCATTAATGGTTCTGAGTAAAGCTGATTTGATGATCAAGTTTTCTACATCTTTCTTTACCACGACAGGTTTCAATCAATAATCTCGATATAACATGGGAAACAATATAATATATTCAAGCCATAAATGCCGGTCACAAAAAAAGGAAGAATCAATGAATTTGTAAATAACTTGACTTTTATATTAATTATACAGGGTGTTTATAAAGTCCCGGACCCATTCTGATGTTTAATAACTCATAAAATAATAAAGATAGATTAAAATTAATAACATAAATGGTTAGATAGACTCAAAAAGTTTCATGACCTTTGTCAATGAACTTCCACGTGTGCCCCCTTCGTCGCACGGAGAATATCAAGTCAATAGTCAGTTTCACGCCAGGTAGAGGCAAGCATGTTGGCATCCACAGAAGCTATTGCGGTTGTAATTCTGTCTTTAAGGTCATCAATGTTCGACACGATCCTCCTGTAAACATTGTCCTTTATAAATCCCCAAAGAAAAAAGTCCAACGGCGTTATATCAGGTGATCTGGGTGACCTAGGAATTGAACCTCCTCGCCCAATCCATCTTCCTGGAAAATGGCTTTTCAAAGAACTACGAACGATGATACCCACATATACCTTCGTATTCGATGATACCTTCGTATTTCCACAACTAGAAGAGCTTCAGTCACATGTTTTTTTGCAACAAGATGGTGCACCACCTCATTGGGGTATCATCGTTCGTAGTTTTTTGAATGACCATTTTCCAGGAAGATGGATTGGGCGAGGAGGTCGAATTCCTAGGCCACCCAGATCACCTGATATAACGCCGCTGGTCTTTTTTCTTTGGGGATTTATAAAGGACAATGTTTACAGGAGGATCGTGTCGAACATTGATGACCTAAAAGCCAGAATTACAACCGCAATAGCCTCTATGGATGCCGACATGCTTGCCGCTACCTGGCGTGAAATTGACTATCGACTTGATATTCTCCGTGCGACGAGGACACGTGCGACACGTGGAAGTTCATTGACAAGGGTCATGAAACTTTTTGAGTCTATCTAACCATTTATGTTATTAATTTTAATCTATCTTTATTATTTTATGAGTTATTAAACATCAGAATGGGTACGGGACTTTATAAACACCCTGTATTATAAAACACTTTAGTGAGCGGTGATGATTTTAAATAAAATACGAAAATAGAAAAGAAATTATGTATTTTAAATAATATATTAATTATGCATTAAATTTATTAAAAATGATGTAATAATGTATTAAAAATAATGTAAACTCAGAAATTTAGTTTCAACTACTCAAAGTTTTGTTATCGTCTAAATGGGAATTTCAACTGGCTCTTTTCTTGTCAGCCGTCCCTTCAGTTTACCTAAAATGATGAATTAATCGTGTGACCTTAGAGAAAATGAGTACTGCTTCATCGGGATATTTCTTGTCAATCCTTTCATTGAAATGAACACAGTACTTACTAGCAAAACAATACTCCAACATGTCCCCGATAAACATAATGCCGTTGCTTTGAATGACAAACGCAGCTCAAATGAAGTCTTTGAGCTCGAAATCATCAATACCGTTGGTAAACATCTGTAACAATTTGCATTATTAAGTACGTGGAAGAAATTGAATGCGTTTTTGTTGAATTATGGATCGTTAAACTTTGATGTGAGTGACTTTAAACTCTCTCAGTATTTTGCTAAAATTGTCATAATAAGGATAGGCAATGAAGTTGTAATGCAAATGCACTATAAAACTTTTTAACAAAAACTGATATTTAACATTTGACAATAATTTCTTTAATACAGACTGATATTTTAAAATTGAAGCATCCCTTTTTTTATTTCCAATTTAAATAACATCACTTTTATTTCAATTAAATTAAATTAAAATTACTATAAATAATTGAAGAAAATTTTTATGAATATAAAGACATAAACCCATACGTACATAAAAAAAAAGAAGCATCATAATCCGAAAACTGGAAAGATTCATAAAAGAAAAAGAAACTAATCGAGTCTTGATTACAATTCAAACAAGAAACCAAACTAAGAACTATTCAAAAATCCATTAGAAACCCATCCTAAAGTAGTATTACTTCCAACAATTCTCAAGACTCTGTCCCACATTTTCTGAAGTTGTCCAAGGAAAAAGAAAAAATTCATCAAAAAATAGAAAGAGGTTGTAGGGAACGTATATAAGTCAAGATGACCTTTGGAGGCTGCGGCAAGTGGAGGGTCGAAAATTGTTGCTAAGCAACAGGAGGGAATGGGTAAGACGCTCTAGATTCGTCAAGTCTGGATCACTACACCTCACCGACACTGCAGATCATTTCGAATCACAAAAAAATATTCCAAAGACAAAGCTGTTACATGGGTATTCTATTTTGCTCGGATATTAAGAGCTTAGCAATATATGACTCTTCTCTCCTCCTCTGCAGAATTTCTAACATACATATGTATATATATATATATATATATATATATATANAAAAGTTTTCCGCCAAAAAAAAAATCCTGAAAAATGACAAACACATACAAAATCAGCAAAGCTAATGAGAATAGTTATCTCCATTCAAATCAACAATAGTCTGCCAACGTTTTGGCAACTTTTCATTCCCTTCTGCGAAGAACTGGGGGGGCGCGCGAGTAGAGAAAGCAAAATCGACCTCATTTATGACCTCGTCATTTGAACGGAAGATTGTGCCATCAAGATGCAGCTGCAGATTTGAAAACAGATAGTAATCCGAAGGCGCCATGTCTGTGCTGTATGGTGGATGTTGCATCAAATCCCACTCTTACGTGTGGAGCGTCATGCCGGTCATTGCACTAGCATGTGACCAAGCGTTATCTTGATGAAAGAGAATCACCTTCCTTCTGAGCTCGTTTTCTCGTTTTTCGCGAATCACATCGCTAACTTTGATTAGCATATTGCTGTATATTATACTGTTGATAGCCTACCCGCTTTTAAGGTACTCCTTGTAGATAATTCCACGACAATCCTACCAGATACGGAGAAGGACCTTCTTGTTAGTTAGCGTTCCTCTTGCAACCGAACTTGCGGATTCCCCGGATGCTGACCACCCTCCTCTACGGCTAGTATTGTTGAAGTATACCCATTTTTCATCACAGGTCACAATTCTGTCCAGAACATTCTCTTTTCTTTGATCTCTGAGCAGAACCAAACAGGCCGCTTTTCTCTTGCTCTTGTCTTCAGCAGTCAATTCGCGAGTCACTCAACGGTTAAACTTAACTGTTAGATTTATGCGTTTGAGAGTATTTGCTTTTGTTTTTTGGCAAATGTCAAGCTCTAACGCAATAGTTCGTGTTGAAAAATTTCTGTCTTGAACAATAATTTGCTTTAATTGGTTACAATCAACCTCAATAGGGCGGCCAGAACGTGGTTCATCTTCAATGTTGAAATTCCCAGTATTAAACTTTCGAAACCAAACTTTTACTGTATCCTCATAAGAAACAGTATTGAAACCTAAACTTTCACACATTTTCTTGTGGCATTCAGTTACACTTAGTTTATTTCGGAACTCATAGTACATAATGGGTCTGATCTGTTAACGTGATAGCTCCATTTTAAAAAAAAATTTGGTGTACAAGATGATAAAGTTTTGACAAACAAATTACACAGTTGTGTAGTTCCAACTTTCTGCTTCAAAATACAAAAGCCCGTTTCAAAAAAAGTTAACCACCACGGCAATGGCTGCTGCTGGCACGGAGGTATTTCCTTTTGGCGGAAAACTTTTTACTCAACCTGATACATATATATATATATACAAAATTAAAGAGATAATCACTGGATTTATAACATCCAAAAAACAGTATAAATGACCCACAAACAAGATGGTTTAATGGTTACCTGATACAAATTCTGCTTCCAGCTCACACCGACCAAAGTGCTGACGTAAAATGACGCTGACGGATTGTTAGTAGTCAGAATCCCCTTGTCATCGAACTAACCGAAGGAAGTTTTCGTGATTTTTTTCCTTTGCGTAACGCAAATGCGGGTTAGTTCTATCAAAAGGTCCTCCACGGAGGCTAGTTTGTCCCAATTCCTGATCCAAGAGTTTCCTTGTTCTCAGGGTTTGATTCACCATTACAAGACTACGTACGGAGTAGAGCATTGCTAGTCGTTAACTCGGAATTGGTTCGCTTAGTTCTGTCGGATACTTTGTTACAAGTTTGAATGTGCATGCGCATGCCTTTTTCCGAAATATATGATATGTCTCTTTAAATTTGAACATTACCATTGAGTTCAAGGGCAAATACCTTACCAATTTCTTTTGCAAAAGAACCTTTTGTATTACTGTAAATAGAGGCGTGTATTTTCGCGGTCAGAACTTTCTGATTGACCTAATATTACATATATGCAAGACATATATATTAGACATATATATATATATATTACAAATAGTGGTGGATAGTGCTCAATTAAAAATAGTAAAATCTTTTTCTTTAATTTTTAATAAATTTATTATGTTAATTAACACATCGATGTGTTAATTATGTTAATTAATTGTGTTAATTAATTATGTTAATGAATTCTGTTAATTAATTACGTTAATTAATTATGTTAATTAATTATGTTAATTAATTATGTTAATTAATTATGTTAATTAATAATGTTAATTTCAAACAAAAGTTGAATATCCGGGAAAGAAACTGAAATGATGATCTTGCATGCTTCCACTATTTTAATTCAATTTGTTAACTGTAACATTAAAGTAAACAATTAAAAAGGTCCATCCATTTAATTTACAACCAGAATATTAAAAGCGCTCTTAAAACCTAACTATGTAAAATCCATTTCGTCTTCAGCCTTATTCTGCTGCCACTTTTGGAGAAATATGTCTGTTCTTGGCGAAAAATTACGCGTTGTATAAAATAAAAACTCTCTTTTTAATTGCCTACTTTAGAAAAGCGAACCAGGTCACCTCAATGAAAGACGAATGTTCTATCCTAGGAGCTTCCGCGATCGAGTGTTAAGTAACTGTAAAAATTGCCAAGGCAAATAAGATTTGGGTGGGAAAGGATAAGTTTACATTAAAAAAGTTTAAATAGGGAGCACGACAACCCCATCCCCCGTAGCTTCACACGAATTGCTCATCAGGTATGCTCCCGAATAATATTTGAAATAAAAGTAATAACTTGTAAATGAATATTCACAGAAAGTAATATTTACATCCATCAGAGCTGCTCAATTTCAGAAACGACAAAATTCTGGTGGTGAGAACATTTGCCTATATTTTCATCTCTTTCTTGAAAAGAATAAACTATCTCTGTGTAACACTTTTCATTAACAGTTGTAGTATTTTATTTTATTTTGTAATCGACGTTAAACAACCGAATCAATTCTAAATTTACGACTATCAATTTAGCCTTGTAATTTCGAATCTAATCTAGAAGACTAGGAAACTTCTCGATGAAGCAGTGGAACAAACTAGGACTTTTTGATGAAACTAACCCGCATTTGCGTTATATGGTAAGGAAAACCATGAAAATATTCAATGGTTAGCTTGGTGGCAAGGGGATTCTAATCCATCTACTACAGAGGATATTTCATGCCAGCACTGTGATCGGCGTGAGCTGGAAGCAGAGCTCAAATCAACCGCTGGAATTTGAACCTCACCTCATTGGGAAGTACAGCTCTATCCCATGAGCCACCGCGGCTCAGCTGTTGCAGTACGCAGGTTTACTAAAATTCGATCAACAAGTTCAGAGGTTTGATAAAAGGCGTCCAAAGGATGAAACCGTAGAGCATAGGGTCTCAAAACACATTGAGAGGTTGAACACGCATGCAGGTTCTGAATATAGAGGAGACAAAGGTAGTATGTAATCCAATTTATATACTAAATATTAAGCTTTAATTTTGGTTCCATTTGACCACAATTATATGATATGGTGGTTACGTGGCTGACAGCTTTTACAATACCTGTGCAATACTTTCCGTAGTATGATTGTTAATATAAATAGACCTAGTATAACCCGTTAAAGGGCCAACAATCTCGAATACTTTTTTTCAAAAAGAAAAAGACTAGTAACCCAATTATCTTATTTTTCAAATAAATTATAGAAATACAATGTATTAATTTTTATTAAAATTAATTAGTAATATAGCTATTTTGTCTAAAATTGCGCCATGATTTCACCTAATTAAGAAGATAATCTTATTTATTACCACAGATGCTAGTTATTGCTCTTTTTGTCGAAAATGTATTCAATAGTATAACATTTATGCTTTAATATTTGTTTGTTTTAATAAATGTCAATTGAAATAGTTAAAATCACCACTATGTAGAAATAATTTAAACACGAAACCTGATAATCGTAAGACCAATTATGACTACCAATTATGTTATATGCTAACAAAATTGGTAGTCCAGTGGCTAGAGAATCCAACTCCGGTCTAGTAGGGGTGGGGTTCGATCCTCGACTCTGCTAACATCTATCGAGTACAAGCGATACGCCTGCTCATAAAACTTGTCGAATCGAAAGCCCCGTGGTCAGCTTTCTGAGCAGTATTATGAGTACTGAGATCAGGAGAAAATGTCATAATTGTGGTGGTCTCACAAATGAATGGTGCTGCCCTCTATCCGGGTGATACCGGAATAAGACGTACTTTCACCCACGCCGTGCTTTCTCTGCAAGTGAAAGGCGCACCTTCAAGTCATAATTCGCAATGACTAATGTCTGGCGTGCTTGCTTGTAAGAAACAGCAAAAAGTACAAAACTAAACTAATGTTTTTATAATTTTCACTTTCACTACCATATGATGAGCTCGTGTTCGAGAAGTAAAAATTTTCATAGGTATGATCGAAGCATCTGTACAGACAGAATCTTTATCTCTGTTCAGAAATCTGTTGTCGGGATGAATAAAATTAAATTTACTTCATTCATGTTCATAATGAGCTCATTTAAAATCAAAAATATTTTATAAACTATTTTAAATGTACCACACACGAAAATTAACCAGATTTCTAGTTTAAGGAATTTTATTTTTTGTGCACATACCTTGGAGTCAAACAAATTAGCAAAGTTAATGCTTTACAAGTAGTCTATAATTTACTATACTGCATTGTTTAAAATTCATTTGCTGATGACCTTTTACGTTTGTGTGCATGACAAGTTATTTAATATTCATTAGCATGTCGCTTTGGAAACAGCTACGAGCAATACTTTTCTCATTTTGACATTTTCCAGTGAGATATTTCAGCGTCTGATGGGTTGTATTTAATACAAACAATGCATTTTTCCGTGCAAATGGGAGAATTTATATTACTTAATTATTAAAATTCCACTTAATTAATATGGTAAATTAATTTGTTATTTTTATTTCGGTCAAATTTGTATTTAGAAATTAAATTTCAAGTGGTTTGGGATATTCTTAAATAGGTCAAAGCTCATATATTAAATATTTTTTCAATTTCTGATTTTTAGTAATGAAACTTAATTAATAATAATTAATTAAAAAAAATTAATTTCTGCAGTTTTTTCCCCTCAAACTATTGGTTAATAGATGCTTTTCAAAAGGTGAGCGGTGAAAAAAATGTTTAGTAAAATTACCGTACTGTATAATAATAACATTTCTAGTAAAAACAACAAAAAAGCATAATTTGGATTATTATATTTAAAATAAACGGTATTTAAACCCTTCATTTGATAATTTTTCAGTTTATATAGTTATGGTTTGCCGAAAATTTTGTTTTTTAAAATTATAGTTCTTATTACCAAAACTTAATAAAAAATACATAACTGAAAAGTAAATTTAACCGAATGGATGGTTGTAATGCTTCGCTTCAAAGTATCGTGATAAAACTACCATGTTTTACCGCATTTACTAAATTTTATCATATATCATCAAACCATATTTTATTGCTAATTTTATCAAAATTATTACTAAAGCGGTAAAAATTACTGAGTTTTTTGGTGTTCCCATAGAGCCAGAAACGCTGTAAATTTTACCATATTCTGGTAATTTTTACCATATTGTTTTTCTCAGCACGGGAGCAACTACAGCAAATTTTGAATTCTACTCATACTTTTGTTTTATGCACTAAATATTTGCAGCTTAAGTAAAATGCCTATAAATATGCAATAAAATTACCCCACTAACGACTTTTCCATTTAATTTTAGGACATGAGATTATCTTAAAAATTTAATTAATGGAAAAAACTATCGGCGTAGCGATAGTTATGCGAGTTGAGCTAATCACTATTTCATCTGAACAGAATTGATCTTTTATTGCAAAAATGTTTAAGAAAACAATGTTTGAATTTTTTTTAATAATGTATAAACAAGGTAAAGTACTACCTTTTATGTTTTTCTGTGAAATTAATAGCCCAGTTTCGAAAGTTGCATTTTAAAATGCATCCAAACAATAAAATACTTTTTTTAACTTTTTTACGCATTAAAATTTATTTTATTAAGTTCTGCTTTCTTTTAAAAGGAATTAGAAAGTAATCATTCAATTAAAACTTTTACTGTATGCGTAATTCTTGGCAGAGAGGTCTCGCCGAACGCTCTGAAACGTAGAGATAGCGGGTTCGACCATGTTTGTAACTTTGCGATGTCCTTCTCTAATCTGTGCTATCTATTCTTCAATTTGACAAGGTCTTACAAATCACCTTCTTAATGAACACATAAGCCTGCATGTACTATATGCGTAATAATAAAATAAAATATAATTTGTGATTTCTTTCTGTTTCATTAACGACTTCATTAAATTCCCAAATTCTTTACATTTTTGATATTAACTGGTATAGTTTGAATGTGCACGTAAACCTACTAAATAGCATAAAGGCTACCTTTTGCGATCTTCATAGAAGTTTTTTTCCCTCCATAGATAGGAAAAGGACAATTTATTGCAATATATTGCAAAATATGCTTAATACACATTTAGACAACACTTAAAATGCTATAAGAACTAAACTATTGGAGAGATGTACTGAAATTGGAACTTGAGACAGCGAAGCTTCCCCTTTTCCGTCCTCATCAATATCTTTTATGTTGAGTTTAGAGCAGGGATGGGCAAACTTTTTTGGTCGAGGTCCAAAAATCGAGAAAAAAAAATGTTTGGTGGGACAAATAAAACTTTCAAAATTTTAAAAAAAAAAGCGATATACAAGTTTTAATTTAAATATTTAGTGAGATGAATGAAATTGCGATTTCGTTTTTAAAAGTTCCTTATATTAAGGTTCGAAGCGAGATGTGCCTATTTTACGGAACAAGGCTAAATGCTTTTCTGTTAGTCCACTTCTGAAATGATTCTTTCTAAGGTTCAAAGTTGAAAACTCTTGTTCACATATATAAGATTAAGCAAACATAGAGCTGATTTTCTGGGCATGAAATATTAAATTTTGGAAACTAGCTTTTGGTAATGATTTGTGAAACTTTGGCATATTTAGAAACAACTGCTCCAGATGATTGTTAGATTGTCCGCTCGTTGGATCTTAAAATGCGTAGTCTGCCAAATGTGAAGTACAATTTACCTATATTAGATTCCTCGAGAAAGACAAACGCTAGTTAGAGCCAATCTAAGACTATTCTATGAAGAACTTCTGCTTTCAACATTTTACCAATTGAAGCTGTCTGTGCTAACTATTTCCATCAATTTATGTTTTGTAGAACAAAAATAGAGAAAGTAAAACGGTCATCAGTACTTTGTTAAAAAAGGAAAAACAGAAATAATTTTAAATAGTTGACAAGAAAATGGATGTATATTGTTTATGTATATTGCCACTGATCGGCAAATTAAAATTATATCCGCGGGCCGGATAAAACCGTCCGGCGGGCCACAGTTGGCCCGCGGGCCGTAGTTTGCCTATCCCTGGTTTAGAGCATATGGTGCTAATGGTGCGACTGGAAGAAAAAAAAACATATGATGATAGAAAAATACATGTTTAAGTTTGCGAGAAATATAAGTTATATACAATTGAAGAAAATTTTAAAGAAACTGACTATATATTAACTATTCACATAAAATACATAATAGTGAACGGCGTCAAATTTAAAATCATATTTAAATAACAGATAAATAATAAATATTTACAGTATATGAATAGTATCCTATTTGTTAGCAGAATGCTGTGAAATGTAACAGTATAACAGCTTATTATTGAACCTAGTTAGAGATAATAACTATTTATAGTATATAGATAATAGTGAGTGTTATTAATTTTAAAAACATATTTGAGAAACTAGTATATTTACATTGTATTTATATTAGCATAATTGAAAAAAATTACTAATTGACGAGATGCACATAAAAGTAAAAGTAACAATTTATCAGAAATGAAATGAAAAATAAGGGATGCAAATGCTTACAACAGTTTAAAAACTCAATAGAATTACAGAACAGTAATTTTAAAGTAATGATAAAGCTGTTGGAAGCACAGATTAATTAAGCTTATTAAATGTAATAAGCCCATTAAATGTAATAAGTGCACTAAATGTAAAGGTAGTCAAAAAAATTTTAAATCGAAATCGTTAAAACATGAATAAATAAGTGAATGTGAAAAATTTTCGACCGCAATGTGGTTAAGGGGAAAAATAGAACATATTTAAATATTACAAAAATATTTTCCGATTCACCCGTGAGAGTTGGCAAGCATTAAATTAACCCTTTTTTACAGTTAACCAAACATTGAAAACCGATTAAAAGAACAAAGTATTTTCTTAACAAAATGTCTCGTATTTAACAATTATTTTAAAATGCCATGAAATCATTTAGAAATATTTTTTACAGTAGACAACAATTTTTAAAACTGATCCCCGCTTTGCAAATTACTATGTAAGAAAAGAAATAAATGTTTTATTTCAATCAGGGACTAAAAAAAATACGGGCGTTTAGTTAGATTTTCTTTTTATCAGAGTAAGAAATAAATTGAAACTAATTTAAAATGGAAAGCGTTTAAAAAAACACTTTCTTTTGGTGAACTTGTGTGTTCAAATGAAATTGAATTTGTTCAATTTGAGGAACTTCTTTCTTAAGTTAACCCTGTAAATAATATTCGATACAATTTAGCAATAGTACCATGTGTGTCTTTAATACATGAATTACTCAAATCATTATTTATCTCTGTTTTTAACAACAGGTTTAAAGTATTGAAACACATAAAGAAAATTCCTAAATGCTATAACATTTCATTTTTGTGGGTAAATGATGCCTTACTTAAAAAATAATAGCAAAAAACATTTTCTTCCTTTTATTTAAAAGATTTTGTTTTAAAAAAGAGATTTTTTTTTTAAAATTATAAAAAAATTTACAAATATTTTTGCCAAAAAATGACATTCTTTTCATTTTATTTCTGATTATGAACAATCCAAGCATTTTATTTTATGCTCATCTTCGCAATAATGCATTTACGAAACCGTCTCAGAAGACAATTCTCTTAAATCAAGTATCAGTACTAACTAGCCTTTCTGGTGGATATTTTACGTGACTATATGATTCACATTTACGTTTCATGTGCAATAAAAACTAAGATATACATGGAGAAAGAAGGCTAGCTTCAATAGATATAATGTAAACCAATCCTCCGAAGACTTGCTGTGATTCCTGTGTATGAAGAAAAAAGCAACATAGAGAGGCATAGCAACAGAGGTTTTTGAAGCTGGTTTTAAACCTCTTTTTAACCCTCCCAACCAATTCTTGGGTTGAGAAAGGGTTGTAGACGATATAAATTATTTTCTTTTTAAATTTATCGTTGGTTTGTTCTGCATTTTTGCACTATTTGTTAACAGTACTGTTCCATTTATAAAGATACTTCTTTGAAAATGAGAATGATGAGATTACAGCGTACATGTGGATTAAATCTGCTAACATATTTTGAGATAGTACATACATGTAGAGTTGCCCAACAACCGGTTCACATGTGGCTGCTGGTTGTTACTTTGCTTCCTATACGCGTGTGCTGGATCATAGTACATATGGTGCTCTGCCATATCTGAGTACGTTACTCTTTCTGCGAGCTTTTTTTTTTTTTTTTTTTTTTGTTATCGCCCAGTAGTCCAAATAGTTTGGTTACCCACACCGAATAGTTCTCCGTTTTAGTCAGGTATTCAAAGAGATAGACTTCTCCTTTCAATATTCTTTAATTAAAAAACACGTAGGCCATCATGATAACCAAATGGCTTAATTCAGTAAAAATGTTGACGCGTCTTCTGTTTTACACAAATCCATCTACAATAAGGATTATTTTTGTAGTGCAACAGAGGAATTAATCAGCCTAAACAAGATTTAAAAATGGAAGCGTTATTGAGAAATTAAAATACTTACTTCAAAGCCATTGTGACTAATATTAATGACTAGAGATAAATTTAAAAATATTCCACTTCCATGTAAAAACTTCTAAACGAGTTTATCGTTAAAATGACACTGATTTACAATTTTAATATCCAATATCTTTAACATCAAGTCAGAACCAGGAAAATCTTATATCATTGCTGAAAAATTTTGATTCATAATGCGAAAATATTGCAGTAAGTGAGGGACGCTTGAAAATGACTTTAAAGGAATAAACTCGTAGAAATCATCGATCATTTTACAACTGTTGGTTATGTCAGTATCAACACTTTAGCTTGAAATAATAATTCCAAAAAAGTGAATTAATTCTACAGCTGCAGTTTTAATTTAAAAGTTATTTAAGACATTTGAATGAATATATTTATATCCATTGCCTTTGAACTCAAATATCAAATTCGAGAATTCTATTTTTTAGAACTATTTCTCTTCAGTGCTTATCATCAATAAGTTTTTATTTATTTACAATATTACTTTAGTAATATAAATATTTGTATCTTATTATACCATATCTGCAA
Source organism: Parasteatoda tepidariorum (assembly GCF_043381705.1). Taxonomy (NCBI): domain Eukaryota; kingdom Metazoa; phylum Arthropoda; class Arachnida; order Araneae; family Theridiidae; genus Parasteatoda; species Parasteatoda tepidariorum. The sequence goes on along the minus strand of NC_092208.1, from coordinate 44,250,300 downwards.
TTTTTTTTATAATATATACACCGAAGAGCCATTACATTATGCCCACCTTGCTAATAACATGTAGGACCACCTTTAGCCCTCAAAACTGCTAGCACCCGCCGTGGCATTGATTCCACAAGGTGCTGATAGGTAGTCTGAGGTATCTTGTACCAAGCGCTCACCAACATTTCCTGCAATTCCCTTACATTGCAAGGGGATAGCGTGGCAGCACGAATTTGGTTTTCCAAGTGGGACCCCAAATGCTCTATTGGATTAAGGTCAGGTGAATTTGGGGGCCAAGACATGACCTGAAAGTCACTGGAATGTTCCTCGACGATTCAACCCCTATGACATAGTGCATTATCCTGTTGGTAAACACCATCCCCCGCAAGAAAAACTGTTGCCATAAATGGGTGAACCTGGTCTGCAACTATGTTCAAGTAACTTACAAACGCCAGGGATTGTTTTATGTGGATTATGGGTCCTAATGTGCCCCATGATAACATTGTTCCTGGGCGAGAAACCATGAAAACCTGGGCGAGCCCATTTTTATAAATGGAGGGTGGTCATAATGTAATGGCTCTTCGGTGTATATATATAAATTTTTTACTACGAGAACTTAGGTTACTTGAGAAGTCATGAAAAGTTCATGAAAAGTTAATAATTATTCATCATTTATTAAACATTTTAAACATTAGACGTTTAACAATACTAATTGACAACTGTTTTTTTAAAAAAATTGGCGACTATTGTTGAAAAAATGACAATCATTTTAATAAAACTTTTAAGAAAGACAATTTATTAATAAAAATTGTCCACTTTTGAATATATTTGTTAAGTGTTAGAAAAAAAATTTTCAATTTAAAAAAGGGAGACTAGACTTGTTTACCAACAGTTGACGATTACCAATTTTCCTATTAAGTTTAGTTGTCTATAATTTTTCTAAATCTTTAACATTTTCATATATTAAATAACTTGTCTAAAAAAAAAGAACATTCATTGAATTTAGCATCTTTCTATTCCCAAAATGTAAATTTATTTTATTAATTATACATCATATAATTTATCAGTGTTATAAGTTTTATTAATTTCATCATTTTATTTATCACATTATTTATGAATATTATGAACAATCTTGCAGCTTTTTTATATTTCTTTCATGCGTCGCAATTTTTCCAAATCTTACACTTTTCGATGCATTAAATGAGACAAACAATACAATTCATTAAACATAACTTTTTATTCTTGATACCTTAATAAATGTTTATTTGTTTTACATCATATAATTCATCACATGTCTTACCATTTATCAATTATCATTATCAATTAAACCATACAGTTTACGCTGTAATGTAAAATATTCTACAGCATTTGAAAAACCATAGATTTAAATACTTTTAACCAAATTTTTTTTGCTCTTTTCATATAACGGCTTGTATTTTTTTTTAAATATTTGAAACACCTAAAAAAATTGATGATTATTTTCAAACTGCAGTCTCTTAATATTACTTACTAACAGTCATTATCAGTCATTGTCAGTTAGCATTATTCAATTCTAATAAATAATTGAATTTAACATTTTTCTATTCTGAAATTGCACATTTATTTTATCCCCTTTCATATAATTTATCATGTTTAATCAATTTTTATTGTATATTTTATCATATATTTTATCAATTACATCATATAATAATATAATGTTCAATAACAACATTTAGTTTAAAGATGAATGCATGCATGATTTTTAAAAAAACTGATATAATATAATTCATGGCATTTGAATATTTAAACATATCTGCATATTTTTCAATGTAACAAAGGCGTCTGAATCACTTGAATGTATCAAAAACATTTTGTTATATAGCAGGAGTCGAAAAGAAGACCCAAATTTTAAATTTACGACTATCAATCTTAAATTCCGTAGCCTTGTATTTTTGAACCCAATCCAGAAAACGAAGGAACACCTCGATTAAGCATTGCTACAAGCTTGCTTTCGTGGAAGACTTTTCGATGAAATTAACCAGCATTTGAGTTACAGGGAGAGCAAAATCACGTAAACATCCCACGGTTACCTTGTGGCAAGGGTATTCTAAGCCATGATCCGTCTACTATTGAGGATATTTTAAGTCAATACTGTGACTGTTGTAAGCCGTCAAGAGAATTAGTACACTGAAAAGAATTTTTGTTCAAATTACGATAAAAAGTACCAGTACTAAGGTACTTTTAACAGTAAAATGCATTTTTACCGGAACATGTTACGGATTAAAAATTCTTATATACTGTAATTTTTTCAATGATAGTTATCTAAAATATTTTACTCACTCTAATAAAATACATATTATTAAAAAAAAGTTACGGTATAATATTTTACGGTAAAAATTGATTTTATGATGGTGTGGTACTGTAATTCGATCTGAAATTTCTACGGTGTACCATTTTTTACAGTGCATTGTCAGCCATTGCTGATAATCCGAACCGGTATAACCTCATTTGAAGGCTAATGCACTTTCTCCCTGGCTCAAAACTGACAATTTAGGTAAGACAATAAACACTTAAACAAATCACAAAGAATTTGCAAATAGAAATTTGAATCAAACCATACACAATTTTTGCCTACATTTTTGCCGGAAAACACCTCATAAACACTTTTTTCAGACGCTTATCTGAAAGTTCCATTTTTAAAATACAAATTTGTCCAGAAAACACTTAGAAATACGAAGTTTTCCAATAAGAGTTTCGTTTATAGACAAACAAATGCACCTCCCATCTTTCTCCTTTTCGCAACGAAAGCTCTGCTTGTTACCTCAGTTTAAAGAATAATGGAGACACAAAAAGTTTTTTTATTTATCTTAAGAATTCACTTTAGTAAATGAAATTTTTTTCTCTCAAAGTGCAGAAACGCACTCCGTGTTGCGAAACGATAGAACACGTTACGGAAAAATTTCTTTCTAAAGTAAGCCCCGAGGAGAACTTTACTCTAACAAAACACATAATCAGAATAACAAAATCAAATTGATCTCTGGTTGTTTTTCCTTAAAACATGTAATAGTGTTATAAATTAAAATTAAGTAATGCATTTTTTCTTAATTTTAATTCTTCTTCTCTCTTCGGACTTAATTATTTTTTCTTTCCCTTAGAAGAGAAGAACATGTAATTTTAGTGGAAGATCTTGCTAACCCTTTGATATACTTTTCATGCATTTTTAAATTATTTTGCATTAATTCAAATTTGTATTAGATCAAAATAAGCGAAAAATTTCTTACTGAACATTTTAATAGTTTATAGTTATAAAATACTGCATGATACACTGGTGTCTTTTTCTGTGTTAAAGGTAAAATCTCCCAAATACGGCTCACTTCAAAATAATTACTTTTCAAATTTGCACTTATTAACAATTATTTATATCTAAGGGAAACATCATCATTATTAATCATTAAAATTTCCTTAATTAACGAAATCAATTATTAATAATTATAATAATATGAATGGGAAAAAAAATGTCACCTACCTTGTATATTTTAGTACAAATATGATTTCGATAATTTAACTGATTTTTTGTAACTATTATATTCCTTTTAAAAATTAAAAAATATCAAAATATATTTCTACCAGTGTTCAGAAAAAAATATATATATAAAGAGAACACCGGTGTTCCTTTTGCGTCAAAGGGTTAAAATAAATTTTGAAAACACCTAATTTTTATTTAAAAATAAACATAATTTTTTATCATAGTTAATAAATATAGCTATTTATAAAAAATGATTAAGGATAGAAATATATTTCATAACCACTTCTTGATTCTTCTGTACATTCTGAAGTCTATTTATCATACTTGGACCACTAGTAGTTCATTTAACATCTTCTGCTGAGCTCTTCTATAAACATCGAGTCATTGGAAAAAGAGAATCGGGACTTCCCAACCTCGTTTAAAGTTAATTTTTAAAAGTACAAATATAATTCTTAAGTAAAAATGTAGTGAAGTTCTTTATCAACTCATAAGAATTACTGTGGAACAATAACAGATATCATTGACCTAAAAAATTGAATCGTACTTCAACTCCTAGAGATACTTTTTTCCAATGCACACCTGGAGAATGACCTATCTTCATACAGGCATCTGAAGGGCAGATTTGCTGGCCACATTTCCAGGGGCACCATATCAGGGGCACCATATCAGGTCCCACAGTAAGGACAGATAGTACAAAGAAAGAAAGAACATCCATNATTAACAGTTATTTATATCTAAGGGAAACATCATCATTATTCATAATTAAAAAATTTTTAATTAACAAAATTAATTATGAATAATTATTATAATCATCATATCTGGCTAGACAGCCCAGGGTGGGCCAGTGCCTTCCTTTGAATTCGAATCCACTTCTCTCTACTTTTGACACTTGTTCGCCAGTTTTTCTCCTTTAGAGTAAGGAAATCAGTCACAACTAAATCCAGCCATCTCAGCCTGGGTCTACCTCTTTTCCTGTTCGTTAGGGGTTTGTGTAATAGGATTTATTATAATTATTATAATATGAATGGGAAAAAAATTTCACCTACTTTTTTTTTAAATTGTATGTTTTAGTACAAATATAATTCCGATAATTTAGCTGATTTTTTGTAGCTATTAGATTCTTTTTATAAATTAAAAATTGGTTGTTTGAATTGGTAGATATGTTGGTAGAAAAATTGGCAGAAAAATTTGGCAGAAAAAGAGAACACCAGTGTCACATTTGCTTGAAAGGGTTAAAATAATTTTTGAAAACACCTAATTTTTATTTAAAGATACTAAGCATATTTTTTTATCACAGTCATTAAATAAAGTTATTTAAAAAAATGATTAGATGTATAAATATATTTCATAACCACTTCTTGATTTTTCTGTACATTCTAAAGCCTATTTATCATACTTGGAGCACTAAAAGTTCATTTAACATGTTCTACTGAGCTCTTGCATAAATATCGAGTCATTGGAAAAAGAGAGTCGGGACTTCCCAACCTCGTTTAAAGTTAATTTTTGAAAGTACAAATATAATTCTTAAGTAATAATGTAGTGAAGTTCTTTATCAACTCATAAGAATTACTGTGGAACAATAACAGATATCACTGACCTAAAAAATTGAATCGTACTTCAACTCCTAGAGATACTTTTTTCCAATGCACACCTGGAGAATGACCTATCTTCATACAGGCATCTGAAGGGCAGATTTGCTGGCCACATTTCCAGGGGCACCATATCAGGGGCACCATATCAGGTCCCACAGTAAGGACAGATAGTACAAAGAAAGAAAGAACATCCATGCCTTGTCCGGGATTCGAACACAGAACCTTACTGATGCAAGTTCGGTTCCCTGAGCCCTACTTAGGCCAGGCCGGTCGGCACTCATAGAGATGATTCACAAAACTTGAAAAGAGATAGATGGTTGTTTTAATCTCTGCACTCTGCTGAGCATCTAATAAAAAAAACGTATTAAAATACGTTAAAACTGTATAGTTTTCATATTTCTGTACCTAATTCAAGATCAGATGTGTTTATTAATTTGCGTAATACAATTTTAACGTTCTGGCATTTTTTTAATGAATAGGTGTGAGTGAATATATCAGTATTGAGAAAACCAATTCATGCAAAGTTTACCTTGCAAATTCAAATTAATGGCTTTCAATTCGATTAAACTTTTTAAACGAAAAAAACTTAAATGTGGGTCATAAATAAGTATGCAAAAGCTATAATTATAGTTTTGTTTTACTATTATAATTGTTATTTTATAAAACACTAAATTAGATTTTAAATACAGAAACGTTGAAGAAACAAAATAGTGAAAGTAAATAAATAGATTTTGATAACTTCCAATAAATGCAGTACATTTTGAATAAAATAACATACGTGTTAAATTGAGATTCCCTTCAATTTAATAACAAATTAATTTTAATTTCCTTTATGTAAAATTAATTTATTATTAATTTATTACTAATTTTAATTAAAAAATTAATCAGTAAAGAAATAATTGAACTCCTCTTTTGGTAAGCATTAATCCAATAACATGTAATTCTTAATTCAAATGGAGTTAGAAATTTATATAATTGTACTAATTTGTTGGATTATTTTATTTAATTACTAAGAGAGTGAAACTTGCAATGCGAAACAAACAAAACGCACCATAAACCAGCTTTAAAAGTAGAAGTTTTAGACAGGCAGAAAATTGCATCAAAATTTACAATCATCAGTTTATTTATTTACTTACTTATTTATTTTATTTATCATTACAAATTTAAGATCAAGTTAACTGATTCTGATTTGTGAGCAGTTTCATCAAGAGTGTTTTTTTTTTATCAGCGTTCCCGTGCCACAGGTGTGGAGTTCTATCCTTGGACCGGGAAAAGTTGACTCAGTCTTTATTTCTTCAGTGAGGCGATAAATAGTCGAAATTGATTAATAATATAAATTGTATAAATGAGTACCAATCATGTTTGGAGACTAAACACTGGAGGTTACTTACGCCTGTAAGCCTCGTGTTGTACTTTTTCAGTGGCGTACGAGGAATAATTTTGTTCTTGAAATAAAAATAAGAAAAACACTGGAGGTTTAGTGATAGGCTGACAACCCGGAAGATCGGCTCCTGTACTTCAGAGCCTAAGATCAGGAAAACAGGCTTTGGCCCTCCATGGGCTGTCTCGACACTTTTTTTATCGCCAGTTTAAAAACTTTTGCTCTTTTTTTGTAGGTCAAAGTAGTAATTTTAACACTTCTTTTGAATGTCAAGATGGCAATCATTTCAGGTTTTATCACACTGACTCTCATATCCTTCATTAATTTTATATTCCTTCACACGGCGTCTATTTCAACAACGCAGTTTTGTTTTTGTTTTCTTTTTCGTTAATTTTATTCGTTAATTCTATGTTAAAATTTTTATTGCTTTTCATTATTTTAATTCATGAAATCTTAAAATTTAAACTTCAATTTCACATCTGGAATTTTCGGAATTTCAAGAAACGTCATGTTAGTCAAACATCAAAACGTCAAACGTTCTAGAGGAGTAGGTTGATGCAAAAAAATTGTCTTTTAGAATTCAATTCAGGTATTTCCTAACAAACTGACCTTAAAATTGGTCATTTTAACAGAGGTTGAATAGCTATAAAAAAGCTCTTTTTAAAGTTATTTTACTGTGTTCTGTGTCATGCAGGCTCGCAATAAGTTCAACAATAACACTGGGGAACAACATGCTTCTGTTCCTCAGTGTTATTGTTGAACTTAACTTAGATATTTTCCGATTTCAAATCTACACTCGAGATACTTCAACGTTTTTATGCGATTAAAAAATACGTTTTAGATCAGGAATTTTTTAAAATTGGCTCGAGTGAATACTAAGTGACTCCACTTCTCTGCTATGTAGGGAATAGTAGAAATAATGCAATAATACCTCTCAGTTTATGATGCAATGTATTATGGTTGCATGTTTTTTTGTCCCAAGTGCTATTTTCAAAGAAGCAGACAAGCCGCTTGTATGAACTTATACGATATTTATAAACTTGTATATTCTGAAAAGAATAGAAACTATACGAAAAATATCATTGTGAAAAACTCTGTAGCTTTCTGAAAAAGACTAATTTTGCATTTGAAATCTCCACACACTACTTAGGTAAGATAAAGTATAAGTATGCTACAAAAGATAAGTATGTAGCAAAAAAAATGGACCATTTAACACGATTACCGTTAGCCTTAAGAGACCACAGTGTTAAAAGCATATTCTTCTAACTAAAAAAAAATTAGTTTTTTTCTATGGAAATTTATCTGAAGAAAAAAATCTACCATCTTATGGGAAAAAACCTCAAATTTGTTGGTAATAATTGCAAAGATATAGTCATGACAGCTAGTTGAAATCAATTTGTAGACATTCAGACTTAAGACCCCGTATTAAAATATTATAATGAATAGAAAGTATTGAATAGAATAGAAAGTATTGAATAGAATGAATCGAATTATCTTATCTTAGATCTTCCTAACATAAGTATAAGTCTAACTATACAGGAAATTCTTCAGATCAAAAATATAAGTTGGTCACAGCAACCACTGAAAGTAGTGGAAATGTTATGGCGTATCTCTATATCACTTCATATGATAATTAATACACAAAAAAGATCCAAATATTTGCGTCAGGAGCACAAAAATTACAACGGTATATAACTGTGAATTTACTGTGAATTACTGTTTTTATTCAAGTTTAAACACTTAGTACTAAAAGGGATGTTCCCATAATATAAAATAATCACGTATGACTTTATTAATCAACGTTTTATGATTAAAAAATACAATTATTTAACGAAAAATTTTACTTATCAAAAAGTAAATATTATGAAACAATATTTACTTTTAACTCATACGTTAATGTTTAACTATTTACGATAACTTATTAAAAAAAGTAAATTACTTTTACTTTTTAATAAGTTATGTTCACTTTTAAATAAATTTTTATGCAAAATTGTGTCTTGTAACTGAATAAATATATCGTATGCAACTAAAATAATTATTGCAAAATAAGTATTTAAAAATGCAAAGAAATCCTAAAAATTAACTTTTTGTATTATTGCTAAATAATCTCAGCAGCGAAAAACCTCTTGTAAGTTTTTATAGTAACCAAAAATTATGTATAAATGTTGGCGTCTTTTAATTGAACAATATTTAATTTTGAAAAATAAAGAAGTTCAATGTCAAGAAACAAAAATAATTTTGAAGCAGCAATCGTGGGGGGGGAGGTTGGATTGAGAGAAACAAACTGAGGGTCAAACTTATTTGCATAAGTTCTGTTGCTTGCACATTTCTTAATAAAACATTATAGGAATAGACAAGCTTGTCGTATAAAAAGCAAAAACACATTTAGCATGTTATTTACTCTGAAGCCCAAAATGTTTTTTGTGAAATTTGGTTAGGAAGGTACATAGACACGAACTTCTTTGAAAACAAAAATCACAGTTTTTGTGCAAGTGTTATTCCTTAAGTATGTGTAAGCGTTTCTATGTAGAAGTGGACTACAGTTTAGGTAACAAAAAAGCAACGTCAACAAATAAACTTTATTTGTTATTCTAATACAAAAGCAACAGGATTCATATATCTTATCTAATTCTCGTGTTATCACACTTTAGCTTTAGAAAGATAATTTTCGTCTGCTTTATATCTATTTTGATGTGTGTCATTAATCTTTCAATGTTCCTGTATCATTTAATTTCCACAAAATTTCTTGTGTTTACCCAAAAAATCGTTGCCCAAATTACAAACAAAACAATTTTTTAAGAATTTTATTATTGTTTTTCCAAGCGTCATTTTATTTAGATAGTATTCTGAGTAGCGCCATCTGCTTTCGGTTTTTGAAACTAATTGGGGGAGAAATAGAAATTCGTGAACAGAGCATGGCAAATTTACATTCTTTTGTCCTCCTTTTTCAGAAATAGATTTTTCTTAAATTGTCAGTCATTTTTAAGACTTCCTGTAAAACGAACCATAAAAAGTTCCTAAATCTGATGTTTTAAGTGTTTACTAAAAGCGACACTAAATATGTTTTTCCGCTATACTAAAGGTTCTTAAGCCGTTCTTTATGGATCACTTTGCTTCACAAAATGATTTCCAATGCTCCACAAAAAGGCAGGTCATGTTTGAAATTAAAAACATCTCTGAACAATATATTTTAAAGTTTAAAATTAAAAAATTTAATCTTTTTCCTAGAACGGGTAAAACATTGAACACATAAATAGATAGTCAACGAAAAAATACAGCGATAAGAAATTAATTTCGAAATTTTTAGTATACGTTAAAAGACAAAAAAAAATATTAGGTTTTTGTGTTTTTTGTAACCACTCTTTTTTACTCGAAACAGAATTCTTCACAATCTAAAACAAAATGCAAATCTCGATTCATGTTCATTGGGTTTTCAAAACGAAGTAAAAATTTGTAGCAAATATAAAAATGTCAGTTTCATAAAATGAAAAAAAGAAATTGCTATTTTAAAATTTTTTTCAGTCTGCATTGAGTAATTAGTACCGACAAAAGTTGTTCGGTGAAATCTTAAGTTATGCAATCTTAAAAAACGAATATGTTTTATATCGTCAGTGATATTTTGTTGTTCTATTTAATAAATGTTGCATAGAAAAAATTATTGCTCAGCATTGAATTTTCAATTTCAAAGGTAACAAAGAAGGTTTGAGAACTCCTGCAATAAACTTTCGTATTATATAGAGCTTCTGAACATAAATGATAATCAGCGTATTCAATTGAATAACAGCTGAGTCATGATGTTACCTCTATAAACAGCGTAATAAAACATTAAAGTATACTTTAAAGGGTATACAAGTTGAAGGTTCCTATCCACCTTTCTAACTCCCAAACGGCTTCAGCTATAGTTATGAGAGTGGTATCTAGGTAAAGTAAAGTAACTATGTGCTACACGATGAGACTATTAATAATCTTCACAATAGACCTGTTGAAATACATGCTAAATTTTCATATATTGAAATCTGTAGCTACTATCAAATAGCTGTTACCTGGAAAATACAGTTCCACTAGTTCAAACTAAATAATGATGAAAAGTTGGGGCCCCTTAATATTAATATAACTTTTTTTATGCTGATTAGCTTCAAACAATTTTTACTATTTCGCTGATTTCGTTCAAGTTTGAGTTTTTTTATTCAAAATTATGTAGAATAAAATGTTGACTAATATTGAGTAAATTAAATGACTAACTAATTGACTTAAAAATATTAACTAAACTATAGACTGAAATGTTGACAAATATAGACTAAAAATTTGAATACCTTAGAATTCATAATTTACTCGACCCTTAGTGAATTAAATGATAAAAATTTATTAATAATAACAAAATAAAAATTTTTACATCCTTGGATAAACATTTTTTATGAATCGTATGATAAAAATTTTCGATAGTTCGAGGTATGATGAAATTCGTAAAAAATGAAAATAACAGAAGAAGCAAAACCACTTTCCTACCTAAGCTAAAGTGCAACCCTATTTTCTAGAATGCAGCCACCCCCACATTTAGAGAGAAAAAGATTCCGAATAAAGGTACATTTATTCAGAGAAAGTACATTTTTGTGTCTGATTTCTTAACTTAGGATAAAGCCTGTAACAATTAATTAGTTTATTCTTGGTTATTCTCTAGAATCATTTAGATCACATCTTAATCCAATGATTATGAAAATCCAATCGATAGACCTAAAGTCATTAAAGTGTCCTCATTCGAGGTATTCATTATTTTTATCAAAGCATAATTATCATTATAGAGTGAACCGTAGAAAAATCTGCTGCTTGCATAAAATATTCCCAATTATTTTATAATATATATAATTATTTTTGAAGCAAATAATCACCAAAAATCACTGTATGTGCTAAATATTTTTTACGAGATAATTATGATCTGCGTAAGTATTTGTTATCATCTTCAAAACACAATTATCGCCTCAGAAGACCACCAAAAAGTTGCTGTGTGTGCAAAGTATTTCTTATCATTCTCATAATATAATTATCACCAAAGCAAACTACCAAAAAGTAACTGAACGTGCAAAGTATTTCTTATCATTCTCATAATTTAATTATCACCAAAGCAAACTACCAAAAAGTAACTGAGTGTGCAAAGTATTTCGTATCATTCTCATGATATAATTATCACCAAAGCAAACTGCCAAAAAGTCGCTGTGTGTGCAAAGTATTTCTTATCATTCTCGTGACATAATTATCACTAAAATAAATTGCAAATAGTCTCTGGACATGCAAAGTATTTCTTATCATTCTCGTTACATAATTATCACCAGATTAAAATAATCAGAAAATTCTCATTATTTGCTATGTATTCCTTAAATTCTCATGGCATGATTGCCAATAAAGTAAACAATCACGAAATACACTGCATTCGCAATAGAGTAACTTTCATTTTATTTTTATCAACTACACTCGTAAACGGGCATTTAAAAATAAAACTTTCGTCACTAAATAAGTTGTTCTAAGTATAGATATCTTTTTAAATCTCCCAATCGAATTCAGCCGTTCTTATACAGATAAACACTTAGGTCTTTCCGTGGACAATTATTACTGCGTTCAATAAGCCACCCTCTAAGTTTAGTTGCCATAACAACGGCTAGCTATCGTCTGCAAGCCCTGCTGTTCTCACTCATTGCAATGCCCTTTCTCTTCAATACTTCTCTTCAAAGAGCTCTCTTAATATCCATCGAATTTCTTTTCATTTAACTAGTTCTTTAATTAAATGGTTATTTAGCAAAAACCTATAAAAGTCAAAGAATTCGTTTTAATGTAATGCAGGGATTTTTCTTATTTATTCAATAATCAAACGAGGAGAAAAACGTAGAAGAATTTTTTTCTAAACTGTAAGCAAAAGAACTTCCTTTTTATTATCTTCCAATTTATTATTAATTGCAATTGGTTTCAGATGATCAAAGAAATGTAATTCATTTTTCATTATACAAACTAATTAGATACATAGGAATATTCAAAAAGTATCTATCATCTGGTAAGGAATAGGTGTAAACAAAAATAATTCAAATAAGAAAAACTTTTTTATTTTCTCCAAAATCATTAATATAGTTTTTCTGATTAAAAATAAAGAAATTCTTTTTATTTGTTCAAGTAAATGAATGTACACAAATATCCAAAAAAATATTTACATCCGACAATGGGTTCTAAGTAATAGAAATTTTTTGGGAAAATAATTTCAGTTTCTCCCTATTTATTATCGATTAAATTTTTTTTCTGTATTTAAAGAAATTTTATGTATCAGTACATTATATGCACCGATAAGAATCAATATATTATATGTATCAAATTTAATGTATCATTACCCATGGGCGTCGCAAGAGGGGCAAGCGTTTTTTCCCGTTTTGCTTCTAGAAAACTGTTTGTCTATTTTAAGTTTCATGCATGCATTTATATATAAATATACATACACATCAATAATAAGTCGGCATATGTACATAAAACTTAAAATAAACGAACAGTTTCCTAAAAACAAAAAGTTTACCCTCTCTCACGTCACGCCCATGTATCGATACATACGCTATGCCTATGTATCGATTCTACGCCAATATGTATCGATACATGCATACAAAAAAAAAGACTATTAAAAAAACTCATAAATGTTCAACATTTGGAGGAAATATTTTGATTTTTTCATTATCATTAGCAATTTTATTAATATAATTATTAAATCAGCACCCACGAGAGATATTTAAATTTTAAATTGCTTGTAATAGAGCCATAGATATAATAGGGCCATGGATGATGATTTTTATATTAAAAAAATTCTTCTCTGCACACAAAATCAAAATTGGAAACCATTGCAAAAAAAATTAACAGGGAAAAGTTATATAGTACTAGTTTGTACCAGTTTAATGTTTCATCAATTATAAATAGTACAATTTTCAATCAAATCGGCTGAAACTTTCAGAGTTTTATATTGGAATTCAATATAAAGGCCTTATTTGAATAGTTGGTCCCCTTATCAGTCTTTAAAAAAAGAAGATGGTCTCCCTTTCATGTTCATAAGATATATTTGGCATTCCTATTTTAGTTTAATACTTGTTCACTTCCTGTCTATTTTTGCTGTCAAATAAAGAGCACTAAAGTAGAAAAAGATAATAAGAATAATAAAAACATTACACTTATCCGACATAAAGGTTGAGGTGTTAATAGTTGAGATGGCCTTCTATTCAAATGAAGTTTGAAAAAAAAACTATTCACAAGTTTATTCAAAGTTTGGTGGAAAACTTTGTTTTTTCGTTAAAATTTTCAATTTCGTTCATATAATCAACAAAACTCTGCCCATAAAGTGTATCAAAATTTTGAATTATTTGAAACAGTCTCATAGATAAAAAAATTTGATAGATTACAAGCTAATACCTATCTAAGGAGGCAAACAAAATCGAAAAGTTTTCTCCTTACATAAGAAAGATAGATAAAGTGTGCCACAAAAATTTAGGTACACACTTAACTATACTACAAATTTCAATAAAATACAGATTTTATTCTAATTATTTTACTGTAAGTATAATTTACATACAGAAAAAGATTATTTGGAGTAAATGAAAAGCAAAAAAAGGAAAAAAATTAATTCGTAATTTAATTTGCCCCAAAAGTTCAGACACAAGAGAAACTAAATACAGATTTTTTTAACACATTGCGCCAAGTTAGAAATTTTTAGCTATAACTATGATTCCTTGGTGTTACATTTAAATTTCAGTTATAATGCCAAAAAATAAAGCAATTCACACGCGAAGAGTTTTTAAGCCTTTGTAAGTTTAAGAACTTTGAAAATATTTACGATGTTTAAATATAAGAAATTCGCCAAGTGTTAGTAGTATTTAATTTGAACACGTGGTGAGAATTACACTCTACTATAACTATGAGAGAACAGAAAAATTCCAGAAATCACCTTCAAACCATAAATGTCCAACAAAAGACAAATCAAATTGGTCATAATATTGTTTCAAGAGATCTCATTTGTAAATGAATTCATGAAAAGTAGAACCCCTGAATTAGACAGGATATAGGTATTGATAGTATAGGAGCCTTAATGAAAAGGTACAACTGGGAAATTACGTCATAATTACATCATCTTAAATTACATCATAAACAAGCGAGACAAAGTATGACATACATATATGAATGGATTAACGAGCTGTTGAAATACAAAAAAAATGTCAAAACCTTCAGTTTATGGAGTGAGACTCCTTTAAATTTTATGAACAAACAAGTTTTTCATTTTTATGTAGTTCTAAAACCTTATTTGACTATCAACATTCACCAGGAATCCAATCACTAACTTTTAAACTTACATTAAGAAGCATCCACACCGAATGCGGTTGCCTCACATCTGATCACCATCGTGAGAATAAGAAAACCTGATTGGTGAGTTCTTCGCGGAAAAATATGTTTCATCGATCAGGTTTTCATATTTTTCCAGCTGTGATCGGAGATGCGGCTACCGCATTAGGTTTTCCAACAAGATAATGCCAGCATATCTAAATCTACTTGAACACAATAATGGTTCACAGCTAAGAAACATATCACTTTCATGCTGCCTCTCACTTAAGTGACCTAAACCAATACAAAGTACTTGAGGTATTGTTTTACAAGTTCTTGTTTTCGTGTCAGTCATTAAGGCAGAGGAGGTGGGATTCTTCTTTTTCGGTGGCGCCATCTATGGCCAAGAATTCGACTTCTGCCACACCCATACGTCACACCGGTTTTATAGGGCGGAATCATTCATTCATCCACAGATCGTAATTTTGACCTGAACCAAAGAACGATCAATCTCAAATTCAATACTGAAAGGTATTGATTTATTATGGGAACATGGAGGACTTTGTGATCCGACAGATTTAACATGCACCAGTCACCGTTTACTACACACTTCGGGAGTCTTCGGGCTGCAGGTTTCGACCCATTTAAACAGCGAGGTTCACGATCGATACAGAAAATATGCAGAATCCTGTCCTTACGATGGAAAACTACGTGTTTTAAAGATAAGCCACCCCTCCCACCCCTATTATTAAAATTTTCCATTTTGTTTTCTCTGAATAAATATTATCATTTGTGCCTTAACTTTTATGGCAAATAAAATTGGTTAAAATGTGAATGCTTATTTTTTTCTGCTTAAATCTAGTTAAGTTAATTCTAGTTAATTTTTTTCGATTACTTAGTTAAAAGTTCAGTAAAATCATTGGAAAAAAATTTGCATAGTTTTAAAACTTATATAAAAAAAAACTGTAATACAGGAAAACTGTAGTACAAAAAAATAGTAACAAAAACTGTTAATCTTATTTAAGATTAGTCCCTGGCACCATTAAGATTGAGACCTATCTCATAAAAATCTAGTTATTGGATCAAAAATTATTCAGGAATTTTTTTTCCAATGCAGCATACGAGCATGCTGTATTTTTTATTATTATTATAATTTTTATTATTATTTTTTTTATTTTTGGCTTTACGTACTGAGATTACAGAGTACTTATATAAGTTAAGTCATCATTAAATTATTATTTTAATTCTCAATTATCCTAAATTTTAAATACGTTTTATGGTTTTTTGATATGTTCATTGTTATTCAACAACAAAAAACGCATTCAAAACTCTTCTTTTTTTTCTACAAAAAGAAACTGTGTAGACGCGAATGATTGACATTTTTATTGAAAATCAAATTAACACGCTCAAACTCTTAGAAACGGTATGCTTTAATGAAAAATCTTCTAAGTGAACTTATTTAGACATTAAACAAATTGTTTTTATTAAGGAACTGAAAAAGTCCATAAACAAAATTTTTTTTTGATTTCCACTTGTTCATTTTATGCTCAACGCTGAAATTTTTCTTTATAAAACTCTCGTAATTTATTTTCAAGCGAAAAACTTTCACCTTAGCTTGATCCGAAAGAATGAGAAAAAATATATTAACACTACCGAATCAAAATTTTTAGAGCGAAATAGACGTGAGAAAAATAATATTTTCCACTTTTGACAAAATCCATTCGAAAATTGCAGCTTTATATTATTTTGTAGCTACAAAACACGTCTTGACAAATCTTTATCATTTGAAGATTTTTGAACATTCTATCTTAAATATTGTTCAAATATTAGTACATTCTATTTTTATTCTTATGTTGTAAATATACGAAAAGTTTTCTAATATTTTCTCAATTTTCTTACAATATAATATTTACAGTAGTATTTATTTAATTACAGTGATTTAGTGATTTTAAAGTAAATCTTTTTGTAAATATAATTATAAAAATTACTGTATATCAGATTTTTTGCTTTGTAAAACTTTACGGTAAAAATGGATTTTACGGTAAAATGTACCAGCATCCTGAGTGCCTGTACTTTTCACCGTAATTTGATCCGGAATTTTTTGCAGTGTACGTCCGACATTCCTTTTTTTTAATCTAAATGTTTGAATCAAATTTGATTGGTAAAAGGTATAAAAGATCTCGTTTGATTCTATTTTCCAAGTGATTCTATTATGAAGTAAACATAAATAATTTTACTGTGTGTAATCATTTTCTAACATTTAAAGTCGAAGGTATATTGTTATGCAACCGTAATTTAACAATTCCGCTTACCAAACAGGCTGATATATTAAATACAATTCGTGTATGCATTATGCATGAAACTGAGTGTTAAGTTCTAAATCATTTAACAAATCACTTTAAAGGTAATTTATAACAGCCCATTTATAAAATTTATGACAAAAAATTATAATTGTGAAATGGCTAATAAATTTAGACGCTGATTCTAATTAATTTATCACAAAATGCAACTTGATTAAGAAATATCATGGAATTACGTTAGAGTAAAGAAATAACTTATTTAGTTTCAAACTCTTAATTTAGAAAACAATTAAAATCAAAAAATAGTAAAAGCAGGAAAATAAGCATAACAAAATGGCACTTTTGGCATTTTTAAAGATGTTTTATGACAATAAATTAAAAATAAGGGCAACATAAAATTGATCTATTTAAAACACAGCAAAAATAATATTTTTAGTTTTTATTTTGAATTGTTTCTTGATTGATTAATTAAAGTTAGTTAGAAATACGTTTCATAAAGTATTTTTTTAGAGATTTTTAGAGACTATATTCGAAAGCGAAAATGTTATTGCTGACAGTTGACACTGAGCAAATTTACTTCCAACAAATTCACTTTTAAGCTGGGGAAAAAGAAATATACTTTGTAATGTAAACACACATTTCCAAGAATAAAATCTTTTTATTTTTTGGCACTTTAGCTGGGGGTGTAAGGTTGCATAAATTTTAAAGAATAAAACTTTTTTATGTTTTGGAGACGTTAAATAATAAAGGATGGGAGGAAGATAATATACTGGGTTAATTAAATTATTGGTATATTATACAATTTATTAATACTGAACATCAATTGATAATATATTTAGATAGTATACTTTAAATCCACTTTGCTATTTATTAACTATAATCAAGTTCGTATTAAATTAAAAATTTAGATAAAAGTGATGTAAAAATTAGTATATCTAAGTTTTAAAAAAAGTTACAAAACTATAAGTGAAAACAGTTTTTTTAAAGAAAATATTGATGGAATCTATATTTATCCTTTATCACTTCTAATTAAATTTCTTAAAATTTTATAATATTAAATTGTTTGTTATAATAAATAACTGATATTGCCAACACTATCTATTCTAATGCCAACACTATCTAATCTTAAAAACTGATCAATCCAACTCTGATCAGATTTCCTTGATTTACATTAAATTTCTCTAAGACTGAAATTAGTATTTTTGATAAAAGTAATAACCTTTTGATTCCTTTTCAAAATAAATTCACTTAATCGAATTCGCTTAATATTTATATTAGTCTCTACAGAAATGTGATACCATCTCAAATATATCGCATTAAATCTGTTTACAATAGTGAAGAACTTGTTTTGGGTAGCTGGAAGTTTCTCCGTAATCCCCTGTTAAGCAATGGCACCCCAATTAGATTTGTGGACATGGACATGTACCTAATTTAATAAAAAAGGCCTTCCATGGAAAAGTAAATTTTAGTTTTAAGCTATGGTTGGGCAACACTAGCATTACTGGTCTGCATTGGATGCTTGCCTGCATATCCAATAAAGTGATTTTATCTCTTGAATTTTTTATTTTTTTATTTTTTTTTTTTTTAACTATTAACCGGTTTTTTTTTTCATTCCTCTCTTTTATTGAGCTCGTGCCTTTCGATTATCTTTCGAGAGCATTTTTCTACATATTTTCTTATTTGTACTTAGGGTTCTAAAATGTCACGAGCTTGTGATTTGGTGCTATGATTCAGGTATTATAAACATGCTACTACGTAAAAACTGCTACCGTACTATTTTCTCATTTAATAAATGGAGAAACAGGTTTCAGTTTTTATTTGCATCAAAATATCTAATGCAGGAAGGCCTGCATCTGGAAGTTCGGAAAAAACCTGAACTAACGTTCAGAGTGTTAAAAAGGGAACTAATAGAAATGCATATACGTTCGTCTGAATTTTTATTATTCCTTTGAAAATTATTTTAAAAAGTCGAATACGTCTTTTTATTATTATTATTAATGTTATCATTATTAACATTATTATTTTTAATATTATTCCTGAAGTTCAATAGTTTGAAGACTACAGATGGGGAATTTTTGAACTTCCAAAAAACTTTATAAAGTGTTTGATGGGCGTGTTTTTGGATTGTGATTAAATTTAAAATAGAATTTACAGCTTTTGTGCCAAAATCAATATTTTACATCATTCCTTAAGACGGTTTACAGATATGTAGCATATTTAGCTCCGCTGTTATATTTTATTCCTTTCTCTACTTTTCTTTTTTCTGAAGGCTAATTCCAGTGCACATCATTCAATATCCCATCTTTTGAAAGACCCAGGATTAATAACTACAGATGGTTGAATGAGGTTTTTTTTTCTGTGGCATTATGGCTCAATATTTGCAAACGAATTAGATATTGTTTAAGGCGTGATTTGAAATGATTATTGCGTTATAGTTACTATTACTCACACTATTGAGGAGGATTAAGAATCTGAAATGTATATGTAGGGGGACTCGAGCTGATAACTTCAGTAAATCTTCATTGCGGTAGACTGAGTCTGCAAGTCTCTGGGTATAGATTATAACCCAATCCTTATGTGACCTTATGAAACATCGCTGTAAATAAACAAGGTGACCACTTTTACCTACAGAGTTATCAAACAGCAGATTTAAAGTTTTTGACAGCTAACACTATATTTAAGTCTTAGCACCCTTAACGATTATCATGTATACACTTGTTGTCGACAACAGTAATTAAACTTACTTTTAGTCGTAAAAGTAGCTTGTTCAGGAATTTTTAATTGTTAAGTTAAATTTTAATACTCGGGTTGTTCCGCTTTTTTGGTGCTCTTTATTCATAATGCTCATAAGCAAAAAGGACATCCAGTTTTAACTCTACTGGAAATATGCCGGTTTATTAAACGCTGTTTCCGATTTCAGGTATCATACTAGAACTGGCATCATATTGGAACTCATATAATGCCAAATCCAATATCATATCAAAAATAATACCATGTTATAAATCATCAGTTTCGATATCGTGCCAGGTTCAGTATCATACCGAAAATTTAGACCAACTTATGAAACACCAGTTCCGATATCATACCAGGTCTAGTACTATACCGAAACCGGTATACACCGAAGAGCCATTACATTGTGGCCACCCTGCTAATAACATGTAGGACCACCTTTAGCCCTCAAAACTGCTAGCACCCGCCGTGACATTGATTCTACAAGGTGCTGATAGATAGTCTGAGGTATCTGGTACCAAGCGCTCACCAACTGGTCCTCCAATTCCCTCACATTGCGAGGGGGTAGCGTGGCAGCACGAATTTGATTTTCCAAGTAGGACCACAAATGCTCTATTGGATTAAGGTCAGGTGAATTTGGGGGCNTACATCATTCCTTGAGATGGCTTACAGATATGTAGCATGTTTAGCTCCACTGCTATATTTTATTCCTTTCTCTACTTTTTTTTGTTCTGAGGGCTCATTCCAGTGCACATGATTCTATATCTCATCTTTTAAAAGACCCAGGATTAATAACTACAGATGGATGAATGTGCTTTTTTCTGTGGCATTATGGCTCAATATTTGCGAAAGAATTAGATATTGTTTAATGCGTGATTAGATATGATTACTCACACTATTGAGGAGGATTAAGAATTTGAAATGTATATGTTGAGGGACTTGAACCGATAACTTCAGTAAATCTACATTGTGGTAGACTGAGTCTGCAAGTCTCTGGGTATAGAATATAACCCAATCTTTATGTGACCTTATGAAACATTGCTGTAAATAAGCAAGATGACCACTTTTACCTCTAGAGTTATCAATCAACAGATTTAAAGTTTTTGCCAGCTAACACTATATTTAAGTCTTAGCACCCTTAACAATTATCATGTATACACTTGTTGTCGACAACAGTAATTAAACTTACTTTTAGTCGTAAAAGTAGTTTGTTCAGGAATTTTTAATTGTTAAGTTTAACTTTTAATACGCGGCATTCTACTCTTTTTTGGCCCTCTTTATTCATAATGCTCATAAGCGAAAAAGGCATCAAGTTTTAACTCTACTGGAAATATGCCGGTTTATTAAACACTGTTTCCAATTTCCGGTATCATACTAGAACTGGCATCATATTGGAACTCATATAATGCCAAATCCAAAATCATATTAAATATAATATCATGTTATAAACACCTGTTTCGATATCGTACCAGATCTAGTACTATACCGAAACCGGTTTATATGTATTTTTTTTTTTACATCGGAATTTTTTTTTCTGGGAAGTGCAGAAGGGAAGGAAAGTATATAGTAGGGAAGTGTTAAAGAACCAAATGATTCAAATCCAAAAATGTTGTCAATTTTAAAATTAACTATGTTTAATGTTGATAAATTTAGAGTATTTTGATTTGAAGATGTTTAATGTTTTTTTCAGAGGAGGCGGCGGTGATCGCTCGGTGATGTCTTCCGGCGACGAGCAGTCGGATGAGGAGACGGTGCCTCTATTCCGTCCCTTTACGAAGGAATCACTGGCTGCCATCGAGGCTCGGATAGCGGAGGCCAACGCCCGCAAAGCTGAAAGAGAGCGCCTGAAGGCCGAGGGTGAGATCGGGCCGGACGGGGTACCTGAGCACTATTCCATTCCTCATCACGAAGAAAGGCTAGAGCCCGATCCCGCACTCGAGGTGGGAATGCCCCTTCCTCGGGCGCTCGCGCCGGACTTCCCTCCAGAGCTCATCGCCACGCCCATCGAAGATCTAGACAAGTTTTATGAGAACGAAAGAGTGAGTACACTTATTAAAATTCATTATTCAAATAAAATCTGATACTCTAAGTACGCATCAGATAGTCTAAAAGTAAACTCCTCTCACAAAAAAGCAACTAACACCTTTATTCAAGTTTACTCAAATCTTAAACCACTATCGTGAGCCAGTAGGTCATAGAAGTGGCTCCACATTTTTGTGACAGTGTCATGATGATGGTAATGTGGTCAGTATTTCACACTAACAGCCTTTAATTCCCAATCATGCTGATACCTATGGATATAAAGCTGGGTTAGCTTCAAGATGTCTCCAAAAATAGAAACCTAGTTCTTTACAATGACAGCTCAATCCTTAACCACTAATCTGTCATGGCTCAAATAACAATTTTCATAACGTGAGAAATCTGTTTACTAAAAACTTCTACCATCTGATTATAAAGTTTGCATTTCGACCATCTAAGCATCAACATTGAATTTATGCTAACCTTTGCTGCTTTTGCATTACCTTCATGTTAGATAGTTAAGAGAGTGTCACTGTTGTTCTGCGACTCTTTAAGTGTAAAATGTTTTTTTTTTTAATTATCATAGAAAAATTCAATTGCAACAGAGTTGGTACCCCATAAAGCTGAACTAGATCACTTACCTCCTATAAATCAATCAGTTACCGTGATGTGGTAGTTAATGTCAACAAGACACGCACGTCTTGCGTCTCTGTGTTTCCTTTTGATGTTTGCACTGCTTCCCTTCCAAATAAAACGTTATTACTAAGAAGTTCCAATTTTCTTGTAATTTTTTCTAATTTCATTGCATTGAGAATATGTATCAATTTTAAAAACCATCAGCATGCACTCCTTCCTGGAATAATGTGTTGACTCGACAGAAAGGACCAAGATTAAGTAAGCGTAAAATTGATCCTTGGTTTCTACCGGTAACTGAATAATCATTGATGAAACTTAGCATGTATCTGATTATTAACAGATGGCAGGCACCTTCAGTGATACATCAGCTTAACCATCCTCTCAGTTTGACCATATTCTATGAGGGTTCAGTTTCTTTCAGCCTCTCATCTCCGGAAGCTATCGTTAAATCTGGATCGAGGTTCAGATAAGTGCCTTAAATGTTCCCAAAAATGAAAACGACCCACATTTGGGTATCTGTTCTGAAAGCATTCCCTTTCACAAACAAAAACGTTTATCAATGAGATCAAGGCCGTTCCAATCCCCTCCCACTAAGTAATTAATATTTTGTTTCCATTCGACCTTCATAAAATTGTAAAAGCTGAAAACAGCACCCATTATCTTTCAGTTTTTCCATTAGAAAACTCAACCACGTTGCATCCATTTTTATGAGATAGAACCCTCGCAGAATGTCATCTAAAAAGCCCAAAAGTCATTCCAAAAGGGGGAAAGAAGAAGATTAAATCTTCCTGGAACAGGGCAATAAAATCCAGTGAGTAAATTTCAACAATGAATCATCTGGCGATCTAAATTTAATGCCTAGGGAGAATTTTCCCTTTAGGGTTGGAAATTGGCGCCAGCTATCCCAAGATGGAGTTGGTGAGCGGGTGTGGTTGTCATAGCAACGCTGCATCTTACTGAAAATGAGAATGACCCGAATTCCGGTTGGTCAATTGAGTGGTCCAAATACTCTTTAAGTCCAAGTCACATTATAGTTTCTCCTCTAATATGGACTTCCTAAACGATATTGTTTTCTTTCTGGAGAAAGCAATTCGTGTGGTAAAATTTAAAACCCTATTTAAACTCAGTATTCTCCTCTAAAAGATTGTCCTACTTACCATTGCCCACTGCTTCATTGTAAAACAGAATATTTTTTCTTCTTCTCGTGAAAAAGGTTTTGTAGTGTACATTTTATATTTCTTAAAAGCCTGTTGCGCAACTTGATGACACCAACATCCTTAATTACTGCAAAACTAAATATTTTGAATACCTTAAGATTATTTAGTGACTTTGAAAAACGAACCTACTTACTAATATTCTTTTCCAAAAAACCTTTAACAACTTCCCTGATTACAACCAAAAAACTTCGGATTCTTATATATCCAGAGAAAACTCGAGCGCATCAGTAGTTCTCAGAATGATTTATTTGTCAGTATAAAAATTATGAAATATTCGCTCCTTATCCAACCTCATGTTTTCGCTGTACATGCTCACGGCGATTTTCACTAAATAAAATATTTTTAAAAAATTTAGAAATTTTTGGACATTTATAGATATTTTATGAAAATATGACTTCCAAATTCTAATCTGAAACCAGTCTCAAATGAATAACGCGCTGCAAAAATATTTTAAAAATTTCACAAAGTATTCAACCTTGTGTAAATAAAAATAAATAAAAATTTAAAAAAATTTTATAGATATTTCCAGACATACATGGGTATTTTTGAAAAATATGACTACCACAAAACCAGTATTCAATGAATACCACTTAGCAAAAAGATTATAAAAAATTCGAGAATTATTCGCCTTTATAGTAGAGCTTATTATGCTTCTAGACATAGCACGATTTGAATGAAATTATTTTTTATTTGAAGAATCAGTAATCAATTTTTTAGGCTTAAGACATTTATATATGTGATAGTCGTGAGTCTTCGTGTGAAATATTGACTCATAATTCTTTTCTTGTAAGGGTTTTTCATAATTTCAATATTTTGTAAATATATATATATTTTTATAAATATATATATATTCATAATAATATTTTTTTTAATAAATATTTTTTTTTGTAAATATTTTTTTTGTAAATATATATATTTAAATTTATTTCAACTGTTATGTACAATACAAAATAAAAAATTTAAATAAATTAAGTACTTTAATTGTGCAAAAAATAAAAACATATAATTTTAAATCAACAATTACTAAATAATTAAATTAACACTTTCTTGAGTATAAATCGGAATTGGAGTTAGAGTCAAACATTTCAACCAACTGCTTAAAACCATCTGTGGAAGTCATGAAGTGAGGGCTATTTTATATAGAGTATAGAGCACAAACAGGAAATTTTAGCCTTATTAATTATTTACTTTCCTGGATTACAAACTTGTTTCATTCTAAATTTTCAACGAGATAAAAGTGAGGAGAAAATTAAATACCATACAAATTGCCCAGACGCGCAGCACTCAGAGGATAACTATAGCATGGTTGCTTTCGTGACGTTGGCATTTTTTAATACTAACCACTTGAATAACAATGACCATTTGATTTGAAACTTTTAGACGTATTTGCAGGCTTTTTCGCATAACTGTGAGTTACAGATAATAAGGTACATTAAGATTAAAATTCCGGACTGGTATCTCAAGTTTTGTTTTAACCCTACGATCAAGAGGAACTACAAAGTATCCATAGGCACCAAAATAAGGGGAAAATTTTTTGCTGTTTATTAAATTCCCTTTGAATTTACAATCTAATCATTTGCAATTATAAATCTTTGAAAATAAAACCTCAATTCGTAATGTAATCCCTGAAATTGAATTGAATTACGAATAGTAATGTATTAGTTTTACACCCTCAATAATCTATCCACAATAAATAATGATTAACACCTCAATTACATGGAAAATTTTCTCCAGATAGTGATTTCAAGAAAACGATTTATGTCAGAAATTTCTAATTTTTTGTAACAAGATACAGGATAAGGTACTAGACAAGAAAAATATAGCAGTCACGCTTAATGTTTTAAATATAAGGAATAAGAATGTTATAAATATAAGGAATAAGAAAATAATGAGGAAATGAATATTTGCTTAGTCTCGCTTAATGTTTTAAAAAAATACTAAAAATATTATAAGTTTTTATTAAAGTTAGAGAACATGGTGCGGGAATAATATTTTTGCTAATAAACAGATTTAAAATAATAATTTTAAGGAATATATTTATAAATATATGTCAGAACTTAATTAATTCAAAAATATTACAAAGCAAAAGAACTAGTATTTTAACTAGTCTTTAAAAACATAGGACACAATCCTTCAAAAAATTGCTCATAGTGAGGGAATGATAATGTGAAGGAATAAGAAAATAATGAGGGAATGAATATTTGCTTTTTTTAAGTTTAAACCTATAAATAAAATTAAAATAACAATTTATAATTCTTAATTAATATCCCATAAGATAAAATTAGAACACTTATTAATAACTCTTCAAACTTATGANAAGGAATAAGAAAATAATAAGGGAATGAATATTTGCTTATTTAAGTTTAAACCTATAAATAAAATTAAAATAACAATTTATAATTCTTAATTAATATCCCATAAGATAAAATTAGAACACTTATTAATAACTCTTCAAACTTATGAGATTATGTAATAAAAACATCTTAAACTATATATTGAACAAATTTCGAATTCATTTTTCTATAGAAAAATATTAAGTAATCTACGTTTACATCATTTTAGCCTATTTGCAAAGAATTACCCTTATAATAATACAAGTCCAAAGAGTTCCAGTTGTATAACCAATTTAAGTATTTACAGTATTCTATAATGCCAGAATAAATAGGAACCAAATAGTATACAATCTATTTATAAATTAATCCGACAGTTATTCAAAATTAGTTGTTGGTAAATGATTGATTTCACATACAAGTCGTCCAGTATAAATTTCAACTACAGGGTGTGTCACTTAAAATTAGCCAGAGTCTATATATCAGACTTGATTTTAGAGGCACACCCTATATAATAATAATCTATGCCCGGAGTAGAAAACCAATGGTACGTGGGTCACTGAAAGACCCGAGAAGTGACCCGTCAACGTATTTAATTATAAATGAGATATGTCATTGACTGGTTCAATGTTGAATTTCGAAGAAAACAATAAAATTACAAATGATGTTTAAGAACAGTATATTGTTCATTCTAATGATATAGCTAAAGATTTATGCTAAGAAAAAAACAGCAAATTAAGTAAAATCCAGAAAAAGTTTAAAATTAACATTAAATTCTTACAGACCCAAAGATTCGAAGTTTTTAAAAAAAATATTATTGGTAAAAAATAGTGCATTTATACACTATTTTAGAGCTTATAGTCCGCTATATAGACACGTTACGTGCACGTTTTCTACAAAAAAAGGAATTATTTTACTAATTCCAAGAAAAAATCTTAAATAATAATTTTTTTCCTGAAACATAAAAACTTCAGAAAGATAGAATAACTTTAGGCGAACTACACAAATAAAAATTAAAAATTTAATAGGAGTTAATATTTATTTAGATCAAAATACTTCAATGGACACAGTTTTTAAACTTTTTTTTCATGGTAACTTGAAACCTAATCTACCAGATAAAAACATACTGAATCTAAACATTTTAACTTACCTTGTAAAATTTTCAAATTTTACTATGATTTTGGAGAAAAAAAATAATTTATTCAGACCCAAAAATAAAGATTCACTGTGTCTTTTATATAAGTCATAATCAATCGCTTTCAATAAAATAAATTTTATTTCAATACTATGGATTTTAAAATTGAAAATCATAGTGAAAGAAGGGTGTGAACGATGTTTTTGAAAATTCAGGAATATCGTTTTTAGAAAAACAGCAAAACAGCTAAAAGTTGCTAGCGAAACACATTTTACCATACTCTGTCTTATTTAATGATCTGGCAGAAAAATTAAATTCAATACAAATAACTAAACATTACATGTTTTAAACACAAAATTTCGTGCTTTTTAAGAATACCACTTCATAACTTTCTACAATTATGTAATATAATATAATATAATANCATAGAATTTTTTGAAAGTTAACTTAGCAACATAAATCAAAATGACATAGAAGCGCAACTAGATCAAAATTAAGATACCTGAGCGTTTGACGTAACAAATCCTTCAATTTTATAAGTGTTGTATCTCTCTCTCTCTACTATTCAGACTACTACTTCATATTGTTTTACAACACATGGCTTTAACACTCTGGTGGGAAAGACTTTAAAACAAAACTTACAACAGTTGCTTTCCTCAACAACTGAAATTTAGAATATTGCGATTAAGAAAAATATGTGAACTGTTTGCAATTTCAAATTAATATTGAAATGCACAGGTTTAGAATTTTCTACAGTGAAAAGTTTTCGGAACTTCAGTATTCAAAAAAGTATACAAAAGCTAGACGTTAAGAACGTATCCAATGAGCGAGCAAAGCGATCATTGGATCAATCCGAAATCATTGGACCAATTGCGATCAATCCGAAATGAACTGCGACAGCAGTTCTGGGGGTTGGCGAGCGCCACCGAGCAGGGGGCGAAGCCTCCTAGTATAATATAATATATAAGCTCTTCAACTGCATTTAAGATTAAGAGTCATGCACGTTAATTAACAATGTGAGGAGGTTTCCGCTTTCTAAACGTTTCTATTATTTTAAAATTTTTATTAATTTATTAGTTAAAAATTCTGGAGCTCATTGAACCATTATATCGTTCAAATTTGCTGCAACATTAATATGACGCTTTATTATATCAAATGATCATACATATTAAACTTGATTAATTGGAACTATGTTTCAATTAGAGCTATTATTATTTATATAATTAACGGCAAATTAGCAAACTATTATCATTCAAAATACTGATACAACGTTTCAACACTGAAATAATTTTTCTGACAGGGTAGCATATTTCAAAAGAAGTATATATTCTAGAATTTTAATTGACATTTAATTCATTTTTGAATTAAAATAAAAATAATTAGTTCGAATAAGGGAGAATTTCAACTATCAAATCAATGCAATATAATTTTAAAGTGGTGCAGTTGGGTTGCAACTCGAGAAGAAGTGAAGTGATTATGTTTGTAATTTAAATCAGATTTAATTGGATGGCATGTAAGCGACGTCATGTGTGTGTGTCGAACCTGGCGTAAAACTCCTACCTGTTGAGCATATGAATCGACAAATGCAACGATTTAATTACTTATGATGACGTCACTTGCAAGTATCCAGCGTGACGTCACTTCAGGTATTCAATTAAATTTGATTTTAATCGCGTGGTTAAGCATAATCACTTCACTTCCTCTCGAGTTGCAAGTGCATAATTGTTATGGAAAAATGGACCACCGTGATTTTTATTATTATTGTTGTTATTATTATCATAATTATTTTGAATATATAAGACATTGGTCCACTGTGCACCTCAGATGCGGTTCAATTGCGGCTCAACTAAGGTCGACGATAAATAAATAAGCGCTGTATATTATTTTAATTACTTGAAAAGTTTAAATTCTACCTGTTCTTTAGTAATTAAAGAATGATTCATCTTTTCACTTCAATTTTTTCGGGAACACTTCTTACTTTCAATTATGAAAAAAAAATTATAAAGTGATACTTTCCTTTGTGAAGCTAAGAACACTAAGCTTCTATAAATTTAACGGGCACTGTAGATTTATATGAAATTTGAATCTCACTGTATCATATCATATAAGATTCAGCCACAATAATGTTCGATCAATATTCAGATTTTCATCAAAATAAATGCGAATTTATTATAACGTATAAAATTTTAACATGCCTGCTTTTAAATTAATTAAAATGCTTGGTATTAATTATAGAAAAAAAACTGAATTTTATTTTAATTTTTTTATGGAACCAACCTTTATTATTATTGCTGACCTAAATTATACCATTATTCAGAACATATGATCAAACGTCCATTTCAAAGCCATCCATTAAGCTATACACTTTGCGTCTCTTAATCCTAAGAAAAATTTTATTTCCTTACCTCCTAAATCGAAATAGTTTGAAGCGGCAAAAATCATAAACGTTAATCAGACAACCTGCTGGCCCTTAACTTAGAGATGTGATCCTTTTGTTGCAACTTTTGCTGGAATGCATATAGCCACCGCAATACTGCAACTTCTACTAAATAATGCACATCATAATAAAATCAGCAGCTTTCTGTTTTCCGAAGAAATAAATACCCTAAACAAAGAATACGTGGCGATTACACCCGTCTCCTAAGTGATCGAGTAATTCAATATTACCGAGTAAGGCTGTGGTATGGATTAAAGCCTTATATCACGCCCAAGGGTAAAGCACGTGCCACAATGTCTTACTCCTTCCTTGAAATTTAGTACTCTCTTTCTATCTTTTTGGGTTCTTTCTGTTGTAATAATTTCATGAATACTCAATATTTAATTCCAAAATAGTTTCTTTCAAAGAACACGTCACAAGAGAACAACATATATATTATACGTATGTGACTACCGTTCGGCTTATAAAAAAGTGAGTTAATTATATATGAAATTTTAAAGTGACAGGCATTAGTTTACAATCAATATTTAGCCATTTTCATCAATGTCATTCTTCATATTCTTACTAATGTAGCTCATGAAATAAAAAATAAAAATTAACTTTAAAAATTGACATAATAGCTGACGCAGACAGTGAATTTTCCTAGGAGTGTGGCCGTCAATTTATTATCTTCTACAGTTAAGAGTAGACCGACCGGCCTGTCTAGGGGGCAGGGAACTGTCCTTGCATCAGAAAGGCTCTGGGTTCGAATCCCGGGCAAGGCATGGATGTTTCTTTCCCTCTATCTGTGCTCTATGTTCTTTCTTTGCTTGTGAATGTGACCCGCCCTATAAACGGATTGTGGTAGTGTGACTTGGGCCACAGGTGCCCACTGTGGGTAACGAAAGGAGAGTTAGCAGTTCCGGCACTTTCTGTCCGGCAGATTTTTCAATAGTTCCAAGTGCCCGCCATTAAAAAAAATAATTAAAAAGTAATAAATAAATAAATAAAACAGTTAAGAGTAGAGATCTTAAAAAAATGCTTCACCACCGGGGGATAATGGCAAATTCTTTTTTACCTCCATTAACACGAGGGTGGATTAAATATAAATTAGACTTTTTTAATAATATATATGACAATTTTATTTTAAAAATTTTATTTTTTCTCATACTACTCACTTTTTAAAATCTTTTAAAAGTTTTGTAATTCATTTTGGAAGTTTTAGTTGCATAAAATGAAGTAGGCCATTTACTTAATCTTCTACCTCTTCACTGGATGAAAATATCACTTCTCCCATTTCTCCTTTAAGGGGTCCAAACAAATAGTGGTCCGAAGGTGTTAAATCTAACCTATATGGAAGATGTTCAACTTTTTCCCAGTATAATGTCTGCAACTTTTGTTATAAGCCTGCGGCTTTATACGGCCTTTGAAAATGTCTTTTGCATCCTTTTGATTTGTGTTCAAGATTCTTGGCACCCACCTTGTTCAGATTTTTCGATATTCCAAATCATCATGAATTATGCTTTGCATGCTTCCATAACTTATATCTGTTATAACACTTATTTCACGAAATTTCCCTTGATAGTCAATATGAATAAGGCCACGAACTTGGTCAATTTTCTCTCTCGTAAGACTCATTCTTGGTCGAAGAACATGAGACAAGTTTTCAACTTCTTAATTGTTTCAATAATTTGTGCCATTTGCGTACTTAAGTCGTCGACAGGGTATTAGTGCCCAACTGTGCCTGTAATCTGCACAAAATTTCAATTGGTTTAACATTTTCTTCATTTAAAAATTAAATTATTATGAGTTGTGAAACTGCGTTTGTAACGGTGCGCATACTTATGATCAAAGATACTAATAAAAAAGAACTTAAAAAGAACTAAACACTGCGAAACAATTTTTAAGAGTCTAGATAATATTCTGTTGTTGCCAAGACAATGAGAATAAAAGTCTTCTGCAGCTATTAAAAAAGACTCATTTACATTTGATCCAAATACATATTTTATAATTTAAAGTTTAGATGAAAAAGGGATGTGGATAAACTTAGATTATACCATGAAGATTCAAATGATGAAAAAAATATTTTTAAGAATTTAAAATGCTTGCAAATTATTGCAGTATTACTTCGTTGCATAATTCTGAGAAATTTTGTTTCAATTCGTTTTGCATTTTAATATCTTTAAAAAAAATCGAGCATTTGAAACTTCATTATTAATATAGTTCACCTGAATTCACTTTCTCTAGATTTTAAATTATAAATTGCCGATGTATGTAAAGCAAAAAGAATTTTCCATGAAGGGTTTCTACTGCGATATAATATCCTTTAAACCCTTTGATATATTTTTCATACTTTTCATTATTAGGTAATTTAGTTCAAAATAAGAGAAAAATATTATATTTAGGATTGTAATAATTGATATTATGTATGTATGTATATGTATTTGTGTATGTGTGTGTCTATATCAGTGGCGTACGCAAGGGAGGGGTTTAGGGGTTTGAACACCCCCCTTGAGCTCAGACAAAATGGCAAAAATAAGCATTTTAGTAGAAATTATGCGGGTATTCTTTTTTAAGACTATATATTTTTATTTGCCTTATGCCTACCTTTTTATCTCGCGGTATTTCTCAGAATACTGAAAAAAACATTTACTATAATAGGGTTGTACTTTTGAAACCAAATTCATGTGATACTGTTATGGACGAGCTCCTTTCTGTTCTGCCAGTCGCGATAGTTTTCGAGACTGGCTGTTACGAGGGAGGTCTTTACGCGATGATTCTGGAATCTTAGACGCCCTGTCGTCTTTGAGACAACTCGAGAATTTTGGAGATGCGGTGAAAAATTATATAAAAGGGAGAACGGAGTACAATGTAAGTTTTTCTGTTGTACAGAAACGTGATACTTCCGTTGAAGAAAACGTTTCTAGCAGAATAAAATCTGATGAATGTGAAAGTGGCCCTCAAAGTGTTACTTCCCGCCCATATGACATGGGACTCTTTTCAGAAGATATTACATGCGAGAAGATATTACATTATGTTCTTAAACTTAAAAAATAAAATCGAAATTTAACTAAGCAATGTTGTCTAAATATTAGAATATATATAGAATTTAAAAATCGTTTTATGGTTTTTAATGATTTGAGTTCATTAAAATTTTTTATTATTTCTCACGCTTTCTTTTCCACCAACACATTTGAATGCGTAAGGCTATGAAAATGAGTCTTAGCAATAAATGGCCTTGGCAATGGAGTCTTGGCAAACCAATTAATAGCCAATGGATGGATTCCTTAACTTTTCTTGACGAAAACTTTTCCAACGTATACATGACACTCGCATTTTTGATTTCTTGGTGGACAGAGGTGGCTTAACCCTGCAGCCACACCCTATGAACCCTTTTCCAAAATTATAATTTGATAGTGTATATTTATATTAAAAATTAATATTAATCTTTACTTCGGAGCTCCACATAATTTAAAAAATAAAAGATTTATTTTATTTATCATAATTTTGATTCTTCATTTAAGCTGTTTATGTTTAATATATCAATGCTAGCCTGTATCACTCTCGAATAAAGTATGGACAGATGGAAATACATCAATGAGCATTTTTAACTAATGGTAATTCATCGAACCTCTTCAACAAATTGAAGCTTCATGCATAAGAATTAGCCATAGGAAAAAGAAAATAAAAAAACACTAGTTAACGACTCAGGGAAAAAAGCATTGAAAAATGGAATACTTTTTGCGTGCAAAATTAAGTCCGAATTTAATTTAATGTAAATGTAATTTAGTCGCATTTAAAAAAGTCGCAAAGGAACTGAAATTTCGCAAAACTTTCAAAGTCATTAACTGTATTTGCCAAAGCAACAAGTTCGAAATATGCTGGGGATGAAGCAAGCCTTACTTGTAGCAGAAACAAAATCAATTCACAAGCTTATGTTTACTAATTCAACTTTTTCATATAGAGCCCTAAAGTTTGAGACCTGAAATCTAAGTAATTAAATACAGAAATAGTTATGGGCAAGCTGTAAATTGTTTTTAAAAATGTGATTTTACTCATTTATGTACTCATCAGGAATTTTTTTATCCTCATACTCAAAATCACGTTTTTGAGTCAATCTCGTACAATACTGACTTAGGTTGTTTTTTTTTTTTTTTCATAGCCAACAACATTCTCATTGTCAATCTGTACACAAATTCATCATAATAGATTCCAAACATACATAGGCGTAGTGTCAGGGGGTCACGTGCTCCTTAAATTTTTCAAAACTTAAAGCAAAATTAAAGTTATTACTTTAAAAAACACCCAAAAAAAAATTTTTTATTGAAAAGTTTGTAACTTTAGATAGTTTATTAA
The DNA here is from genome assembly GCF_043381705.1 of Parasteatoda tepidariorum. Taxonomy (NCBI): domain Eukaryota; kingdom Metazoa; phylum Arthropoda; class Arachnida; order Araneae; family Theridiidae; genus Parasteatoda; species Parasteatoda tepidariorum. The sequence goes on along the minus strand of NC_092208.1, from coordinate 44,216,373 downwards.
TAATTTAACGAAATAGTTCTATATTTATCAATTTTCGGCGTAGGTGGTATCTTAAAAAATCATTTAGTGATTTTTTTTAACTATTGCTTAACGATTTTTATGTTGAAATCAATAGGTATTAATATAGTTTATAATTGTGGCTATTAGTTATTTAGTTTAATGTTTGCACTTTATAATTTTTTAATTACAATTAGTTTGTGTTAATATTGCGCAAAGACACTAAAGTTTTAAAGACAGTGTTTATTTTTTGTACCTGTCCAAAGATTTTAGTATCGTTTTAATTTATTTTTGTCTTATAGCATAAAACATTTTTCAACTTGTTTGGAGCTTTAAGGTTTTATTCGGATTCAGGCATAAAATTTTAGGTAAAATGCGATAAAATATTTATATTTATTATTGTTATAATTTTTAACCACTAAGTTCCATTTCATACGAATATTTTTAGAGTACTGATACATTTTAAATTGTAACGTGCCAATTTTCAACATATTTCAATAGAATGTGCTCTAGGTATTACTTTAATTGATTATCACATTACTTTTAAAAATCTACTACAGGACTTGACTTTAAATACCGCGCGGATAGCTCTAAATGCATAAAAATATTAAAATTTGTCACATCATTGCACGTAGTAAAAACGTTATTCTTTAAAATTTTAAAGGAATTTCCCATCAAGGAATTACACAAATAATAAATAAAGTACATTATGATGGATCTGATTTTCTCGTATTCTTACAAGTAATAGTCTAATACAGTGATTCTCAACCACTGTGCCGCGGCACTTTTGTGTGCCGCCAAATTCTTAAAATGTGCCGCCAAATATTAGAAATGATACAATAAAAATTATAATGCTTTTTTTTTATTATGAGTAAAGTATTTTTCCATGCTTTAACCGCGTGAACATCTTTGTCGGCAATTGTATTGTCTCTGACAATCTTAAAATAAGATGGAAGTGCTTAAATTGTATATGACACAGAATTTTAAAAAATGTTGTAAGAGCTAATCATTAAAGTAAGCTATGCAATTAATAAACAAATTACAAAGGTTAACTAAAAAAAATTAAGCTAACAATTATTAATTAGCAAAAAAACTAGTTAACAAGAAATCACAAAAAAATAACAGTTAATAATTACAGAAAACAAGCTAACAATTAATAACTAGCAAAAAAATAAATAACTGTTACTAACTAATAAAAAATTGGTCGAAAGAAATAATTAATCCCTTAATAAATGTGCTTTTGTAGTACATGTTATTTTGTTTCACATTCAAAATTATTATCACAAACTATTTGAGACAGTGTAAAATAGGTAATTAAACAACTTTTAATCTAATTTTTTTTTATTGTGTGCCGTCGAATTTCGAAATCGTTAAAAGTGTGCCGCAACAACAGAAAGGTTGAGAATCACTGGTCTAATAGTTAAAAATGAATTAAAACAGTAAAAACTTGTTCGTGCTTTGGGCACTGTGGGTAAAGCGATAATATCACTAATTACAAGCCTAGGCTAATTTTATTTATGCTGATCTTTTATTAAAAATATATTGCACGATAGTTAAAATTCTTAGGTTTCGTATTATTTTTAAATCACAGTTTTATGTTTGAAAATTAAAATGAAACATAATTCCCATTAAAACTATTTTCTAATATTTACTTAAAGAAGTAATGTTAATAGATATTAGAAAAATATAGGAGTGAAAAATTGAAAAAATCAATAAAAAAAAATTTTCACAATTGATTGTTTAAAACTTAAAAACGGGGGGAAATTATTATCACCCCCTGAAATAGAATTGCAGCACGCAAAAAAAATTACTAAATAACTAACTAACAAAATAATTAATAATAACGACTAACCCTGAATGACTTTTGATATAATGATTGAGTTTGCAATAACTATTTAGCATATTTGATGTCGCCCGCTAGAAACAGTGATATTGAGTTAAAAAAGTTTGAGTTCATTAAAGTTATTCAAAATTATCCTTTTTTTGCACGCGCTCGCAATACATCATTCTTTACCATCTACAGTAAAAAGGTTATGAATTAGATATTTTCTACGGTATTTTTAATTTTAAGAAAATAAAACATCAAAATTTAGTCTTGCCATAATTTCACTAATGCCCTGAATACATTACAGAATCTTTCATTTCCCACGAAAGTTTATTATTTCCAATTTACTATAGTGACCATATATGGCAGTACTTTTACTTTCGTTACTTGTACCGCCGGTACAAGTAAAAAGTACGTACTTTTACTTGTACTTCGTTACTTTTTAAATTTAGTACTTTTACTTGTACTTTCGTTACTTTTTTAGGGAAAAAGTACAAGTATTTGTAACGGAAATATCGAANAGATTTAAAGATTTGATGAAATTAGAAATTCCGGATTGGATTTTCGATCCTTTCTCTTTTGAAGTTGTGGATAAGCTCACTTCCTCTTTGTAGACTGAGATTTTAGATTTGAAGTATGACTGTGAGGCTAAAGTCGTCTTTAAAAAATACGGTTACGAGTTAGCTTGGGTAAAGCTTATGGACACTTATCCACAATTGTGGAAACAAACTGAGCTTCTTCTCATCTCGTTCCCGTCAGCATATTTAGTGGAGAGAGGATTTAGTTCTGTCTTCCAGCTGCTCACAAAGCAAAGAGATATGTTGGACATTTACTTCAAGGGAGACCCGCGTTTAAATCTGAGGAGCATAAAACCTGACATTCAAGCTTTAACTTGAAATACACCAAGCACAGGGCAGTCATTGAAGTGGTAAAAATGTACTTTCTCAATCTTCATTTTTTTTCTCAAATTTAGTTGCATTACAAAACAAAATTTGTAGAACATTACAAAATTTTGTTTAACGTTTTCTTGATTACATTAAAATATGAATTTAAAAAAATGTACTTTTGATTATTCCGTTTTAAATATCATTTATTTTTGGTAAAAAAAAAGATTCACAATTTGTTTTTAATTAATAAAAATGACAGGATAAATGTGCCTTCTTATTTGCATTACAATTTAAATTAAAATCAAATAACATTGCATATTTTCAGTGTTTGGTTGCTCACAAGCAAACACTGAATGGTTTTTTGAACAAAAAGAGAAAGGGGCGATATGTGTCAGCCAACCCCAAGAGGAGGGCGATGGTCCACAAAAGGTTGGGAGCCACTGATCTACAGTAAAAAGGTTATGAATTAGATATTTTCTATGGTATTTTTAATTTTAAGAAAATAAAACATTAAAATTTAGTCTTGCCATAATTTCACTAATGCCCTGAATACATTACAGAATCTTTCATTTCCCACGAAAGTTTATTATTTCCAATTTACTATAGTGACTGTCTACTAACTCCTCTGCTAAATATGGAAAATTACTCTGAAAGACATTTATAAGAAATTTATATTTATGTATGTATGTATGTATGTATGTATATGAGCGATGTCGTATTTTATGTGCATGCTGGTTGTAATTTTAACACGCAATTTTGAATTTTTTTCGCCATAACAAGGTTTGAAAATTTGCTTTTTTAAAGTAAGAAATATATAATTGTCTTTGTTGGCTTACTTATTTATTTTATTATTCAATAAATGTGTTCGTAAAGGGGTCAAATTATCAAACAAAATTCTGTACAAAAATGTGCTTGCTAACAATTTCTTTGTGTTGTCCAGCTTAGTAGTCTATAAAAAAGGAACACACACTCTTGAATAAATTTTTTCGCTTATGATTGAATTTCAGAGCTACAAAATTCAAGGGGAAAAAAAGTATATGATAACTTAATGTTTTCTGCCTATTCTCTATTTTAATCTGCTAAATATTCGATAAAAAGAAAAGCTAAATAAAGAAACACCCATGAATAAATTTTTTCTCTAATAATTCGATTTCGCATATACTTATAAAAAAAATTAAGCCTTCAAAACTTTAAATAATTACAGTGCATCGCTTTAAAAATAAAAACCTGATGTCTTTGTAATCATAGTTTTAATTTACTTAATCGGAAATGAAATTCATAAGTTGAGGAATATATTCGATTGAAAACATATGTTCTACTACCAGTGCTGAAAAAGGACTTTTATGAAAAGCATTAAAGTTGTCAGTCGTTGTAAATTGAACACAATGCATGCAAATTTGATCTAATCTTGTCACATTTTTTTCTACGCAAATTTTAATTATAGTTTTTTAAGAAATAATAATAATTTTGATTAAATAATAATATCTTTTCCATTATTGGCGAAATCTTTTAATTCATCTTATTATTATTACTGTATTAAGATCACGTTTTTTTATTATTATCATTTAATAAATTAATTTATTTTGAAAAAGAAAAAATAGAAAACTTGGAACACATTGATAAACATGAAAAAATATATCCATATTTTCAAGGGGGAAAAAGTTATTTTTTAAATAAATTGATAGAGAGATTCCTTAAAAACTTATTTATTTTTCATATATTAAATTGTATAGGTAAAATCATATTTTTATTTTCTTGTATTTTTATTTATTTATTTTTTCCCCTAAATATTGCTTATGAACCAAAATTAAAATCGAAACCGAAACCAGATTCTTCTCAGTCAGAAAAAATATTGTTTATTTCGAAGCAAAATAAAAATTTATTAATATTTCGTAAATAATAAATAACGTGATTAAATTCGATTACGATTATCAATTTATTATTTCGTTTGCTCAGTAGTTGCTCATAAAGGTTGCTTACATGATGAGTTGGCTTTGCCCATTCAAAGGAGGAGCTGGGACGCTGACTGACGTCAACGTCGCAGCGCTCGAGCGTCTATCCAATCCCTACCTCAACTATGGAAGAATCCGGACTACGTCATAGTTCGATAGGAGGAGAATGATCTGCCTTTAGCGTCTCTCCTTTCCTCTCGAAGCTTTCAATGAATCCTTGCTTTTAATATCAAAATACTACTGTGGGTATTTTTGTTACACTGATGCGATAAGAAATACTGAAAAATACTTCATCGAACAAATTTTATTTAACGGCTTTACAGTGAAGAATGGATCTAGTGTCAAGCCTATGCTTTAATTTTAATCAACCACAACCGTAACCGGCTGTCTTTCCCCCAAATATTTTATTGATTTCTGGTGTTGTTGATTTACGAAAACTAGACTTTGTTTATTAAAAACAGTTAATAAAATAAACAGCAGCTCAAGGATGGAGTGGAATGCAGAAAGTGTGCTGGATGCGTTGAATGATTTTGAACGAAAACCAGAATTAAATCCTTTATTAGAGGAATATTTACAGCGTATTGCAAAGAATGGCGAAATTGTTTTCCCGTGGTGCAAACTAAAACCATTATTAAAAAAGAAACTTGAAGTCGTTGTCGACGAATTTTACGAAACTTGTCCAGTAGAAACTTCTGTACCTGTGCCGAATTTTGAAACTTTTAACTTTGATAATCTTAAAAAGAGTATTCTTCAAGCATTGGATGCATTTACAAGTGCACCGTTTACTATTCAACGATTATGCGAGCTTGTTACCAATCCTCAGAAACATTACAACCGCACAGATAAATACATGCGAGGCATTGAAAAAAATGTTCTTGTTGTTAGCACAATTGAACCTCGCACTGGTGGTCAAGGAGATAATAATAATGTCAATAACAATGTAATTGTCAATGGCATGATTAATGATTCTCCTCGAGATGATAATGATACTTTAAATGGTCATGAAAGCGAAAGTGGTGATAGTGTTTCCTCATCTAATATGAATACTTCTTCCAGTCATGTTCTTTTAGAAAATTTCGCTAATGTCTTTCCGACTGCTGCATGCATTCCCTCTGCTTCTAGTATGTGTATCAGTCGGGATATGGACAGCAACTTCATATCAACATCTGAAAGTGTTGAATCTCAAGATGAAATTGAGTTTGATAGATCAACACCTACCGCTGAAGAATCTGTGGGTAATATTGCAGAAGCCAAAGATGATTCAGATCCTATGGATGTTTCAGATGAAGATAGCTTCCATGAAGTTTCTATGGATAATGAGGAAGTAAATGTTCCTGAAGAATTACAAGAATCAAAAAAGGACAATGATGAGTCATGTGGTGACTTACAGTGTGATTCTAATACAGTTGATGATGACTCTGATGATATTAGGGAAGCTGATAATGAAGCTGATAGTTCTGCCTCTGTTGATTTACCACCTTTGGAATCTGTTGAAAGCAGTCCTCAAATTGAAGTCATCTCTCAAAGTGACGAAGTTTCCAAGAACTCTCCAAATCGAGAATGTTTTGAAGCCATTGAAGCTGATAATGAGTCAGCTAATGTAATAGATTCAAGTGAAGAACATGTTAAACCATGTTCTCCACTTCAGGAGCCATGTTCCCCATTTCAAGAAACATGTTCACCTCATCAAGGATCCTGTTCTCCACTTCAAGAGCCATGTTCACCACCTCAAGAACAGGGTTCTTCTCTTCAAGAAACATCTAATAGTGTGTCTGATAATAGTAAAATGTGTGTTAGTGAATCAGCAGAGCAAAACAATGAGCTTGAATCAGACAACAGTGAGGACTGTAACTGAAAGAGAATTTTTACTTTCTGTATTTTCTATTTTTGTGTTGGTACTTCATATACTTATTATCTGAAGCTGAGAAGTTAAGTGTTTTTAAAACGTGTATTATTCGATGTGCAACAGTAAACTTAAAATCTTCAAGTTAGTGGAAAAAAATAGTTAACAAGGAAGAAATTATTTTATTATTAAAGCCTCTGGAAGTTAATTATTTTATTATGGTATTCTTCATGTTGTAATGATTCATAAATTAAAAATAATTAATCTCTAGTTATAATAATTTTTTAGCATTTTGAATGATTAAAAATAAATCCTGTAAATTTTACTTTTAGCTACTAATATTTGTTTTAAATGTTTTTATAGCAGTTCATATCGATATAGAAGTGCTTAACTAATTTTTTCACTTTAAAGTAAATATTAGCTTCCCTGATTTCATGTCTTGCTGGTTATTGAACAACTTATCTATCTGTGTGTTAATTATGTGTTTCTCTAGAATAAATAACAAAGTATAATTTATTCATATTTATAATATTACCATCAATCATTGTGTGAATTGAAAATTTATCTTAGAGCTTGAATTTTTTTTTCCCCCATCTTAAACAAAATGTGGGTAAAATCCTAGGATAGCCCACCTCTTGGGAAATAATGATGATTCTAACAGCAAGAGATCAGGTGCGATAATGGCAACAAAATAAACCCTTGTACCTCTTTTCCAATGAAATCCAACCTTTGGCGTCGGTGTACATGTAAAATAACCAATCAGGTTTAAGAATTTTGNAAATGTGTGTTGGGAATCACCACATGGTGTGATATTCTAGGATCCACTCCAAAATGTGCTAACTAAATTACATGTATTTTTAATAGTTTAATTAATAGGGTTTTTCATATATTGTCCTATTTAATTTAACAAATGTAATATCAATTTAGTGCAAAAAAAAGTTGCTAGATTGTGAAATGTAATAGTCAACAGAGTTTAAAAAAACCTAACTCTAAAGGGTGTTATTGTGTTTTTTGGGGGTCTAAGATATTACCTAGTTAAACTTTTTTTAGGTTGAACTGAAATTTTAAATCAAAAGGAAATAAGTTAAGTTGAAAAAAAAAGCTTTTATTTTAATATATTATAATCTTTTTATGCTGGTATTAATGAAAGGTTTTTAAATTAATTCTTTTTTTGACTGGAAATGAAACTTAATATTAAAATAAAAGAATTATTTTTTTCTAAAAAAATATATTGTTCTTTTTATTTAATAATTTTCTTAATAGTTTTTTTAATTGCTCTTTAAACTATGTATGTAGAATCAGCAGGGGTCTGTCTAGGTTTTTCGGAGAAGTGCCTATTTTGGAAACTTTACACATAATTTGTGAAAATTAAAAATTATATTAGAAAGTCAACACAAAAATATGAATTTATCATTTTTTATAAGATACAAAAATGAAATTTTAAGAAAAAGTATTTTGTAAAACTACCGTTTTTTCTAAAGTTGATTTTTCTGAAGGTACCACTAAACTGTAGTAAATTTGGCATGGACAGACCCCTGATTAGTTATAATAATGAAATAGGTAACCAATCAATCATGTAAACTTTTATTAAATAAAATTTATAATGCTAAATAAGTTATCAGTTATTTCATCATTAATTATTCAGTATTTTATTAGGCTTTGAAATTTAATTAATATTTATATTTAAATTATTACTTTGTTGCATTAAAATATATTCATTAACAAAATATTTTAATACCTTTTGTATATTTTATAAAACAAAGGTATTCTTTTGAAAAGAATTAAAAAATTATTTTCAATGTTTTGTTATACTTATATATGTTTATTTTATTCATATTTGAAGGCTTAAAGGAGATAAGAGAAAGAAAAAGTTATTCCATCTTGTACTTTGCACCTGTTCAAATCACATTCTTACTTTTGTTCTTTAATTTTCTTAAGGAAGAAAAATTATTGTGTTAATTCAAAGTTACATACATATTTATCTAAATACACTGAGTTTTGAAAGTAGAGTTATGAATATTTGTGTGTTATGCATTAATATTTATAACTCAAACAAAAAATAACAATTGGTATAAGCAGGGGTCTGTCTAAGTTTTTCTAAGAGGTACCTATTTTGTGAAAATTTTGCCATAATTTGTGAAAAATTATAATAAAAAGTTAACACAAAAATATGGGTTTATCGTTTCTTACGAGATATAAAAATAAAAAATTTTTGTAAAGTTAAATTTGTAAAGGTATTGCTAAATGGTAGTAAATATGGCCTGGACAGACCCCTGATAAGGGTAGATTTTGATTATGTTGATTAAGACCCATTTGAGCCAGGGTTATTTTTTTCGGGAGATGGTGGGTTGTGGGTGGATCAAAAACTCCTTTGGTAATAATTTTTGTCATTTTTAAATCTTTCAACTTCGTCCAATCAGTTGATAGACTATATTTTGAGCATGGAAATGTTTTCAATAATTAATAGAAGCAAATAAAAGTCAACTTTGGATAATTTATATAAATATAGTTAAATAGCTAAAAGGTAAATGTTCACTAACTCTTTTAAATGTGTTCTTTTCAGTATGTAAATATTGGTTTAACATTGTTGAATCCAATATTTACAAACATTGAAATTATGAAAACATATCCGATGTATAAAAACATTGAAATTATCAATTTCTTATTCATTTTGCTGCTGGAATCTAATATTTAAATACAGTTGTAATAAGTATATATAAAAAAAAAAATTCGTAGAAAATAATTAATACAAACTATGTTATGTATTTTTAAGAAAAAGGGTATATGAGGAGCTTAGTGTAAGAAGTTCAAAGTGACATTTTAATGAATTTAGAAACATCAACTTAAATAATGGAAACTGTACAACACACATTTTCTCATTAAAAGTTGTCTTCTTTTATAGTATAAAAATTCTCTTCATATAGTCGACTATAACAAAATTTCAGACCATTTTAAAATATGACTTGGTACTTGCTTCCACCAAGCTTTTATGAATAACGAAAAAAAATATTATTAATTTATTTTATTTAAAGATTAAAAACATTACAACAATTTATAATCATATATAAATGAATCTACTTAATTTTATTAAGTAATTGCCGTTTGGGTAAAGATGTTGGATTGAGTTCGGAAGTTCCATTTAAAACTTTAGGATGTAAATCTTAATGCTATATATTTTTTCCTGGTAGATTACATATTGTTACGGGTTTTAAGTCTGCTTGTTTAATTTCTCTTTAACACTGTTTTCTTATTGAAAAATGGTCTAATATATAAAGTTTCTTTTTCTTCATTGTACAAATTTCATGATATAGGTTTGAAATTTTATAAGCTATTTATTTAAGACTTCTTTTCGTACATGCTTACTAAATATTTTTTTTAAAAAATGAGAAGCATAGTTCTTAAATGAAACCCAAAAAACCTAGTGATATTAGAATTAAGTGAACTGGCATCGATTTTTTTTATTAAAATTTTAAATTGTTATGTGTTGATAATTAAATTTGAACTGTTTAATTTTTATTTCATTTGTAAATATAACTTTTTTCTTTATTTTTTTTATAATAATAGTCTATAACGATCTCAAAATTATTTTTATTGAAAGAAAATTGATAGTGTTATGTTTTATGTCTGTTCATTTGAAATTCTTTAATATATTTTTTATTAATGGTTTTTACTTCATAAGATTATAGAAAAAATACTAATTGTAGTAACACTATGAGACTATAGGGAAAGCAATAATTGTAGAAATATTTAAACACGTGTATGTGTGTGGAGAATTTCAAATGTATCTTATTACAAATGAGTTGTTCCTGTTGATTTTAGTTAAGTACAGTATGGAACCCGTTATCCGGAAATCGGAAAACCAAAAAACCGGAACGAAATTCGATACATTTTCCCGCCATTTTTTTAAAAAAAATTTTTTGCTCCTAAGATTTTAGGATTTTTCTTTCTTTTTTGAAAGATGTTTACCTTACCACCATTTTGGAAATAATCATTAGTGTATTACTTCATTGTTTTTTCTTCTTTTTAAGATTATTTCCAACTATTTTTGCCTTTTTTAGTTGGGTTTAACAATAAGAAAACGGCTTTTTGTATCGATTCAGAAAACCGGAAAAATCAGTTATCCGGAATAGCGATGGTCCNTATAGGGAAAGCAATAATTGTAGAAATATTTAAACACGTGTATGTGTGTGGAGAATTTCAAACGTATCTTATTACAAATGAGTTGTGCCTGTTGATTTTAGTTAAGTACAGTACGGAACCCGTTATCCGGAAATCGGAAAGCCAAAAAACCGGAATGAAATTCGATAAATTGTCCCGCCATTTTTTTTTTAAAAAAACATTTTTTTTCCTCATAAGATTTTAGGATTTTTCTTTCTTTTTTGACAGATGTTTACCATTTTGGAACTATTTTTGCCTTTTTTAGTTGGGTTTAACAATAAGAAATCGACTTTTTGTATTGATTCAGAAAACCAGAAAAATCAGTTATCCGGAATAGCGATGGTCCCGATCGTTCCGGATAATCGGTTCCCTACTGTATTATGATTTTGTTTTATTCTACGGTAATATTAAATATAAAAAATCTTATGTGGCAATTTTTGCTTTTTACTGTGGAAAGTGAATTTTTTTTATTAAGAGCTTAAAATTTTCTGTAATTTAAGCAAGTTCATAATTCTTACATTAATTTATCTCTTGATATAAGGCTCTGTAAATATTTAATATTATGTGTTACAATTTTTTTGTGCAGCTGTAATGTTAATGTTAACTTTACTGTCTGTATGTGTTTTGTTAAAATGTAAGAAATAAAAGATATTGCTGATTTTTTTATACCTTTATTGAAATGCAACAACAAAACTATAATACATTTTAAAGATTTTTTCAATAATACAATGTTAAAACAAATTAATACCTTAGACATCTTAACTGTACCAAACAATGCAGTGTAATAAGAAGATACAAAGAAATAATACCAAATGCACATGATATTAGCACTTAGATTACTGAAACTTAAATTAAAATCAATAGAAGTTTTTCTGATTTATGAATCTAATTTAGGAGTAAAAAAAAATATGTTCATTTTAAAATAATGTGTTTAAATTTTTAAATGGTTTTTCTGATCTATATTGCTTTAAGTTCTAAAAACTTTTTTACACAATTAAATTTTTCCATATAAAAGTATTTTTTTTTAATCTAATTCATTTTCTCACCTGTAAATTGGAGACTTGTAGTTTTAATTAATGCCTTTAGTAATTAAACTCTGTACGTAGCACCCTGAAATATTCTTCTATATTGAAAAATTAAATTACATTTCTCAAAGACACATTTTGGAAAACGAAATTTTAGTGACATAGCAGTAGCTTGGTTTTATATGGTTAGTACTTATATGACTGTTGTAAGAGCAGTATTTGCTTTACTTTATTTTTGTGTGTGATAATTAAACACACACGCACATTTCTTTAGAATGAAATCAGATTTGTTTTCAATTCTCCTCAATCGAAGAGCAACGTGATAACATGTTAAGTTTGTTTTTTTAACTTTATTGTATAACTAATAATAGGCAAAGAGTAGTGATTTCCTTTCAGTGAAATTAAATCAAGAGTTTTATTTTGTTTCAAATAACATTTATTCAAGTATGACAGGTAAATTGATATTTTGATAAAATATTTACTCATCTTAAATCATAATTATTAAGTGTTTAATGCATTAGAATAATATAATATGTATTAATGTTGCTTTTGACATGTTAGTTGTACAGAGATGATTGTGCTCTTGAAAAAATCCGGATTTTTCGCTAACTGCGATCTAGAAATCCAAAGTCCAGAAGTTTCAAGAAATCATCAATCACATTTATGTGTAAAAATTCTAGTATATTTCATTTAAAAATATTAGAACTGGAATTTATACTTGGCATCTCTTTCATTTGTAAATAATTTTTTTTTTTTTTTCTNTTGTAAATATTTTTTTTTTTTTTTTGTTAAAGTAATAAATGTGATTAGAGATAAAAGTATACTTATTATTATAATTATTAATTTAAATATTGCTGCATATAATTTATTTAGAATTTCATGTTTAAAAAATATCAATGATTTAAATTTATAAAGACATTAATTTGTATTATTATTAGACATTTAAATTTATAAAGGTTTTTGACATGCGTCATTAATGATTTTACTCAAGAAATTTTCAGGAATTTTAAGTTGGGCTCACGATTACCCCTGGTAATATTGAATTTAAAATCTTTCAAATCTTGTGAAACGCTTAGAGGAAAAAATTCTAAATGCATTTGGCAGCAAACAGTCAACCAATGACCTTTGAAAGCTTTTCTTTTGTTTAAAAACTGAACACCAAAAGTGTGGTCTTGAATAATAGTTTAAATGTGTGTTGGGAATTTAATTACAACTCACAATATATAGTGAATGTTAGGTCGTGAAACCACCCAGCTCCAGACCAATGGTAACCAACTTGTTCGGAAAGTATTAGCAGTCTTTGTGCAACGCTGACCAATTGCCTCCTTCATGACACTGGTTACAAAATGTTGGCGCCTTAACCTCCATGATCATCCTGGCCCAGAATGGGCTGTTGCAGGAATGCTTACTATTTCCTTTGCTTTTTATGATGTTTATACTCTATTATCAGTGTATAATTGACAATGTTTTTGTTTTATTTTTAGACATTTATGATTATTAGCAAAGGAAAAGACGTCTTTCGATTCAGCGCTACTAAGAGTATGTGGATTCTTACTCCATTCAACCCTTTGCGCCGCATTGCCATCTACATTCTTGTTCATCCTGCCTTCAGCTTTTTTGTCATTGTTACTATTCTTGTAAATTGTGTGCTCATGACAATGCCTAGCAATGATACAATTGAAAGTTCTGAGTAAGTTAATTTCTCTTTTATTTTAGTAATTCAAAACATAATCAAACTTTTTCTATTTGCTGTGCATTTTATTTCCTATTTCGTATAAAGATAAGAAGCTAAAAATTGTTTCATCCTTTTTCCCAACGTTTGATAAAATGTATAGGTAGGTGACATTTTTACCTCAAACTGTCCCAATTTGTTTATGGTTTTGTTAAATGAGAATATTTTGCATTTAATAAAGTATTTAATAAATATTAGCATGTTATTGATGAAAATTAGCTATTTGGTGGCAGAATTATTGGTGTTAAATAAAATTGCTATTTGGTGTATCTCTAGTGTCCACAATCTTAATAAATTTTTTGTTTTTCCATTTCAGAACAATATTTACATCAATATATACAGTTGAATCATGCATCAAAGTGGTAGCTAGGGGATTTATTCTCGAGAAGTTCACATATCTTCGTGATCCGTGGAATTGGTTGGATTTTATAGTTATTGCCTTAGCGTAAGTTGCTTTTGGAACAATTTTTTGCTCATTATATTCTTTTTTTTCTTCTTTTCCTTCTCTGCACATATTCATATGCTTAGGATATCCAGATTTCTGAAAACCCAAAAGGTTTTATAATGTTTTTTGGCAAATTTAAAGACAAATTGCCAAACATTTTCTATTGAAAATGTTGCTGATTTTTACAAAATGGAATAAATTTATTGTTTTTTAACAGTCTGTTGTAATGGGAATAAGTGCAAATAATTCCCCAGAAACACAGTTTTTTTTTTTTTTTTTTTAAATTTCTTGCAAAATTAAAGGGTTTTTTTTATTGAACAACTTTTTCAAAATATTAAAAAGTAAAGAGTTGTTTTTGAAATTTTTTGATAGTAGTTTTTTTTTCCATTAACAAAAAAAAAAATTTTTATTTATTGAACTTAATGAAATTCTTGAATAAACTAGCATGTATATTAAATATGATTGGAATAAAAATATATTGCAATATCGATAATTTATGAAAATAAATTGACATATAAATTTCTTTTTCAATTAACATTGAAAAAAAATATTGTAATGCGACACTTTTATTTTACAGTAAAAAACATTTTTATTTTCAAATATACAAATTTCCCCCTATCCTCATTCGCACAATATGTTCTAAACTGTTATATGTTAAGTATGTGTGTTCTGTAATAATAGTAGCTTAGCTTTCTTTGAATATGGATATGTTTTAGTCATTCATCATCACAAATATATTTAGTTTAGATGTTATTTCAATTGAATTATATTACTATTAAATTTTATATTTAAGTTCGTAGTAAAAAATGTAAAATTATTGAAATTGAGTTATAAAATTTTTACCGTCATTCTAATTTTACAAGTAAATACATTAGTCTCACACAAGCTCTGTCATTAATTATTTCATTAATATTTTTAGAAATGAATGTTATAACTTCCAGTGTATTTTATTGTTAATATCTTGCATTAATTTATAAATTGTTAACAGTATAATTTTTTTCCTCAAAAGCTAATCCTTTTTTAAGCTGCACACTATTTTTACATAAGTCATGAATTTTATTTATTCTTAGTAATATAAATTTTTTTGAAATCATACTGAACTTCATGTACCTGGGAACTGATCGTAATTAAATATTTTGTTTCATGTTTTATTTTTTGTCATTCCAGATATGTTACTATGGGTGTAGATTTAGGAAATTTGAGTGCATTAAGAACTTTTCGTGTACTCAGAGCCTTAAAAACTGTAGCTATAATTCCAGGTATGCTAAATGTTTATATTACTATACATTTATATGACTAGAGTTTGCACAATTTTTAAAGAATGGTTGAAGATTGTCTTTTATTATTATTATTACTATTACAGTATAGTTTGTCTAAAGTAATAACTCCCCTAGCCATTCGTTTAAATAGGTTGTGGTGACTATTGTAACGAGGTATAACTATTTCAAGTAGGGGTGTAGTGTCATTGTATAGGATAGATTTTTGCTCAGTTCGGCGAATCTTTTTCTTCAGTCTATTGTGTTAGCCCTAGAGCGAAGAGAGGCTACCTTCCTTGAAATACGCAATTCTTGTTCCTGTACTAGCAGTTGACCTCAGACTTTGTGGTGAGGGAAGATCTTACCATTTACAAATTATAGAATGTCGACCAATTCTTTCTCATGAAACCAATCATTGTGAATGATAGATATGGGAAAAAAATAAATGCAGCACAACATAAAATATCAAATATTGACTTAATGTATTGAAAGTAATAAAAGAATTAATAGTCTTGAAAATTAATAAATTTAAAATAAGTATAAAAAATTTGAATTAAAAAATATTATGTACTTAATGCAAAAATATTTGCAATGCAAAAGATTTATGAATAAGCACATTTGTTTATTTAAAATATTTGGAAATTTTGGTTTGAGTACACGCTCTTCTTTTCCCTTCAAGCAAACTGTTACCCAAATAATTATTCTATTATTGATTATTTTGAACCTGTTAACAAAATGTATGCATTGCAAATTTCTGCACTGGTTTATTATTCTAGTTTACACTCTGGTTTATGAATTTGTATTTATGGCAGTTCTTTGGTGACTTTTACCTCACTTGAATTAACAATTTTTCGAATATAGTCTTATTTTTATAACTTTTGAGAGTTTGTAACAGTTATTTGTAACTGTTGGGTTCAGTTTTGTTCACTTCTATCTAGTCCCATCTATGCTGATTATGGAAACCTGCACAAAATGACAATATTAATAAAAGTTACTATTTTTTTAAGCCAAAGAAATTTATTATCTATATTTTTATAATTAAAAAATTATTTCATTCCATCATTATCTAAGCTCATAAAAGTTTGCAAAACTTGAGAACTATTCAAAATTTTAAAGATCAAGGTGAAAAAATGTCACCAAATTCGCAATTATTTAGAAGTATTTTATTGAATTTTAGATAAATTACCTTTAAAATATATTAAGATTAATGCTGTTTGTAGTAAAAGTGTCAGTAATTTTTTTTATAAAATAAAATAAGTATTTTTTTAACAGTCTTTTGTAATAGGAGTAAGTTTAATGTAGTACAAATTTTTTACTATATTTAAACTAATATGTTTTAAATAAGAAATATATGTTAATTTATGTATTATTTGTTAAAAGTGGTCTATATTTTTCTCAATAGTTTAAATTTCAATAGTCCAGTCAATTTGTTTCACAAAATTTATAGTACATAATAATATTGCTTTTAAGTTTAACGTCCTCAGATTGTAACTTTATATATTCCCTCTGAAAAATTCCCTCAAATGTCGAAGCAAAAAACTTTCAGTTATAGCTGCCATAAGAAATTTAGATGTGGAGCCATTAAAATATTTGTGAAGGTCATAGTTTATGTTTATTAAAAAGTTCTACTTTGGCTTCTACAGTAAAAGTTTTCGGAAAAAGTATATATTGTCATTTATATTTTTAATATAAAAAAAATTTTACGTTTGTAATAGAAGTATACTTAATTTTTAGGAGCTAAAAGTACTTGGAAGAATTTTCAACTATATGTAGCTAATTTATGTTATTTAAGGCTCTTTCTTTTAAGATGATCGATTTGTGACATAATCGTGACATAATACTACAAAATCGATTTGTGACAAAATTTTATCATAAATTGCATGCTATGCATGTGAATGGAGTAGCCAATAAAAATTTCCAATTGTATTTTTCTAAATAATGGTTAGCTTACTCCTAAACTTAATAACTTATTTCATGTTTTTCGTATAATATTTGTGGTTTTCCTCATGTTTCCTAGTTATGTCCTAGAAATAATAAAGAAAGTTACAAATATTTGTGCAGAGTAAATTTTAATGTGTATTTGTTCCCTTAAAGCCCATTTTAGAGTTATTAAAAAAAATGACACAATTTGAGTAATTTCAATTTAATGAAGTGTAAATTAGATATGAAGATGCTATACAGTATTAAAAAAAAGGAAGTTTTAAAATTTTTCTTACCTAGTTTATATAACAATCCATGTGTCTCCACTTTGTTATAATGCAAACATCTTAAGTGGCAACCAAACTTGTCACGCGCACGAAACAACCATGTGTGCTCATTCACCCCTAACAGGTGAAAAAAAAATGGTATGTTCACTTTCATATCCAATTTATATCTGGTGAAGTGAAATACAAATTAATTAAATTTGCTTCATCTTTTTGAATAACTCTGCTTAATTGTATTTTACAATGTTATATGCTGAAAATTATTTTAGTTAGTTAATATTTATGACAATTTATTCAATATGACTTTTTTTTTCTTAATGACTTATCAAACTCATCAAGCCAGTTTGCAAAAGTTGTGCTTAGCTATTCAGAATTAAAAGTTATAGACTCTTGCAGTTAAAGTTAAGCAAATAAACTGATATAATAGCTTGGAGAATATATTTAGGAAAAATAACTGAAGAATAAACAATTGTGTTTAAAGTCATTCCTTCTTGTAAGACACTAATAATGATACTAATAAAGGGTTAATAATGATTTTTTAGAAACTAAATGGTTGAAACTTAAAAATTTTATAGCCAACATTGAGATTTTGCAAATGTCAGATTACCGTATTATAGATGCTGCGTTCAGAAAATGCAGCATCTGCTAAATTAGATGAAAATATACAAATTTAAATTATATATTAGCAATATATTATTTGAAATTTCCTAGTTTTTCTCATAAAATATCAATTACTTAGAATCATTATACTTAAATTATCAATTACTCAGTCAAAGTTTATCCTTAATCAGAGCCTTATAATAAAATATTTGGGTTTATTTTTTGTTAAAATTTAAATTTGTATATTTTAACCCTCTGAGCATTACTCTCCTTTTCTCAAACTTTCAAGTGCAGGCTTTCCTTGTGAGAAAACCGGTTTAACTAAGCTATTCAATGAGACAGTAGGATCAGCAGAGAAACTACTGTACAATTTTTCCCTGAGGCTCAATGCTTGTTAGGTTAAGCTAATAATTTTATTTGATGCTCTTTTTATTTAATTTTGGCAGCTTTTTTTGTGATGAAAAATTAGTAAATGGTATTTTTGTTTTACTTTATAGGTCTCAAAACCATTGTAGGAGCTGTTATAGAATCTGTAAAAAATTTGAAGGATGTGATCATTTTAACCTTATTTTCTCTATCAGTATTTGCCTTATTAGGTTTACAGATTTATATGGGAGTTTTGACTCAAAAATGTGTTCGTAACCCAGATCCTAGTGAAAATATAACGTGGGAATTATATAAATCAAATTATTCAAAAGAAGAAGGTAAGAATAAGAAATTTAGTTTTTGTGTTTTCAAAAAATGTCAATACTTATAAATGAATGGCATAAGATGTAGGTTAACAATTCCTAGAGAGATTTCACAAAACATTCTGCACTGTCATATGTAAGTTCTACACTCTGCCATTACTACATAACAGCCTTAATTCTCTACACAGTGCAGAACTTACATTCAGAACCATGTATGATGTTATGCAACTGTATGAAATCTCTCTAAAGAAAAGGTTATTGTTTTTTACAACTAGCTTCATATGTTTGCTAAAATTATAATTCACTCAAATTAAAGCCAAAGTTTTAAAGCAAGGTTTAGATAAGCTGAAGCATTAAAAGTAAAGGGGAGGAATTTGTGGTGTTGGAAAATTGTATAAAATTAAATGTGAGTGAAATTAGTTAAAATATGTTGTTGAGCATTGTTAAATTAATCAAGTTTTTTACTCAAAATCTTACTAAGCAAATCTAAAAAAAGGAAAATTAATAATAATAGAATTTTTATTGGGCTATTCCTGCTTTGCAGGCCTCTTTTCTCATTTTTTAACCCATAAAACTGGAATGCTTTAGTTTTTAAACTAATATTATGCTTATAGTAATGTTTACTTTTTAACTTTTTGGAGAAATTTTGTAGTTATCTTGATTAATTGTAAATTTGATTGTTTAATTATGAATTCAAAAAAGAATTCAAAATAATTTGGAATAACTCTATAAATTCAGTTCGTACACATAGCTCTAAGTTCACGCTCTAAACACAACCTGTTCACAAAAATACATAATACTTCAATTCCATTTACTGCTAATATTTGATACAACAGTGAGCTTAGCATATTTCTGTTCCATCAAGTTGCCATATTTGGTTTTTTGTCTTGATTGTTGTTAATTTTGTAGTAATCTATTCTTCTTGAAATAAAAATTAACTATTATTTAAAAATGCCTATCAAGACATGCTATACATAATCAAACTCATAATCACTCATAAGCAAACACCATACTCTCAGAAGTTCAAATATCAGAAAATCAAGTCAAATGGAGAATCTTTCTGAATATGACTGTCATGGTTTTTTCTTTTTTAAGTCTTTTGATGAATTGCCATTTTAAAATTTATCATATATCACAAAGGTAACGTGTGAATCAAACCAAATTTGAGTTATACCTCTGTTTACTTATATGTTTTAATTATAATAAAATCAGCTTTTCAAGAAATGTTGCCTTATGTGATAAAAAAAAGCAATAAGCTAGCTGTAAATTTTCGAATTTGAAATAAAAAATATTGAGTTTTAATGTTTTGTTTGTATTTACTTTCATTTTGGAAGTGCAATCCATATAATAAGTTCGCACTTAATAATAGGAATCAAAGTTAATGAATATATGAAACAGATTCAAATTTATGTAGTTGAGTTGTATATAATTTATTTCTATTTTTTATTAGCTAAATTTGTATATAGTGTTTTTAAAACAAAGTGTCAAAATCTTAATATATTATTTCTATGTCTTTGCAGAAAATTGGTTGAAGGAAAATGATAACTTTATTTTGTGTGGAAATTCCTCTGGAGCAAGGTCGTATTGATTATATTTTGATTATAATTTGTTATTTGGAATTTTAAGTGTAATTTGTTTCATTCATATTAGTTCTTTCATATGCATAAATTATTTGAAATGCTTAAATTTTGTGACACGTTCTAAAACATGTTACTTTCAATTTTTTTTGCTAGTTTTTTCCTTTTAAATATTTATTTATTCATTATAACTTTCATGTTCATTTTAACGAAATTATGTTCTTGTAGTCTATTTTCTGATGAATAATAAAAACCTATTTTTAGTTTTTGTATTGAAATCGTATTTGAGCAAAAACAGAATCATTGGATTTTTCGCTGCAAAACATTGCCTTTATATTTTTCCAAGTAATATTTTTCCAAGTTAATATTTTTCCAAGTTAATATTTTTCCAAGTTAAAAATTTCTTGAATATGAAGCCTTTTGCATTCAAATTAAACAAGAAGTAAATTGGAAGAAAAAAAAATTCAGTTGCAGGGAAGATAACTCAAACCAGTTTTAGTGGTTTTATCCAATTTTGAATTGTAAAGAATTCTATGTAGGAAAGAAAGGTTTTTTATGCAATGTAATTTTTTAACTACTTATCAAAACATTCAGTTTGATGTTTATCTTAATTCGGCAACAAAACAAAGAAACATCTAGAAATTTTGTCAATCAGGATAAAACAGGGGCGTGTCAGGAAGTTTAATTAAAATACTCAAAAGGCCGGAGAAAACGAATTAATATGAATTTGAGGTACTTAAGCATCCACTAAATTTTCCTAAAAACTAGTAATGCAATAATTTTTTTTAAATATTCATTTTTAATTTTAATAGCAAGCAATAAAGTTCTGCAATATATTTATGTATAAGAAAAATAATAAAAAATTTATTCCCCTAATTTCTAAAATCAGATAGTTTTTTCTGAATGTTGATGGTGACCCTGTTACTTGAAAAGTTAGACTGCTGTTAAAAATACAATACGCATTTTGTTTCAAATATATCTGATTCTGATATTTTCTTAAAATTGATATCTCATTATAGCTTTCTAATTTCAGGCAGTGTCCCCCAAATTCAACTTGTGTTCAAGGTGTTGGCCCAAATCCTAATCATGGGTACACTACATTTGATAGTTTTCCATGGGCTTTTCTAAGTGCTTTTCGATTAATGACGCAAGATTTTTGGGAGAGTTTGTATCAAATGGTGAGATTTATTACAATTTTTCTAGTGTAAAGTTTTGTTTGATCCAAATTAATAAAAAGTACTGATATGTAAACTAATGTTTACAAAATTCTATCCATTAGGCATGCACTTACAAATTATGAATGTATTGTTTATACAAAATTAATACTTTTGAATAAATTTATAACATATCTAGGACTTAAATAACATAATTTTTGTTTAACTATGTAAATAATGGCCTTTATTTTGTTTCAAACATAGGTTCAATGTCTTATTTACTTATTATAGTGTTATCATTTGGTAAAAATTATGTCTAAATCTATTGCTCTACATTCTAAATGACATTTGATGCTTTGAAAACAAAGCAAACTTTTAATGTGCAGCATGTAAAATAAAAGATGAACACATATTTAACTTTTGATCTAATGATGGAAATTACCTGTATTAAAATGTAATCTTCATTGTATGAGAAATTGATTTGAAATTTGCTTATTAATTGCAACAGGCTGTAATTCAAGTTGCAAAAATAGACGTTGAAATGTTGTTTCTCTGATTAAATGTGCTTTTTTATATATTCTAATTTTGAAACTCAAAATATAGGGTGCATTCACAATTTGGGAAATAGGATCCAATTAGAGTTGGAAGTCCTTAATATTAATTTTATTTTTGTTATAACCTCGAAACTGATTACGTAAATTTTAAAAATAATTTACACCTATTTATAAAACTTCTTTATGCAAAATTTTGAGGTTTAGGAATCTAAATCTTCTTTAAAAGTAATAATTATGCTTATTTAGAGATATTTCATATTTTTGCCTGATTTCTTCTCAAAATATCATTATTAGTTAATTAGCACATTTAAGATCTACCCCACTAACTATTAAGGCTGTTTGTTACTATATAGAAAAATCAGATCAATAGATAAAAAGTTATTCAGGTTTCCTGTATTTTATTCTGCATACTGCTAAAGTGCTAATTATGAAAAGAGCTTCAGCAAAATATTTTTACTGCAAAAACTTAAACATTTAAATTTGATAAAATTTAAATGTTTTGGTTTTTGCAATTCCATTAAACATTTAAATTTGATTAAACTTAAACATTTTATTTAAATTTTTTGGAAAATATGAATTTGATTTTCATTTTACACCCTCTAAACCGGAATTAATACCAAGCAAAATTTTCAGTTAAGACATATTTATATCTTACACTGTGTGTACGTTTTAAAAAATATAAATATTAAAATTCTATCATATTAAAATAATTCAATAATAAAACTTGAAAAAAAAGCCTTTGAAAAGGATAGTTATACCTTTTTTATTATTAATTAAATAGCTAAATTATTACAATGTGATATAAATTTTTTTTGTTATATTTTCCTTTAGTTTGCAGTGAATAAAAATTTTAATTAAATCGGTTTCGTTCGAACAATGAATGGCAGGAAACAAAGAGAGTATGAAACTGTCTATAACTTTTCTCTTTCTACAAGACTAGAATTTATCATCTTATCTTTACATTTGATAAATGTTTTAACTCTTTCAGCAATTACTTATGTATCAAACAAATTTCACTTTGTTGCAGGCGTTTAATTTAATTTGGCAGCCCTTTATAATTAAATTTGAATATATTTCACTTTTTTTATCCTGTATTTTTTTGATAAAAATATTTGTTATTTAAAAATATTTATATGTATTTGCAGGTGCTAAAAACGGCAGGCCCGTGGCATATGTGTTTCTTTGTTGTAATAATATTTTTGGGTTCCTTCTACTTAGTAAATCTAATTTTAGCTATTGTAGCTATGTCTTACGATGAGTTACAAAAGAAAGCAGAACTGGAAGAGGAAGCAATTGCAGCTGAAGAAGCTGCGTTGCAAGCAGCTGCTGATGCAGCAGCAGAAGCTGCTGCAAATCAGTTGGTAACTAAAGTTTTACTTCTGTTTACCTATTCAATATGTTTTTTAATCTATCAATACTTCATGTCGTCCAAATATTTCTGTTTATCATTCAAGAGTTTGTGAATTGTTTTTATTATTTGAATTGAAAATTTGTAATTTTTCATTCTTAACTTGTGTATTTACATTTAATTGAGTTTGTGAATTGTTTTTATTATTTGAATTGAAAATTTGTAATTTTTCATTCTTAACTTGTGTATTTACATTTAATTTCAAAACTAGTTTTCCTAAATTTATTTAAAAAAAGAGTTATTTTTAAGAATGTGTATAAGTGGAATAGAATTTGTAAAGTACAACACAATTTTTTACATCAAATGAGTTTGTAGTTTTAAAATTTACTTAAAAGTCCATCTAGTATTTTCTTCTCATATAAGTGAAAACTCTTTAGTATTATTTAATTAGTTTTGAAACTAAATGCCTAATTAGATTTTTTTCATCTTTATAGTAGAAAAAAAACTAAACATTGCAGTTTTAGGTGTGCTTCGTTCTTCTGTTCTGTAAACAAATTTCAGCAACTCGTAGTGGATTTAATTAACTTTCTTAAACTTACATTTATCAACCGATACTATTTCTCTTCATAATCCGTCAACGAAGATTAATCATTTGAGAATAAGAGATGTCTCTTAATAGTCAATTCAAAATAATCAATCTTTAATCAAGAATATTTCTTTAATAAGAGATTAATTTTTAAATCAGAAATGAATCAATAGCCTATATCATATTTACGTATCCTTATAAGTATTTACTTTATTGCAACTTGCCTATTTTTATCTTAGCTTAAATGAATCTGTGGGTGCTTCACATAAGTTTGGAAACGATCACAATTTTGTCTCTATAACTCTTTCTCTTACTTTAGCCTTTTAGAATTGCTAACATCTTTTACACATCTGACTTTTTTGCCTAATTTCATGATATCCACCTCTTCACTTCAAATTGAAATTTCAAAAATTTTGTTACTTTTACTTCTTCATTAAAGAAATTTTGCTTCTAATATGCTTCTTATTTAGTTTGTTTTCTTTTTTTACTTAAATGTTTTGAGAATTATATTGAGTACATTCTAGATTGATAGCTTAGCTCTTCTACTTTTTTCACTTAGCTCTTTTTTACCTAAAATAGTTATTCAATTTTATTTTTTTAAAACTATATATTAACCTTTTCTGTTTTGAAATCTTAACAAAAATTAGAATTTTAGAAAGATCTGCAATCTATAAATAAAATTTTATTGAATAACAATCGCTTTCTTTTTTCAATGAATTAGAAAAAAGATAGGAATTAATATCATCCTTGAAGTTTAATTTTTAATCATTTTGGGTGATTAATATTTATTTTATTTTTTTTTATTTTTATTTTAACCTTCTCTTCCTGAATTTCCCAAATTCAATCACTATTCCAATAATTCAATTATTAGAAATAGAGTTTACCCTTAAATACTGATTCTATAAGCCTTTAAAACCTTCTGAGTGATTTCATTTTATCACTGAACTTGTTGATCTTGATCACTATTTTTAAAGTTCAATTAACTAGGAATCGACTTTACTCGATTACACTGAATTAGTACACATTTAAAACTTTCAGGGTAATCCCCTTTTATCCATGAACTTGGTGATGCAAGTCACCACTTCCAAAATCCTACTCAAACAAAAGTAATTCAATTGAAAGTCTTATTCTTGTTCCTATTCTACGTTTCCTGATGTTCAATCCTTATAGGCGGAAGAGGAAGCAGCCCTAAACCCCTCACCACCCGATGGAGTGGTGAAGAGTCCATCCGGCTCTTCGGTTAGGTCTTATGAGCTATTTGTGGGACAGGAGAAGATGATGGATGAACGGGACATGAAAGAACGAGCTAGCATCAAAAGTGAAAATGGAGAAAGCTCAGAATCAAGGTCACACATGAATGGCAAAGTAAGGAAGGTAGGAGAGAAGTTATGTTATATGTAGTAGATGAGGAACAACAATCCCATTGTAGTTATCACCAGAATATAGGCACCCCCTTCACTCATCGTAGCTCATTAGGATTAATAATAGAATGTGGCATTAATATGCAGGGTGTTCAGGAAGAAAAAAAAATTTTAATTTCATATCAAACTGTATCTATATTTTTTTTTTAATCAAGCATATTCAATTTTATCTTTCAAAATTAAAGTATATATTAGCAGGATTTTTACTTAAGGCCCATATGGTAAAATATTGTATAATGTTAAAATAATGGAGAACACTGCATTCATATTTTCTGTAGAAAATGTATTACAATTTGCTTTCTAGCGCAATTTATAATTCGTTTTGTTTTTTTACCCAAAATTTATTAAATTTGTTAATTTATTAAAATGTTTTGTTCAACACCAAAATTTTAAAATAAAGAGAAAGATTTAGAAAATATGTTCAAATCATTGTGCTGTATTTTCCTCTTACAGTAATATTTTTGAATTAATTTTGTAGAAAGATGAGACTTTTTAAGGTGTTAAATCATTTTGCTTTATTAGTTATTTATTTTATTTTTTTATTTCATTTTTTATTACTCGTATTAAACAGCCCTTTACATTTTTGAGACTACCAGTTTGTAACCTTATAAGTTTAAATAACCCAAAAAACAAGGGAATTCTAAAATTGATCCTTAAACTAAATTGGCCCTTGTGAATGCACTTTTGGAAGTAAAACTAAATGGCATTTGCGTTACATGTAGAGATATACCAAATTTTATTGCCTTACGTTGCATAGCATTTAGATAAATATACAAATAGAGGAGATAGTTTTGATATTTTGATAAATATCAATATCTGCCTTGATTTTTTTTTATTCTGCTTTTGATTTTGTAAAGCATTTGCGACTTCCTGCATCATGTTGATGATACAATGCTCATGAGCAGTATTTGTCTTTAATGCATTGCATCATTTATTTATTAATTAATATTCTAAATTTTCACTTTTTCAAGCAAAGCTTTTGTGATTATATGCTGTTCTCTAAATGTACTAAAATTAAACAATACTTAACTCATATAAGTAATGTTGATATTCTAAATTTAGATTATAGTTTTTTGAGCCTTTTAAAACCTACTTTGTTTCCATATTTGTATTTTATCTACTATATTTAAAATAAGACAATAATTTTGTATGAGCTGAATAATGATATCTTTCAAAATTTTATACTTTAAACTATTTCACCCTGTATATGTGCCGAAAAGTTTTTATCAAACCACATACTTAACATTTTGGCATTCTATTATGCATGGTGCACTTTTACACTTTTCTTTCATTTCTACCTGTTTTGCATGTGCATGTTTTTGCTAATTATATACTTAACTTTTTAACTATGTATTTTTTTCCTGTCTAGTATGAAACCTTTTGCATCAAACTTTTTCTTCATCGTTGGAAACATAATGTTTAAAAATGTTTGTCTTCATTAAACTCATCTTTGCTTTTAATTGATTTGGAACATGAGTACAATAGTTTAATTGATTCTCTGACGTAAGGAGATATTTTTGTTATGGGTGAAAAATTTCATGAACAAACTTATTTATCTAGGCATAATTTAAAATAAAATATTGACTTTTTGTAATCACCATAGTTTTTAGGTTAGGCTGCATTCTATTTAATTTAAAGTTTCGGCTATTACATTTTGTACTCATTGTTTCTGACCAATCAGGTTTGAAATTATTTTATCTTTTAAAGAGCTAACAACTTTTTGGAATTATAAAATTTTAGTAATCTATTTTAACAAACCTTCATTTCTTTGCTACTAAATGTTATCTAACTGTTTTATAAACTTAAATGCGGCTGTTGTATGGATAGCTTTTGTGATTATAGCTTTTTTAAAAGTGTTTAAATTCATCAACCCCTTTGAAAAAATCCCTATTTTTATTGTTAACTGCTTTGATTTCCCTAGCTAATCCTATTATGTTCTTATTAAATAAACTGTAAATATCCCACATTTATCACTGTAAATATATCTTTCTTTTTTTTTGTACATTTTCAAGTGGGAAAACTCTTATAAAAAATAAAAACTCCTGTAAAAAGTTAAAATTTCTCCAGCTTTTAGATTAAAAATAAAGTTATATTATCATTGACTTAATTGTTGTAAAAGGTCAAATTCTGAGTGTATCTTTTGCTAGATGTGTTTAGTTATATCTCGGTGTGCTCTGTCTGAAACATAAGTTGCTTGTTTGTGTATTCCATCTCGGTGTCTTAGAATAATCTAATTGGGCATGAATTGTGTGTGTCTTCTGTTGCAAAATATATGTTGTTTGTTCATCTGTGTTGAGATTGTTACCCATTGGTGTTTAACAGATAAATCAGTCTTACGTTTGCTTGTTATTGTCAAAACAGCACATTAATCTTGGCATTTTAGACAATAATGAACGATATTTTATTGATGATTAGTATGTGGTTGCATTAGACGGGTCATGCATATCAGTCTGAATGAAAACTAGATCAACTCATTGTTCCTCTTCTATTGAAAATTTAGTTATAGGATTTTTTAGCTGAATATTTAATCGATAAAATTCGAACTATTATACAAGAGGAAGAGTGTTTTTTTTTAAATTCAAAATAAACTATTACATTTATTGTGTGTATTATATTGGTTTGTATAAATTTATATACTGTCTGATATCATATATTCCAAATAAAAGAAAGATTCTTTATAAAATGTGATGGAAATAAAAAGTAAACTTACAAAAGAAAATTTCATGTTTATCTTAAAAATTTAATTTTATTTTATTTTGATTAAAAATCTTTTCTTTATATATATATATATATATTAATCATTTTTAGCTTATTTGAAAAGGTTTATTTCAGTTACGTTCATTTTTACTTTAATTTTTCGTTAAATGTAATTTACTTTAATATAATATTTACTATAATACATTATTTTTTTACTTTAATACATAGATTTTTTTTATTAATTAATACTTTTTTTAGTGTCTATTATAAAGTACCGGTTCTTAATACTATTTATTGTATTTTGGTAATCATAACATTTCATATTAATGTTCGTTTTTAATTCTTTTATCGATATTTGAAAAAAAAAGTCTTTTTTTTATTAAGAATGAGTTGTCAGAGATTCTATTGCACTTCAAATTCAATGGAAGATCAAATTTGATCGCACTTCTTATTATACAACAAAATAAAGTATTAGGCATTCTGATATAAGAAAGCATGCAATTTTATTTATCTACTATTTTGTAATTTGTAGAATTAAAATAATAAATTCAAATATCAGATCAATGGAATTGTTAAAAATGTTGAGTAACATTCGCAACTTAATTTTTAATTTTTTTTGAAGTATTTAAATTAATGTATTTTACTTTTGCAGCAAGCACAAAAATATTTTAATATTTATAATATTTTATTGTTTCTTTGATATAAGATTGATTTGATTAAGATATAATGAATTTCATTTATCACTCATATTTATAAAAATAAATGCAAAATTAACATGGTATAAATTTCCGTGAAAGATTAGAATTATTTTTATACTTGCTGTTCTGTAAAAAAAAAACTTTTAAGTCTTCTAAAAAATGAACTTTTCAGTGAAAACTCATATTTCACTCTTCCTCTTGTCAAGCCTAATTAATCTTTCTAAATTGAAATCTATTAGCTAATGCGTTCTCATTTAAATATGTAATAGTAAGGTAGATTTGAAAACGAGAAAATTTTTTTGCAGTGGGCGATTTTAAAATGTCATAACCATGATCAGGTAATTCATATTCTTTTTATGCGATATGTATATTTTTGTATGTGTGAATTGTGCAATTTGAAAAAAAAAATGAATGTTCAATAATTGATACTTAATATTCTGTATATTGAGAATCTAAAATCTTTCAATATTATAATTATCTTTTTTGCAATATGTTCTTTCTCGTAGTTTATCTCATACTAATCACTCTTCAGTAGTCAATTTAAAGTATTCCTACTGTAGATTAAATCCTTCATAGGTTCTCGTAGTACTATTCAATCATATTTTTATCATATATTTGTCGTCAAAGTAGAAATAATTAGAATTACTATTGCATTCAATGAGCAGATGTAGATAGACAAAGTATTAGTTCCAGCAATTGAATAGACAAATAGACCCTTGTTTAGTGGGCTGTCAGTTGACAATTCAATACTTAATAATGCTGTAATTACTAAATCATCAAAAGCTGTTTTCCAATCAGTTTAGTATTCCTGTGGGCAAATTCTAAAATATTTTACAGTTTTTTACAGAGTTAATGGATAACTCATTGGTCTTTGTAAAATGTTGCGCCTAGGAAAGTAAGAAATGTATCCAAGATCAACAATGCAAACTTTAAAAAATTATCCAATTTTGCTATAAAAAATTTAGCATAAATTTTGTTAATTTGTACTAACCAATCTTAGTTGTATTAACATTAACTTGTTTTGGTAAATACGGGTCACGCAATTGAAGATCATTTCAATGTATTTTGATTATCTCCCTCTTTTTCTCTTTTTGTCAAATTTGGTTTATGATACCATTTGATTAGCTTGCTTTAAGTACATCATGTTCAATTTGTCAATTTTGACGCTTGTGTGGTCAAATGCTACATTAAATTCAGTATTAGACTTAAAATGTTGACTAATAAACAGATTTGATTTATTGTCTGTTAACAAGTATGGATTGATTTTTTTATCATTTCTACAGGCAATTATTATAGATTACGATTGTGTTGATGAAGAAATAATGTTAATTATAACAATATCTGGGATTTTCTCTTGTACAAAATATTTCTAAAAGCAATCATAGAGAAGTTCTATAGTCTTTAGAATTGGATGCAGTTTTAAAGTCAATCTTTTTTCCTTTTTTTTTTTTTCTTTTTTTTTTTAGAATAAAAAACAATCTAGAAATTATCATTGGTATTGATCAATCTTGGTGTTTCAATCTTACTTATCTTTGATTGAATGGGAAGCTTAAGAAATTGTGACTACCTGTAGAATAAGAATTATTTTTAGAAAGCAAAAATAATTTTAGCTAAACTCTAAAATACAGTAATAAAAATGATTTCCTATTTGTAATAGCAATTTAATTATTAACCAGGACAATATTCTGCTATTCCATGTAGTACCTGGTTCCTTTTACAAAGATTCTGAGATAGTTAAAAGTGTATTTGATTATAATTTTAATAAATAGTTCTACACAGTCTGTTTCATGTTAAAAATTCTTTTTAAATTTGTGAGAGTAAAAATATATATAAAATAGGGTTATTTTTATGAAACTGATATTACAAAAAAGTACATTTCACCCCACTGAAATTTTAAACTATTAAAAGTATGAACAGTTTTATTATTCTCTTACAAATTATAATTAATTTGTCAACTGACAAACCCAGTGGTAGAATTCAGGTAGTAGTCATACTCATTCAGCCATCTTTTAATGAAATCCTGCTTGACTTTAATTTTTTTATTAATTTGCATGAACCCATTTTAGTGCAAGTTTTTTTTTTATTTGTTTATTTCATTTTAAATTTTTTTTCTACTTTATACCTTATTATTATGTTCGTTTACTCATTTTATTTTACTTTATAAGTTTCTTTATATAAATCATTTTCTCAAAAAGAATGCTCATTCCTTTTTAAATTTATCAGAAAAGAGTATTTTAGAAAAGCTTTTAAGAATGATGGATTTACCTCGAACTTTTTCTTTTAATAGCTCTAAAACTTTACTTTGGTTAATTTTAAATTGAATATTCTTTAGAGACATATATATTAAGTCAGATTAAATTCTTTCTTTGTGAATCCAATGAAATCTTAAAATATGTTTTTCATTTTAACAAAATTGCAAACAAACAACAAGCAATCAATATAAAAAGGAATGGGTTTTGTTTTAATTATTGATTATAATTTGCTTTTACACATTGCTAAGGTTTTTGAATAAACTTCAGATGGCTGATTAACCATAACATTAGGGTCAGGTATATTTACAGTTCAGCTTCGTTCTAAAAGTTCACTGGTATTTTGCTGATTTGCCCCAATCTCAGATGATCCGGCTACTTCATAGAAAATGCCAACACTTGTAAGTAAAATATGCACTTGTTTTGTGACTTAAACACTAGAAAATATACCTATAGTCTCAAACAACTTGTTAAATTTATATTTTGATATTAAATTTTTGGATATGGTTCTGAACTTTATGGACAAAATTTAACAGAAATTTTTAATACTCAGTTTATTTTAATTTTAAGTAGAATGCTATTTATATTTTCTTTAGATATTTTTTCGTGTCATTGTTATTTTATGTGTAATTAAATCCAGACATTAAATAATTCATAATTTTATTTGTTAATAATACATTGATTATCTTATCATGCAGTTAAGATATTAACATCTATATTCATTAATTAAAAAAATTTTAATTCATGTATTTTATTTTTCTAATTATTGCAGATTACAATCGTAATTATCTCATGTAAATAATTTTTAATGAAGTATTTAACAAATAGATCATAATAATATTCATTTCAATTATGATTTCTACATTTTTATTATTTTTTAATTATGATTTTAACTTAATTTATTATTGTTGTACATTTTGCTTTATAGTATATTAAAAATATTATTTTTGTTACGCTTCTTAACTTGTTTTGAGTGTATACTTTCTCCTTAATGCTTATTCTTCCAATTGTTAACTTTGTCAAGTTTTCAACAAAAAAATACTTATTCTGCTATTACTTCTATTTTTATGTTCACAACTTTACATCAAAAACTAAAACTTCTTGTTTATTTATTTTTTTCTTAACAGCTTATTCTTCGCATAACACTTAAAAAATACTTCTATTCTGCTGTAATATGTGTTTTGTGCCTTTTATTGATAACATGTATTTCTTTTTTAGCTCTTCTTGCTTTGCTTTAAGGCTAAATGCATTGCTTTCTAGCTTTAAAGCTGCCATTATATTTCTGCAGAAATTTGCACTCAGCACATAGCACTTATCCTCAAACAAAATTAATTAATGTTAACTTAATCTACCAAAGATCACTAATCTATTAGCAGGTATAAGCTTTGTAAAATATTGTATAACCTTTTTTTTACACTAACTGTGACCAAATAGCAAATATTACTTTTTTTTAAAATTATTTGGTATTATTTTGTTTGGGGATCTTTGTAAATATTATAAATTATCATTTTGGCTCATGTGTACATTGCTTGCTTTTGCACTAAAAATTATTTTTCTATTCTCATACCCACTGAATTTTAATGACTTTAATGAAGTACCATTGAAACCAATAGAGTCATTTTGGTTACTTTTACCCGTTAACTTTTACAACCCAAATTCATGTGAAGTTGCTGAGGGCAAGGTGTCTGCTGAAATAATAAGGCAAGAGAGATAAAAAGCCGAAGCTATCTCATAATTTTAGAACCAAAATAATCTCAATTTTAGGCCAGCCTAAGTCTTCCTGGTTCTCCATTTAACATTCGGCGTGCAAGCCGGGGAAGTCAGTACAGCGTCAGCTGGCGTAATGGCCGTCGCTATGGTGACAGAAAACCTCTGGTCCTGAACACCTACAAAGATGCTCAGGAGCACCTGCCGTATGCAGATGACAGCAAGGCCGTAACTCCTATGTCAGAGGAGGATGGAGCTATTGTGATCCCTGTTCACTACACTAACTTAAATTCAAGGCACTCTAGCTATACATCTCACTTATCCAGAATATCATACACATCTCATGTAGATGTTTATAGCCGGGGTTTGACAAAGGAGGACCAGCTACGGTCACGCTCAAGAAACTTGCAAGGCCTTTATTTTGAGGTTACACAACTTTTGCTTCAATTTGTAAAAGACATGACATTTTTTTATTTCATCCATAAATATTATATCATAGCATAGTGATTAAGTTTAGCAAAATTTTAAAAAAAAGCAGTTATGTTGTAACACAAAATGCAACTTTTCTTACATCTTTTTTTAAAACATATAAACCTCGTTATTCTCACTTTAACCTCTTCAATTTTAAACAATTTTTCATGTATAAATTTTTTTATGGATAAAAAGCTCCTGAAATAATTTTTTTTTGTTATATATTATTTTTTGTTATATATTATTTTTTGTTATATATTCATTCAGATATCTTCTTAAAATTACATTGAAGCTGTGGAAATAGAAGTTTAAACAGTATAAAAATCCAAATATTTTAGTAGAGTTTTTTGACAAGAACTATAAATGACTAGCTGTCTAGTAAAAAACTTATATACATACACCTTGTTGACCAAAAAAATCTTGTTAAGTAAATTTTAGTGCTTGCTAATTAAGACAAAATATTGTGCTAAATTTAGATGTTCGCATAATTCTTCTGGAAACAAAAGTAAAACTCAATACTTTTTGACCATGAATCAAAATCATTACATGGCTAACTTATAATGCATTACAAAGGACAAAATATTTGTTATAAATGGATCGCTCATTGTAAAAATGAAGTATGTCATTGTAACAGTTACTTTATATTGAAAGACATCATTAAATACAGTACAATAAACAAAATATCTGTGTTTTAAAGAAAATGGAAACTGCACCATATTTACAATAATTGACACAAGTATCAGTGG
The DNA here is from genome assembly GCF_043381705.1 of Parasteatoda tepidariorum. Classification (NCBI taxonomy): domain Eukaryota; kingdom Metazoa; phylum Arthropoda; class Arachnida; order Araneae; family Theridiidae; genus Parasteatoda; species Parasteatoda tepidariorum. The sequence goes on along the minus strand of NC_092208.1, from coordinate 44,182,552 downwards.
AGCTCTATGTGGGTAGAAATACAGATGTGTGATTTTGTGACCTTACCTTATTATTCATATCAGTTTGAACAGCATGTATTCGATATCGCTAGTATAAATACTTAAACTGAAATGAACTTAATTTATACCTGTCTTTGTTATTCATAATATTAAATTGCAGAATTCAAATTGGTTTTTAATTGGTAGAAACAAAATAGGCTAGCAGTCTATAATTAATTAATTATAATAAAATGAAAATGCTATGTGCATTATGTAATGTTTAAATAAATATATTCTAGATAAGTAAAACGACAATAATAGCAGTTTTGACTCAAAATCATAAATGTTATTTGTTTAAATATAATGCTACAACTCTAGTGATGCATCTTTACTGTACTTTAAACCCGTTTAAAATTTTAATCGCCTTTTAAATTGTGTTCTGAGTGTTGTTATGTACTAGCTTTCTCTGAACTTAATGCTAGTGACATACCTCTATCAAAAACTGCTTTCCCAATGTTATTCAATAGGAAAATAGCTTTTAGCCCAGGAAAATTTCAGTTCAGTACTCTAAGGTTCCTTATGTTTGGACGGTTAAATGTGTTAAATAATTACACATACTTTCATAATTTGCAAAAAAGATTAACAGTATTAAAAGAAGTTAAGTTCTTTAGTGATGTGATATATCAATCAGTGCAAATTTCAAAGTATTAAACATAAGTTATAAGCTTGATTGGTGATGTAATAATAGCAACTCGTCAACTAGCCTAATTATGCTTGTAAATTCTTAAAAGTATATTAAAATTTAAAACTTTTATTGTATCAAAATTGTAACTGGAGTATGATTTTTGAGGTTGTTGAGGAGTTCTCATTGTAATCAGGTTTAATTTAAATGAAGTATGTATGAAATATAAGAAGGAATGTTAAACAAATTCTCCTATTTAGGGGATCAATAAATACTAATGCTGTTCAATCACGAGTTTATTGGCAACATTCATTGAAAGTAGGTGATCAAAATCACCCCTTTTTTAGCTGTACTTCCAGATTTTGGCAAAAATTTTGTATTTCAGTTACTTGTAAATAGTTCATTAGGTTCCTTGTAAATCAGTTTACTAAGAATTAAACTGACAGTTTTTTAATTATATTTAAATTTATCTTACTTAGAGAAGTCTAATTTTTTTATATTTTGCAATAATAAAAGTTTTTTTTAATTAGCAATTTCTTAATTAGTTATTTGCAATAAATATAATAATTAAAAATTATCTGCATTAAAATTTCAAAATATAAACTTTTTAACATAAAATTTATTGTTTGTATCGGTCTATGGTCTGAGATTTAAACAACATAAAAAAAGTCAAATAATTGATTCATACTGATTGTAGCTTAATACTTAACAATTTAATTTTCAATCTAGTTGCTCTATTGTACAACAATCAAAGGGCCAAATACAATCTTTTAAATAATTAATTTGCAATAATATGTTTTTATGTTTGATGCAAAGCTACATTAAAGATCAAAAAAATAATTTTTCAATATAAAACTTATTGTTTATTTTAACCTTTAGTCTGAGATTGAAACGTTGCAATAAAGTTCAATATTTAAATCATACTGTTTAAGCTGTTGTCTTTCTGAAAACTTTTCATAAATTTTGTTTTAAGCATCATAAAAATATTGTGTTAATATGTTATAAGTGTTTTTTTGGTGAAATGTATCAATAGTTATTTATTACTGTCAGCTCAATTGAGTTCTCAAATAGAAAAACATTTTTTTTTATTGATGTGAAAACATACTAATGCAGGAAAGTTTTGTACAAATTTGTCCTTGTAGCTTTCCAGTTAAAATATTTTTTTTAAAAAATAAATTTTCCTTGTTTCATAAAAAAAAAAAAACAGTATTTATGAATAAAGTTCTTTCTGTATAAATAGTTCCGGAGTTAAAAACAATTTTTTTTTATTTCTTTTTACAGGATTCTCCTGACTCAGATGAATGTATATTATCCAAAAAGCCCACAGATAGTCCATTTTCAGATCCCCATATACAAACAGTTGTAGATATGAAAGGTATTTATCACTAAATTATCTACACCTTCTATTATTGGTAGTAATTTTAATTCTACTACATTTCTAATTTTAGCTTAAACAGTAAAACATGACGAAGAAAAAAATGTGTTTGTTATCACTAGTGACATTCAAAATAGTTTATAGAATTAATGATAAGCTAATTTTTTTTCTGAAATGAAATACTTACTATTAATTATCAAAATCAGTTTTCGCAAGTTTAAAAAATTATGTGAAGCTCTAAAGTAACTTAAATCTAAAAAAAAAATTTATTTTGTAGTAATTCAATCTATTATTCAATTTTCTAATATTTAAAATTACGTAAATTTAGTAATTTAAAATTACTTTAATTTTGTTAAATTTCAAAATTTAAACTTACATTTTGTTTTAAAATTTTATATTATTTTCGACGTGGTTTCTTACCAAATTTGATTTGCAGCTGTCTATTTCAGACGAATCGAATACGTTTTTCTTTCATTTTAAGGTACATATTATATTATGGATTCAATGTAATTTACATGTTATGATACCTTACTTTAAATAAGAAGTTATTTTTGTTTCATCTTGCATGATTTAGGCAAAATGCTTATAAAATATTAAGTGATTAGAACAACATAACACATGATTCATGGAGTGAAATCCAAATAATATTGACATTCTTGCCGAATAGAGTATGTGATTTCGAGTTATAAAATAAATATACTATAAGTTGTACTATAAGAAAGAAGTCATATTAAGCCGCACTTATAAATACGTTACATGTCATGGTAATTTACATGTTATGGTGCATTTCTTTAAATGAAGTTATTTATGACTAAACTTAGTATACAAGATGCACATAAAATTATGTGAAGCATCAAGAACTGCATAACATGGGATTTATTGAGTGGAATCTAAAAAATAGTGACATACATTCCCAACCAAAATATAGGGAGTGAATTTATTTCATATATATATTCTGAAAGTTCCCAATATTGCAAAATTCGGTGCTTCATATTGGACAAGAACATAAGCTCGTATTCAGCCGTACTTGTAAATATGTTACATGTAAGAGTAATTAACATGTTACAGTGCATTTCTTTGAATGTGGAAGTTATATATAACTCAACCAAATATACAAAGTACACATAATATAAAGTGAAGTATTTAGAGCTACATAGCATGTGATATTCTGGGTGGAATGTTAAGAAAAATTGACTTGTGTGTTCAGTAGAATACGTAATTTTAATTTATTTGAAAAAATATATACTAAATGTCGCCAATATGGCAAAATTTATTTTTTCAAGTTTAATATTCAGTGTCTTGAATATATAAATGGCAGGCATACTCAACCAGATTTGCAAATATTAAGAAATGCTACATCTTATAGTTAAAAATGCATTATTTAAATTTATTATTACCTCTTATAGTTAAACATTTATTATTTCAGTTTATTATTCATGGGCGTAAAGCCCCCAATTTTTCTAGTATTGTAATTTTTAGCATTCAATTATTTTTTTTAGAAATTTAAACCACGAACTTAGAGTACCATGTACACCATATTTTTTACATTATTTCCAGTGCATCACATGCTATGTGACTTTAAACGTTGCCGCCATATTGAGCCACATTTGTAAATATTAATAAATTTTACTATTTATTGGTAAAAAAAAAGTTATTTTTTTGTTTCTGTCTACAAATCTGTATTGATTTACTGCACAACTTACTTAACTTTTGGTTTTAAATTATCTTTTGTTTCATAAATTAAAACTACATTCTCTATTTAGCACATGTGCCAATTTTTTTTTACATGTTGCCTTGTACATTATATGCCATGTGGCTCTAAACATCTTACATTATTTTATATGCCTCCTATATTGCAAGCAAATATATTGTACCCTATATTATTTTATATATATTGCAACTTTGATGTGCTGGATATTAAATTCTTCCTAATTTTCTTAGGAACCTGCAACCTCATTAACCTTCCTTGTCCGGAATTATTTTGATATTCCTTGATTATAAATGAAATATATTTGTTTATTATATTTTATTTTTCAGATCTCATGGTTGTAAATGACATCATCGAACAGGCAGCTGGAAGACAGAGTAAAGATAGTGAGAGAGGTAATTATTTGGGAAATAGCTATCATCTGTAGCTAGTTATGGTGGTTTTAAGTTTGAAAAGTAGATGTAGAGCTCTATCTCTCTTTCTCTCTCTTTTTCTTTCTGCATACTCTCTGATGAATAATATTTAAATGAATGTATGTAACTGTGTGCTTTCTTCATCTATCTTGTGGATGGCAGAGCAGCCCTTCTCCGCATGTTTGTATGCTCTGTTATGCTTAATGTCTGTATGCTACAAATTATGTGTTTTGAGTAATTTCAACTATGTTACTGAATTAAAATATATTTAGTAATCTCATCAAATTTTTTTTTAAAAAAATATTTTGTCAAGTGCTTTTAGGATACATTTTTGTCATACAGTGGTAGTTCAAGTATTAATGCTTAAATATTTAACGTTTCAAACAATTTTTTCTATAAAAATTTTTTTTTAAAAAATTCGTCCTAAGACTGCAATTTTGAAAATATTAACTTTAGTTAAATAAAGTTTTAATTATATCTCTATAATAGTTAAATTTCATAATTAAAATTTCATATTTTTATACTTTTACTTTTTAGTTACATTAGTTTTTAATAACACAAAACATACTTCGTTTAAGCTTGAAATTGTGAATAAGTTTTAAAATTTCCAATTGTAATTTCTTAAACTGTCAATTTTTATTATATTTTAAAAATTAATAAGAAAATGAAGCATTTCATTTGTTGTGCTAACTATAAATTTTTTTATTAATTATAAAATGAAAAATGTGCTTACAAATAAGACGTAAACTAACTCAATAAGTTAAATAATTTAATCAATATAAGTTTAAATATTTTATTTATACCAGACTTAGGAATCAATAATTTATTTAAAAACGTATAGTATATAAATTTTTTTATAAAATTGTAACAAATATTTTTATTTATTTTATTTATTTCACAAGTTTAACATGAGTTAAATAAAAAAATTCTTCTCAAAATAACATAATTATGTAGTTTATCATAACTATATATTTTATTTTCATACAATCATGACTTTGATTATTCTTTTTTGACTTTTTAATTGAAATGGATTAAATTTTTTTAAAAACTCAACACTAAATTATAAACTTTTTGTTCTGTCTTTTTCTTACTCAGTGTGATTTCTAATCTTATTTAAGAAAAATAAAATTTTATATAAAACTTCCAAATATTATTGTTTATAGTTTTTCAAAAGTATTGGAATATTGAAGTTTTAAATTTAAGGGGAGAAAAAACTTTGTATGGCAAAGTTGTTAAAGGTGACAAAAAATTATGTCTCGCTGTGATTAAATATTTAATTTGGTTTGCAATGTCTTATTTTTTTTAATTTTTATATGATTAGAATTTTATTTGATTTTATTAAAAAGTCATAGATGATTATTTCTTTTCATAAATAATTAATATGCGATTTTATCTTCGAATAGTAAAGTTAAATTATTAGATACGTAAAAATTTGATGAAGAAAATAAATTGTTTTTTTTCACTGCATAATATAACTAAAATTTTTACATTATTCAGATAGGTATTGATGATAGTTTAATTCTTATGTTATCTTGATTTCGGTTTGAAAATTAACAATGCTTACTTTACCAAATAACAATTTTCAATTGTCCTTAAGCATTAATTTTTCATTAATGAATTACAAAGATTCATAATTTACAACTAGAATATTTATTTGCTATTTAATTTAACACATTTTAGTAATAATAGTTGTTTTTTACTAGCATTAAATTTGTAATTAGTGTGTTGCAAAAATATTGTCAATAATATTTATTATTATTTAATATGTTGTTATATAACTATTTTAATTTTTATTGTTATGTTTGTTGTTAATTAAATAATATTGCTACTAATTCATTAATGTAAGTAATTTTGCTGCTAAGTTATTGATTGTGTAAAAAATGTTATTATAATATTATTTAAATAATATTTTTAATTCTTTAATGTAGGTAAATTTGCACCTAAGTTAATGGTTGTGTCAAAGAAATTTATTATAATATTATTTAAATAATATTTCTAATACTTCAATGTTTGTAGTTTGAAGCTAAGTTATGGATTATGTAAAAAAATTATCATATTTATATGCATTGTTAAGCAGTTTAAAATTCTTTCTGTTACAGTAGCCTATTTTCATTATCATAACTACTCTTTCTTTACATTATTTTCTATTTTGTTTTATTTTGTCACTATCAATAATCTTGTAGTGGATTTATACCATTTTAGTGCTTGTGTTTGTTATAAATTTAAATATCTATTGGAATAAACTTGATTTGTTATCCACAAATCAAGTTTATTTCTACAGATAGGATTTAAAGTGAAGAAAATTTCTATGTATAAGTAATTCATATTTTTTTCCACTAAGAGTTTTTTAAACAAAAAACAATCGACTTAAAAAAAATTTAAAAAAAAACTAGTTTAGTAGATTGAAGATGTTGATATTTAATATTTGAAGAAACCTTATTTTGTGATAACAGCAGAAAGTTTAAATTTTCTAGGGTTTTTGACAACACAGTTAATAAGGGCAAACTAAGCTTTAATTGCTTGATATTTCTCAAACCTATGCTTTGAAACTGATTAAAATACTATCTAACGGTAGAATTTTTATTAAATTTAAAAGTTGTTTTTTAAACAAAAAACGATTGGCTTAAGAAAATTTTAAAAAAAACTATTTTAGTAGATTGAAGTTGTTGATATTTAATACTTAAAGAAACCATGTTTAGTGATAACAGCAAAAAGTTTAAATTTTGTACTGTTTTTGACAACGCAGTTAATAACTACAAACTAAGCTTTAATTGCTTGATATTTCTCAAACCTATGTTTAGAAGCTGATCAAAATACGATGTAACGTTAGGATTTTTTTTTTAATTTTAAATGTTGTGTTTTTTAAACAAAGAACAATTGCCTTAAAAAATTTAAAAAAAAACTATTTTAGTAGATTGAAGTTGTTGATATTTAATATTTAAAGAAACCATGTTTTGTGATAACAGCAAAAAGTTTAAATTTTGTACGGTTTTTAACAACACAGTTCATAAGTGCAAACTAAGCTTTAATTGCTTGATATTTCTCAAACCTATGTTTAGAAAATACAATGATCAAAATAAAATGTAGCGTTAGGATTTAAATGTTGTGTTTTTTGAACAAAAAACAATTGCCATAAAAGAAATTTTAAGAAATAAAATATTTTAATAGATTGATATTTGTTTGATAGTAAAAATAAATAAATTAATAAGTAATATCTAGATTTTATTACCTGTTAATTAACTACTGTACTATATAAATAATGTGTGCTACTAGTTAATAAACATAATAACGCATATTAACCATACAAATGAAAAACAAACATTTCTCATCCCAGTTCTTCTAATGCAAATTTTTCAACTCTATGTTTTCCAAAATAATGCATTACTCGTCAATTTATTTATAAATACTAAAATACATCATCATAAATCCATACAGAAAAAGTGTAATTTGAATGAATATATCTTTTTTCTTAAGGTAAAGAGAGATCAGTACTATTGATTTGAGGATACATTCTTTGCATCTGTATACTGGGCATTCCAAAAGTAGACAATTTGATAAATCAATTGAAGAAAAATAAAGGTTTTTTTCAGTTAGGAGCGCTATATGTTTACTAATTCTGTTGCTACTTAAATGATTTTCTAAGCAGCGTATAGCAAACCATGCATTTCTATCTTCCTGCATTTTTCTGTAAATGATTTTTCAAATTATTGGTCACATTTAAAACACCCAATATGTAGGGCAGTATTTAAGAGGGAAGGATAGGGAGAATTATCCTGATGCTCAGTTCAGGGGAGAGCTCAGTTGAAATACTTAACTAAATGGTTAAGTTTTTAAGTAAATTGGCATATTTTTTTTTGCAATTAGATTTACCACAACTTAAAATAAATCATAATATAACCCAATAAACATAAAGTTTTGATGAAAACATTACACTTATAAAACAATTTGAAGTTATAAATTTCATATGTTTAGGAAAATTCACACTTCGGGGATCAAAAGGTCAATTACAGTGTAAAAGAAACTGGAAAGTTAGATTTTTTGTGTTTTAAGGAAAGGCTTAATAAGGAATTTTGACACAAGGCCTATAAAATGTGTGTCTAACCTTGCCAATATATTTATGATGATTTATTTTAGAAGAGCTAAATAAGCATACAAATAATTATTTGCTATGTATTTAATTGAAGTATTGATATATGTTTGGTGTTCTTTGTTGAAGAAAAAGCATTTTCTGCTCTGCCACGTATCCTGCATGTTTGGGCTTCCTTTTGGTGTTGTGCTGTATTACAAATTCATCCAGAGGCTACAGAATGGCAATACTTAAACATTATTCAGTATCCGTTTATTATTTTCCTACAGAAAGAGAGGATGAGGATAGACCTAGATTCAAGGAGCGCTGTTTGGCGAGTTGTTTGAAATGCTTAGATGTCTTCTGCGTATGGGACTGTTGCGAATGCTGGGTTCGCTTTCAAGAATTTATCTCACTAATAGTCTTCGATGCTTTCATGGAGCTCTTCATCACTCTTTGTATAGTCGTGAATACCCTCTTCATGGCTATGGATCACCACGACATGGATCCGGATTTCGAACAATTCCTCCGTTATGGAAACTATGTAAGTGGGGGTTGTAGGAAAAGCATTTTTCTGTAAACCCTCAATGACACACATATCTTTCTGCATTTTTTTAATTCAATTTTTATACCTATGAGTGAAAAAAAAGTTTCATTCTTCTGGTGGAATTAAACCTTTAGTTAAGAGAAGTGCTTCAGTTTTGTATTGAAATTTTAATAGCAAACTTGTGATATTTTAGTCAATAATTAAATCAATTTTGTTCTTATTTTTTCTTTTCCAATTTTGAGGATTTTGGTTTGTCAATGCAGCAAAATTTTGTTTTATTCAGAACAACTTCTTTTAAACTTCAGTAAAGTACCATAAATTTTACTATAATAAACATACCACAAAATTTCTTATTTATACAATGAAATTTTAAAGTATTTAATCATTTAAAGTAATGAATTTCTTATTATATTAATGCACTATTAAGTTAAATTTTTAAAGTAATTAAAGGGATATATCCAGTAAAATTCATGACATATTATTTATTTATGGTTCTTTAAGAAATTATAACCTTACAAATGCTTAATTTCTTTTTATAACCTGCAATTTTTGAATTGATCAAATTTATTCAAAAATTATGAAGTAAATTTAAAAATAAACCTTTATTACTCATTTCATTTTATGAAATTTTACCTTTTTTACATAACATGGGAAGATATTTTGAAAATAAAACTGAAAAGTATATAGAGATTTCTGTATGTCCCATTTGAATAATCATTCTCTATAGTAATTTTGGCTAAGCATCTTTCTACTACTAAATCCTAAAAGTAGGAAACACTTAATTGAAATTAATTCTCATCAGATTGACTATGTTTATGAATTATGATTATTTCATAGTATTGGCAAAATAGCATAGTTATTTGCATTCTTTAAAGAAAATGGAACTTAAAATTTTCTGAATTAAAAGCTAAATTGTTTGGTTAAATATAGTATGGATGCCTTATTTTAAAGAATTACAGTTGCGAGCAAAGAGCCTGTTAAAAGAATAAATTGTGCTTATATTCTCTTTTTAGTTCTTTACAGCTACTTTTGCAGTAGAAGCTGGCCTCAAATTAATAACATTAAGCCCAAAATATTATTTCCGGGAAGGTTGGAATATTTTTGATTTCTTCATAGTTGCCCTCTCTCTACTAGAGTTGGGATTAGAAAATGTTCAAGGTCTTTCAGTTCTCAGATCATTTCGTTTGGTAAGTTTGCATTTACATTTTCAGTAAATCTGAATATGACTTTTTCTTGTTTTTGTGGTATTGTTATTGCAAAGCAGGTGGTCACAACCTGCTTTGCACAAAACAAAATATTTGAGTTTCAAATATTTAACTTTTCAAACTCATAATGCCAATGGCATCAATCGTCTAAAAAGATGTACGAAAACAACACCTTTTGCTTCTAAAAACAGTAATTAAGCCTGAAAAATGTGCTTTAATTATTCACCTAGTGGTTACTTTCAAAATTTCTCTAATAAGGAAAACTATTTACAAAATTAAGGTGGAATTTTTTTTTCTCAGACCAATGTGTTGCTTAGCAACTATGCAGACAAAATCTGACATCAATGGGAAAACTAAGAAAATTTGCTAAACTTTTCAGGTATCTTGCAAAGTAAAAGAATTTAATAAAATTCCCCTTTAATTGGATGTTATTTGATAAAATTTTCTCTAAAGAGTGTTCCATTGTGAAAAAAATTAATTTTTGACACAATGGAAAATTGGTGTTATTGCATCACTGCATGTCATTTGGTTGATAGCATTTGTAAATCTAATTTTAAGATTGCTAGGGGAAATCAAAAAATTTTTATGAAATTTTTCACTGTTACCTCGGAAAATGAGTTGAATTTGAGAAGAAAAGAAATTCCTTTGAATAGTGGGTTATTTTGCAAATTTTCCCTTAAACAAACAAAATGTTCCCTTGTAAACAAAATTAATTAATTAAAAATTTTTGGTGTTGCTTTATCAATGTGTACATTGATACATAGTCAGAATTTTTCATTCTAATTTTAAAATATTTGGAGAACTTTAAGATTATTATTATTTTGCAAAGTTTAATTTTTATATTTAACATATTTTCTAAACTTTTTAATGCAGGTAAGTAAAATTTGTGAAATTTTCAATACTAGAGCTTACCAGTTAAAAAACACATAAATAATATGTTCCATTTATGTACACAGATATTATTAGCCTGTGGTAAATAGCCTTTGGCCACATATTCAACTTTTTTATTACTATTATGTATTTAAAATTATATCTTTTTAACATTTTTGAATTATGTTTGAGATTCTTAAAAGTTCATCTAACATGAATATGTTGAATCTTAATAAATGATTTATCTTTATAATTTTTTTATACAATATTTGATTATTTCATAAGAAATAAACTAAAGAAATCGACATTACATTCTTTTTTTTAAGCAGTACTTTAAAGTACTGAAAAATAATAGGCTTCTGTGTGGTTGAATGATTAAATAGCTTTACTTATATAAAATTAAGCTGAGAATTTTAAACATCCTTTAATGCAATAGATATGTTTACATAAATTTTTATGAAATTATTCTACATAGAATATATTTTATTTATTCAATTATTGTTTAATGAAATACATTTCTTTATTTACTAATTTTTTGTATCCCTATTAAATTACTAAAATGGGGAATGCTTGCACTTTTTGAGAAATTATATTAAAAATATAACTCATACTTAAAAGACTGAGATAAAAAATTTTAAAAAAAAGTTTAAATGCACTCACTGAAAGACTAATTTTAACTTATTTAGATATTACAAAAATATAAAGTCATTATTTTTAATATTTGAGTCTGTTATTTTTATTTCTTTTTTTAATTTACTTACAGCTTAGAGTTTTTAAATTAGCAAAATCATGGCCTACGTTGAATCTTCTCATTTCAATTATGGGAAAAACCATGGGAGCTTTAGGAAACTTGACATTTGTTTTAGGAATCATTATCTTTATTTTTGCTGTGATGGGTATGCAACTGTTTGGAAAGAATTATGATGAAAAGAAACATTTGTAAGTATTATTTCGTTAACTAGTTTTATAAAAAAATAATGTGTTAGACAGATGCATTCTGGATTGACTGAAAATAAGGGATTTTCAATGCTTTATGATTCGTAATGCATAACAGTGACGAAATTGATTTTTAATATTTAGTAATATCCAACTAAAATATTTCTGAATTAGTATCTTCGCCCCCTGTAAATGAAGTAAAATAAGAAAAAAATGTATATTACTTAAAATATTGGTATGTTATAGCAAGAAAATACTGCCTTTAACCCCCTTGTCGTTGTCACCTGATACCCGCTGTGCCAAAATTTTGATAATTGAGTTTTATTTTAGCCTCCATTTTCATTTTATCAAATGCTTAATACAAGGTAATTTTTACAAGGGCCAAAAAACCTTCCTTTGCTTTAGAAGGTTTTTAAACAAAACCTGACTGAGGTAATTAAAGTACCATGTATATATCAATAACATGCTTCTATCTTATTTTAAATGAAAAGACTGTTTTGTGCTTTTATAGGACTCTGGTAAGGAACATGTCTGTACAATTCGATCCAATAGATAAAGTTTTTAAAGATTACAAATAAGAGTAAAATTTGGATGCATTAAAGTAACATTTCTACACTATTTCGAAATTCTAATTGTGAATTTACTAATACACAAAAATTAATCATTTAAAAAAAAAAAAAAAAAAAACTACTTTTTTAACCTCGTTTTTCGCCCCCAGTGAGAGGGAGGGGGGATTTAGAGTAAGAAATTAATTATTGCTGAATATCATCAATATTGCTGAAAATTCACATTTTATGCATTATATATAATTTTATCATATTCAGCTGAAATTGATCTTTATTTACTGTGCCTTAATAAAAAAAAACGTATTTTATTTTAAATAGACAATTTTAACTGTAACATTCAAGTTTATGAGATAAATATAAATTCTATTTACTATATGAATAGTATGTATAGATAAATAATAAGCAAAATTAAATTTACAATGATTTATAATTGCTTTTTGATTTAATTGGTTGTGAGATAAAATCAGAGATGATTGTGCTCTGAAAAAATCCTGATTTCCGGATTTTTCGTTAACCGATATCCGGAAGTTTCCGGAAATCCAAGGTCCAGAAGTTTCAAGACATTATTGATCACATTTATGTATAAAATTTCTTTTATATTTTATTTAAAAATATTAGAACTAGAATTTATACTTGACATCTCTTTCATTTTTAAATATTTTTTTTCTGGTAGAATGTGATTAGAGATAATAATAAATGTGATTAGAGATAAAAATAAACTCATGCATAATTATTCATCTAAATTATGTTGCATTTTATTTAGAATTTCATGTTTTGAAAATATAAATGATTTAAATTTATAAAGACATTAATTTTTTGAAATGCTTCATTAATGATTTTACTCAAGAAATTTTCAGGATTTTTGAGTTGGACTCACAATTACTCCTGCACAATATAAAAATTCTATTTATCGTAATTATATTTTTGCATTTGTCTAATGTATAGATTAATAACAAGATTATATTAAGAAATTTAAATTAATAACAAACTAAATTGACTTTATTATTAATTGTGTTTAATTTTAGATTTCCTCATGGGATAGTTCCTAATTGGAATTTTAGGGACTTTATGCATTCATTTATGATTGTTTTTCGTGTTTTGTGCGGTGAATGGATAGAATCTATGTGGGACTGTCTGCTTGTGAGTGGGTCCATGTGTATTCCTTTTTTTCTATCAACTGTGGTAATCGGCAACCTTGTGGTAAGTAAACTGTGAGATCTAAATTTCATTTCAAATTGAAATTTCTCATATTTTAGCACAGTTTTACGATTGTTATTTTAATCTAAGCTTTGAGTTTTTATACATTTACTGTAAAGTTATTTTTTATTTTGAATTCCAACACAAGAATAGAAATTAAAAAACGAAGTATAAAAAGTACAAAAAGGGGAAACAAAAAAAACAATTTTCATAACTACAAATAAGAATACATTACCAAAATATAACAGTGATAACATTTTCAAACAATTAAGAACACAACAATTTTTAATATATCTGTTAATTAGAAAAAATGATCTTGAAATAATCTTTACTTGCTGCAATGTATTTGTTACAGTGCACAATTATTTGTTGCAATTTACCAATTTTTGCTGATAAATACAAAATAAAGAGGAAATATCTATGTAAATTACCAGAAATAATACAAATTTAGTTTACCTTTATAGATGCAAATTTTTTAAAGATTACCAGGGCCCCATCTAGAAATGCAGGTGATCCTAAACACAGAACTATCAGAGGGGCCTCCTGGTTGTTACTTTAAACCAAATTTGCATTTTCTTTATTTATGAAGTGTTTTTAAATTATTTATAACATACGTAAATTATGATATATTATTAAATTTAAGCTTATATTTATTTCAACTTTTGTTAACCCATTATTCTGATAGACAATTCTTAAGGAAAAACACAAAAGGAAATTATTTGTAACATTTTTGGCACCCTAGGCCTGGACCACTCAGGCCTTATGATGAATCAGGTACTATAAATTGTCAGAAATTAAATGGTGTATTATTTAATATTAACTTAAAAGTAATAATTATAAACTAACTGTACTAAAGGTATACAGTGTTAAAAGTTATATAAGGAAATGTTATGGTAGAAATAAATGTTTCCTTCAAATGTTATGCTATTGCTATTTCTAATGCCACTTGGACAAGCCGATGGCCCTTTGTGAATTAAGTCAGGAATGTTTGCTTGCCTTTTATTTGGCGAAAGTGAAAGTATGTTTTGGCTCAGAACCCTTCGGATCGATGACAGGATTATTTCGTAAGGCCAATTCCTCAATTCAGATATAGATTTGAAAGGAAAGGAAATTTTCTCCTGATCCCTGTACCCATGGTATATATCCAGTACGTTGATATGGTACTGCTCAGCAATTAACCACTGGACTTTTTTGATTCCATGAATTTCACGAGCACTTATATCGCATGTACTCAAGGATCAAACCTTGTCCCCTTCATACCGGAGTCTGATTCTCTAACCACTGAGCTACCACCTCCCTTCAAATGTTATAAACTAATGATTGAAATTTTTGGTTCTACCTCATTTAATGTATTAATGGTCTTAACAAATTTTTATTTTAGAGCTGTGGTGGCTTAGAGGATAGAGTACTCTCCTCCCAATGAGATGAACTGGGTTTGAATTCCAGCTGTGGCTGGTTTGTACGAATTCTGCACCTCACTCTCACTGAGCAAGTGCTGACGTAAAATATCCTCAGTAGTAAGCTGATCATGAGTTAGAGTCCCCTTGCCATCAGGCTAACCGTGGGAGGTTTTTGTGGTTTCCCTCTCCAGGCAACGCAAATGTGGGTTAGTTCCATCAAAAAGTCCTCCGCGAAGGCTAATTTCTCCCAATACTTGATCCAGGAGTTCCCTTGTCTTCTGGATTTGGTTGAAAACTACAAGGCTACGGAGTTGGTCGGCTGTTCTACGACGGTTATAAAATATAAATAAAATAACCATTTTTATTCTACATTTAGGCATTATTAACTGCATTTAAACTTTTCTCATATAGGTGCTGAACTTGTTCCTTGCCTTGTTACTGTCCTCCTTTGGTGCCTCTAATCTATCTCAAGCTCCTTCAGATACAGCGGATACAAAAAAGCTACAAGAAGCAATAGACCGTTTTTCTAGAGCTAGCAATTGGGTTAAAAATTTAATATTTCGAATTTTAAAGGTAAGTACCGATTCTCTTTCAAGAAATGCATGTAATTTATGTTATGTAAGTAATAATACTGATTAATATGCATGAGTATAAGTTTTATCTTTTATGCTATAATATGCAAGGAATTGTTTTAGAATCAAAGTTTGGCGGCAGTGAATAAATGTGTAAGTAATAATAGTATTTGAGGAGGAAGGAAAAAAGGTAGTTACTATGGAGTTTATGAATAGTGAAACTATTTTAAATGTCTTAAATAAGATAAAATTTTATTAATTATGAAGGTAAAAAAAAAATTAAAATGCTAGTATTAAATTTTATTTTCTAAGTCAGCAATCACTAGAATTAAAATGATTGTTTACTTAACATAAATACTTTTCAATTAACTTAATGTAAAAGCATTTGGGACAAAACTCTACCTAAAATTTCAGTGTTTAGAATTTAAAGAGTATAACGAATCTAAGAAATTATGAGAAAACAAGAAAATTAACCGGTAAAAGCAATAATATAGTGTAACAAAATATTTAAAACTGATTTTTTCTAATGTTCCTAGGCAAAACTAAACCTTTGTAAAATTTAGGCATGCGTTTTCACTTAATTAACTCTTGACAAACTTAAAAAAAAATAATTTAAAATATTTGCATTCAATTTTATGTGATACCTATCCTGCAGTGATTTAGAGCACTAAAAGATTAAATATGAAACATGAACTGCACTTCAACACATGTAAGAACAATATATTTTTATTTTATGTCAATACCTACCAAACTTTTAAAGTATATTAAGTTTAAAATGTTTTATATTAGAAATCAAAAAAGTAAATTTTATTAAATTTGTGAATATAAATGAATTTTTTATGCAGTCTGTCCGGGCCAAACTTACCAATCAGATTGCCGATCAAGCGACAGATAGGAGAGATGATCTGCCTGATGATCCTATTGCAGGTGAGTTTATCGCAGATGGACAATTGCCTATGATGGAAAAGTTTTCTAAACATGTTAAAGATCTAGAAGTTGTTATAGGGGATGAAATGGAAATTTCTATACAAGGTATATATTTGTTCACTGATACAATATGCTCAACAAAAATAATTATTTTTAAGTTGGTAATTGTTGAAAGTCATGCTTTAGTTCATTTATTTGCATCGTTTTCTTACTAGGGAATGGACAGGCCATTCAAATGAAAGATTCAAATAATTCTATGCGGCCAACAATGAATTGTGTACCTCTAGGCACTAAAATTGAACTTTTATCTGCAAAATCAAACAAGGAAAAGGTTTGTATGCTACTATAGAGCATCTTTTTATTGGATTTGTACTTTAAAGGAAATATGACATTGAATTTATTATTAAATGGAACCAGTCTTCTCTCTCATAAAACCATATGCAGTTTTTTATAATATTGTTCTCTTTAAAAACAATGCTTTTTCGAATATTTTTGTGCAAGTATGCCCATGTAGTTGTACTGTGAAAGCGTTTTAAAAAATATGTTCATTGGTTTTTATAAAAATGATTCGATTTTTGATTTTAACTTTAAAATATTATGTTTTTTTCTTTTCTAAATTTGATCTAATTTTTTTCTTAATTAGTTCTTTTAGTATTTTTCTAAATCAAGCTATGAATAGCTATAAAGAAATCTGAACAAAAACAAGAAAACGCAAGTTAGATATGAAAATGTTTTCAAAGAATATCATCTATGTGCACCAAACATTCTTTTATTTTTATTTAAGAATAATTTTACGTATTTAGACTTATTAAATCTATTTATTCCTTATGCAATGCAGAAAACAAAAGCAGTGAAGTTTTTAACTTCTCAAGTAGTTTCTGATCCAATTTTATGCATTTTCTGATTTTTTTCTAAGACAAAAACATTTTTTTCAGGAAAGTGAAATAACTGGGAATAACAAAGTCCATCCATTAAATGAAGATGAAAACAAATCTGACATCTTCGAAAAAGGCTTGGTTGTAGCTAAAATCCCAAAAGAAGCAAGTGATTTGTCTCTTATGGATAGTGGTGAAGAAAAGAAGGACAGCAGTAAGGAGGACAAACCAGCAACGGGTGAGAACATAGAAATCTTTCATTTATTATAAATTTTGAGAGAGGTTTACTTAACAGAAATTTTAAGAATCAAGCTAATTTAATAGATTTTAATTTCTATAAAATCGTATAGGCCTTCTATAAAATCGTATACCCCAGAGACACCCTGCCCTGCACAAGACAGGTCTTCTCAGGGATATTGGGACCAAATTTAAAGGAAGGTAGGGGACATCACAAATATTCAGTATTACATTGCAACCCATGGTCGGAAATATCATGGGAAAGTAGTGTGACAGGTGCAAGAAACAAGGAGAGTCAAGGCTGAGATCATTTGAAATATTTATAGGTCAAAGATGTTACTTGCTCTGTGGAGATGATTTGTGAAATGGTTGATGATTGTGATTTGTGATCCAAAGTTCCCATTCTTGCTTATGATTTCACCATCAGGCCATGAATTGGCACTCTCGCTCAAATACATCTGGATTTACTTGGATGAGCAGCACAGACGATTCTGGAATCCACTGATGGATTTTGGAATCCACTGATGTTGCATAAAAGGGACTTTTCAGTGTACCGAATGAAAGAAATCCATGCTGTTTTAATTAGAAGAGCGTGGTGGCCAGGGAGCCAGTTCGCGACCAATCCATCTTTTGATCAATTCCTGACCATGAACGGAATCGTTTTCAACCAGGGGTTGCTGTGCAAATCTAAATCCTTGTGATGTCACCTACCTCTCATTATAATTTGCCCCAATAACCTTGGGACACCCTGTAGATAAAAGATCATTAGTTAAAAAAAAGTCTTCTTAAGATAAAGGATTTTTTTTTTACAAAACTTGTTCAAAAAATTTAAAATCTGCATTTGTCTATCTAGTTTAAGTTTCTTCCTCCTGAATGTTACAGACTGTAAATTAGGGTTACTCTGACTACTTTTTCTATATTTCGAACATAGATTTCCTTTGTTCAACTTGACCTTTGGTTATTTCGCTTGAGGTCATATTTTATTTCCTTATACTAATGCATTATAATTTAAAAACATTGAATACATTTTCCTAAATGATTGTGCTAAAGGAAATATACTTCCCTTTGAAACATTTCACCAGATCTGATGGAGGTTTTGCATTTTTCCAATTCAAAAATTCTTTGTACTTGCTACTTCCATGCATTTTTTTTATTGCATTTAGAGGACATTGTCAGCCTTCTCTGCCTATATCTATGAAAAATGTGATTAATTAAAATCGAATACATTTGTATTAGTTGAATATTAAAAGTAACCTGTCAAAGTTGGATACAGGAGTGTATTTTTATATCAAAGAAGGATAGATATCAACAAAAGTTGTAGCCAGTGGTATGTCTAAATAACTCACTCTTCTATTAGAATATCGAAACTCTAGCTTACATTTGGTTGAATATCTTTTCAAAGGTCATTTATTGCTTCAATGATACATTATTTTCAAATACTGTTAACTATTTAATGAATGAATCTATGATCTTAAGGCCGAGATAGCCTGGTTAGTAGAACATTCAGCTTATGTCCAATAGTTCATGAGTTCTATACCATCTGACCGAAGACTCCCCATGTAGTAAATGATGACAGGTGCATGTTAAATCTGTCGGGTCACTAAGTCTTCCAAGTTTCCATAACAAATCAATACCTCTGGGGATACTGAATTGGAGATTGGTGGCTCTCTAGTTTAGGTTAAAATTACGATCTGTGGATGAATGAATAGATGTATGACCGGGTCCGCCCTTTAAAAATGGGCTGTGACGTTTGTGTGAGGCTGGAGTCGTTAGATGACGCCATTGAATGCCCTCTTCTGCCTAAAAGTCGCTTGGTTTCACCAAGCAGGTTTGCTGGTTAATGGCAATTGACTTTAGAAACAACAGCAAAACTATGCTCTTTCATGATACGAAAAGGGAATTTTCTGCCCTAAGGGTATAAAACTTAGAAGATATCAATGGCAGTGCCTGTTGCAGGACAGTAACATTACCTCCACTGGACTCTGATGATATCTTGTAAAATAACATGTATTGGGCCAGAGGATGTAGTGTACTGCTAACTGCGTTGCATTAGAGCCTTGACATTAAGAGCCATGTTAATATCTTCACAAAATCAGAAGCAATTCCATTTGTTTTATGGTATTTGGTTCAAATAAAACTCAAAAGTCTAAGTATAATATAGAAAATGGAAAAATTCTTCATTACTTCTATTCAATTTTTTAAAAAAAACTCTTTAATTCTGTATTTTTAACAAATTTTTAAAGTTTACCTTTTAAATTTTGCGAATTTATTTAAATGCTTGTTAGCTAAAAGTATTTTTATATGTCTCACCGATAATAATAAATTCGAAGTCAGAAAAAAACTGTCCATTGTCAGAATTATTTTCTAATTTTCTGATAATGCCTTGCCTTTGGTTTTTGAATAAATTACAATGTGCTTAAACGCTTTATGGGACATAAAGTGTAATGCAGCAATATTTTATAAGTTGGGAGAAGTTGGAAAACTAACTCTGACATAGCTCTATAATTTCTATGTAAGCTTTTGCTTACATTTTAACTTAAGCACAGTGCAGCCTTAATAATTTAATTGGTATTTATCGAAATAAAACTTGATGTAGTATTTTGCAAGTTACATATATATCAGATGTACATTTTTGAAAATATTTAATTGATTTTTGACCAGGTGAATATGATACGGATGGTGATCTAGTGGATGACATGGATACAGATAAGATAGAAATCACGACCGAAGATGTCATTGAATCAGAATATCCTGCAGATTGTTGTCCTGATTGCTGTTACGTTCGTTTCCCATTCTGCTTGGGGGATGAGTCCCCAAGGTGGCTTCAGTGGAAGGAAGCACGAAGAAGAAGTTATAATTTAGTTGAACATAAATATTTTGAAACTCTTATTATTACAATGATTCTCATTAGTAGTTTAGCTTTGGTGAGTCATTCTTTATTCAAAACAAATGAACTAAAACATTTTGTAACTAGTATTTTATGTAGTAAATTGCTAAATTTTAAATGTATGAAATGTGTTCTGTAAAGACTACGAATCAGTATTTATAATCGGCAAGAGCGTGCAGAGGTGAAGATATATTTTAGGCTAAATTTACTATTATATTCCCCTGATAAGAGTGATGGGTAGAAAGGTAATTTGATTAAAAAAAACGTTAGACGTTCGATGGAAATACAATATTTATAAAAATCTATATCTCTACTTAATAGTCATATTTATCTCTTAAAAAATATAATTCCATACTAAATATTATAGTATAAATTTTAAGTTTTGCTCTCCTTATTGGTTAAATGGATACCCGTTGGCTGAATGTCTGGGACTGTTGCCAGATACGCTTCCTCTCTCTGCACGCCTCTTCTCCTGAACCATAAATTTTAAGGAACTCATTATTAAATAAGTGTCATTATTTGCGAATACAGCTTATTAAGTTATATTAATAAATATTTTATTCATTAAATTAAACTTGATTAAATCTTATAAATATAAAGTTGTAAAAATGTAAAGTAAAATGTAGTTGTAGCCAAATTGAAAAACCTTAAAACTAGTATTTGCATTCATGAAGGTGTACGAAAGTTTTCTTTGATTTGAAAAGTTTGTTAATCAATTTTCATTTGCTTAAATTTTTAAATAAATCTTTTTTCTTTTTTTTTAAATTTATATCTATTTATTTGTATTGCTAATCATGTTGTAGCATGTGTAATCAGTCATGGTCCTTTTCGAGACACTTAAATATTATATGTGTGTGTGTATATATATATGTGTGTATCAATTTAATGTATAAAAAAATACGGTGGCTATTTTGGCATTTGTTGCTGTCAAAACATCAGGATTTTAAATGCTGTTCTTTTAATTTATTTTCTTCTCAAGGCCTTGAGGTAGTATTGTTTATTTTTCACAGTCTAAATATAATGTACTGCTAAATATTATTCTTACTATCACACCTTCGAAATAAATGTTGAATATTTCTTACGTATTTATCCTAATTTAAATTGTCTGAAACAAAAGTTTCTCAATATTTTATTTCTAATACCACACTGACTCCTCCAATAAGTTCCATGAACCTTAACGAGAGCAATGTATCTGTTGATTTTCTTCAGTTTTTGGAAGTAATTTTGCTACCCCTAGTCTAAAATGAAGATTTAAAATTCAACTAAACAAAAAAATAAATGTAGTTTTTTTTTTTTTTAAGTTTCTAGCTTGGAAAAAGCACATGAATTAACATTTTTAAGTTTCAAAACTAAAAGTGTCTCTTAAACTTATTCCTTTTTTTTTAACAGAAGCACAAGCTATTTGTATATTGTATTTTTTTTTTCCTCTTAAAAATTATATTTATTCAACAGGCTGCTGAAGATGTTAATCTGAAGGAGAGGCCATGGCTTAAAGATATTTTGCAATATATGGACAAAACGTTCACAGTTCTTTTTCTTTTTGAAATGTTGCTCAAATGGCTGGCATTTGGTTTTAAAAAATATTTTACTAATGCTTGGTGCTGGCTAGATTTTGTCATAGTTTTGGTAAGTATACTATTTAGAAAAAATTACATTGGAAACATTTTATCATCTGATGGAATAGTATATTTACTTTGAAATACTAGAAAATGATTTTATTTTTAACATTTATGTTGATGAAAGTTATTGGAATCTTATGCTATATAAATCATGAATTTTAATTTTGCTGTGTTCCATTTTTCACATATTTCAATCGTTGTTTTTATTTTCTTTCTAAAATGTATATAAAATTTAGATAACTCAAAATTTCAGAAATAAATTTTATCTATGTGTTTTCATTACTGCACTAGTGATTCATCCTTGCGTTCTTTCAGATTCAACAAAGTTGCTATATTGGTAATTTTTTTTTTTAATTTTAATGTGTCAACTATTTATGTTACTGTAAGATTTAGATTTTTATTCTCTCTTTTACTTCAAACCCTCTAATTTGTTATGAAAAAAACTTTCTTTTTTTTTTCAATATTTTTACTGTTTATCACTTCATTAAATTACTTTTATTATTAAAATTTTCTATTAATTTTTATTTTTACCCATTCTGAATGTAACATCACATAATAGAATTTTTTGTTTTATCTGTTCAGTAACTTAAACTTATAAAAATATGAAAATAATTTAAAGAAAAACATTTACAAAATAGCTAAAATTATACTTTCATCAATTATTATTTTAATTATTTTATGAAATGCGTTAGCAAAGTTTATGTTATTAATATAGTTTGTAGAAAAGTTATTTATGTCATATTATAAAATTTTATTTTATTTTAGCTTAGTACAAATTATTTAATAGATTGTATTTGTAATTCATTGTTTAACAATGAATATTTGAAAGAAATCATGCACTTATTTCTTCTCATTACTTTTTTTTCAAATGGTTTCTCGCTATGAAATTTCCATTGTTTAACCGTCTGATAATTAATTCAAAATTATTAAGAATATTAGTTATAATTCGCAAAAAAATAAGTAAATTTTACTTATTGCAACTTTACTGAGTAAACTATACAATGAACTTTTTGACTTTTAATCAAATAAATTGTTAATATACTTGCCAGAGAAAGTATGCGACATAAATAAAAAGAACCTTTTCCATTGTATAGTTTCTCTAAAGTAAGAACTCCCTTAGCCTATCGTCTGTAACATGCTGTACTATGGTAACAAGATATAACTATTTCAAGTAGGGGCGTGGGATCATTGTTTAGAAAAGGTTTTGGCTCAGGAATATTTTTCTTCAATCTACTGTGTTAGCTGGAGTAAAGAGAAGCTACCTTCCTGAAATGCGTTATTCTTGTTTCCATAGCAGCAGACGGTCTCAAACTTTGTAGCTGGGGGAGTTCTTACCATAGACAAACTAAATTAAGAAGTACTTCGTAACTGTAAAATGTGTGGAGACAGAGAGGGAAAATTCTAAATATAATTTTAATCCTTTTAATTTAATTTTCATACATAAACTGATGATGGATACTTACTCAATTTGGCACTGTCTTTCGGATATAAGGCCGTTACATGTAAAATAGAAGGCCATTACCCAATCAGAATTTGATATATAAATCGTGCAGTGTTTCAGATTCTCTATTAATTTTTTTTCTGACAAAGTTATGCCAACACAATTCTGCAATCAGCAATTTTTGAAAGATATTTAAGTAGTTAACAGTTATTAGTTTTTAAATTTAGATTATTTTTATGCAAATAATGTTAAAGGAAATTTCTAGCGCCATCCAAATCGGTTTTCCTCAATTTGAGCTGCAATTAGACTAGATTTTAAAAGAATGTAAAAACTGAAAAACGCAGTTTTAAATGAATATCTCAAAACCATAAATCACATGATTTTATTGCTTTAAAGATTTGAGATAAAATTTAAAGAAGTTCTAAAAATTATCAAGCGCTATATCTCCTAATCTAATAAAGCTATCCCTTTATTTTATGCCATTTTTAGAAGGTATTACGCTTTCTAATAATGCTACATCAACAAAAGTTTACTGGTTACAAAAAATATAGAGGGAACGCAAATTAAAAATTTTACCTAAAATCCAAGATTGCGAGATCCACATAAAGTTATATGCTTAAAGTCAAATTTTGGAAAATATTGATTGTGAAGTTGACTTGTGATGATTTGTGAAAGAAAACATAACAAGTGATATTTTTAATAAAAAAATTTATAATATTTAGTAACTATTCAATTTATAGTTTTAAAATAAAAATTATGAGGAAATTTTACAAATGTAAAAATTTCAATACTCTGTACTTCTTTTTCTATATTTTTCTTTTACTCGCATTATTTTTCCTTAAAAAAACGCTTATGTAGAGATAATTTTCTCTACTTACTATTCACTTCAGTAAAATGTACTTTTTTTTCTTTTTTTTTTTTTTTTTTTTTTTTTTTTTTGCATGTCTAACCATGAAATTTGTCTCTATAATTCTAAATAACTTTGTGTATACCTCTTAACTTTTTGTTATTTTATGTTCTTTCCTTTCCGACTATTTTCAAGCCATACTAACTTTACTTTTTTGCTTATTAAATTTATAAAGAATGTTCATGTCTATTAATATTATCGAAGAAAAATTTGTTTTTCTCAATTTAAAATATCATAAGTAAAGAGCTGTAATCAACAAAATCAAACATTGGGTTAAAAATAAAAAACTTCATATTATTTATTCATTTATATTTTTATTATTATTTAAATATTATTTATATTTTTATATATAAAAACGCGTAATGGGATGTAAATATTTATGCAGATTAGACGAAAAAAATTTAGTTCAAAACAACTTCATATATCTTGATTATAAACCTTATGAGGGTAATTTTTTAAAGTTGTATTAAAGTAAACTTCAAATAAACCTAAAATCACCCTTAACACCTCAAATAAACTTCTGAAACACTTTAAATTTACGTAAGAGATCTAACTATCAACATCATATTTTAACACATATTACTATGATCTAACTTGTTAAAAGAGAAACATAGATCAAATTATTAAAGTTACAACAAAATTATTTAATAAGTTGAAATAATATATTATCTTTTCTGAGAGGATAGGCAATTTACAATGTTTCCGGAATTAATTTATCAATTATTTCATTAATTTTTTCCAGTTTTTGTCAATAACGGCCTTTTTTTTCTCCTTGATTCTTTTTTATCTCCAATAATTAATTTATTTCATTCATTATTTTATTTTTTTTTCTTTCCTTTCTTCTAACGTATTGTCATGTAATTTCTTACAATCTTCAGCTATTTATAATGACCAACTGTACTGCCTGCTAATATAAATATTATCTTGATAAATTCTGACGCCTCCTTTAGGTTTCCATGTTTAATCTGGCGGTGGGGTTAGCTGGCTATGCCAACATTCCTGCATTTAAAACAATGCGTACTCTACGAGCCCTCCGCCCTCTGCGTGCAATGTCACGTTTAGAGGGGATGAGAGTAAGTAACTAAAACTCTAGCGAGCTCACTTGTAGTTGATTCATCTAAATTAAAATATACCTAAACATTTTTTTATTCCAGATCACATCTGGAATATTAGTATTGATCAACATTGCTGCAATAAGCTCTTTACAAATACACATTTCCACAAGTAATAAAAAAACTCAAAGATATGTGTCAGTTAGGTTTATTTTTAGTTTGAAAGTAATGTTTTAGTTTTTTTTTAATTCATAATATCTGCTATTCGGAATTCCATGTATTCGCTTTTTTTATTTTGAAAAGAATTTCATTAGAACAATAATACTATTCAAGTGCGTTAGAAATCCAAATCAAAGAGATGAAAGTGCAAAACTTTGTTCAAAATTCAACGTATTACGATTGTCCATTAATTTACTTCATTAATTTAATTTTAGTGATGTTTCTTAAAGTTTTAAATATTTATAATTATTAGCAATGAATACTTATATTATATATATATATATATATATATATATATATTACATCCTATTAACCTTTTGCACTCCGATGTTACCTCTGAGGCACCATCAACAGTTACTACTCGAAAACTAAA